>NC_139706.1:45559123-46085640 GCF_964188405.1 Protomyctophum parallelum | reverse complement strand
GCAAAGTAATTAGGTTGCTGGTAAATCACAAAGCCTAGCATCTGTCTACTACTACATGCCATCTAAATAACATGCTTGGTATGGAGTGAATTATAGCCTACTGCCATTCCTGACTGAGGGGAAGGTTATTTCACAGTTTGGGGACCAAAGGCAAATGTCAGGAGGACACCTGGAGCATTGGCCAGGGTGTCGTAGGGATGGGATGGACACCTGGAGCATTGGCCAGGGTGTCGTAGGGATGGGATGGACGGATGTTTCTGATCTGTGTGGGAAGGAGTGTAAAGGTGGATCATGTCCTGGAGCTAAGAGGGTGCCTTCATTGCCTTGTCATCAGTTTCTATTCATTTCTATTCGTACATTTTCTTCCCTTAACCCATTCTGACCTGAGATCAGATTCTAAAAGTGTCTTCGATTTTTCAAAAATAGCAGACCTACAAGCTCGTATCGCGCCACTCGGTGGCGCGATATGAGCTTGTAGATCTGCTATTTTTCAATAGCTAAAGCACAACATGATGCCAACACCAAAATGGGTGCCCGGTCAGAATGGGTTAAATTACACCTTCCTTTTTGGTTTTCATCTCTCCATTGAAAACATTCTTTGTCCTCCGTCATGCATCATTTCCCTTTTTTCATTTTTCCAGACGATAATAAGCGACCTCCCAAGGCACCAACGTTTGCTGAGTTCCTGTCCCAGGGCAGGGGTGACCGGGGAGACCGGGGTCGAGGAGACCGGGGCCGTGGGAGGGGTCGGGGGCCGAAGCAGAGCTATAGGTAATTTTATACAGCCAGGGTTCGCATGCCAATTCATTTTTTTTATTTTTTTGAACCTACAGTATGTCATCTTAATTCGTGTGTGGGTGCGTGCAACCGAAAGACATCCGAGACTGAAAGTCTGTAGTGTTATTATTATTTTGGGAAACGGGTCAAACGATGCCATTCTTTTCAGCATGCACGACAACCGCTGGGAAGCAGAGAAGCAGGACGAGGAGAAAGAGATGGAGGATAAGGTGAAGACGGAGGGGAAGACAAAGATGGAGGAGAAGACAACGATGGAGAAGACCAAGAGGAAGGAGAAGGTCGAGGAGAAGGTCAAAGCTCCTCCACCACCGAAGGTATTCGGATTGAATCCCAGAAATGATAATCACACCACAGCCAAATGCCAATACCATAAATCTTTGCTCACCGAGTCACTCCACTCTCTTTTGGAGGATCCGAGACCGGGAATAATAATAATAATAATAATAAACTTTATTTATATAGCACCTTTCATACATAAATGTAGCTCAAAGTGCTTTACAGAGCAAAAAAGATAATAAAAACAAAAGCAAAACAAAACAGCATTAAAACAGGCATGCAGTTAAAACAATAGGACAATAACGCAGTGTCAAGTCAGGAGAAGGCAGTGTTACAAAGATAAGAACAGATAAACTAAGGCAACGACATTAAAAAAACAAGCAGTAATACAATACAGTGAGGACGTGAATAACAAAAAATAAAAAGATCATTTAAAAGCAATGTTGTAGAGGTGGGTCTTGAGCTGAGCTTTAAAAATGTCTACAGAGGCTGCCTGACGAAGGCACAGTGGGAGCTTGTTCCATGCCGACGGCCCGTAGAAGCAAAAAGCTGCTTCCCCGTATTTTTTAGTTGCCATTTTTTTAGGCAAAGAGAGAAATAGAGCGAGCTCTCCAAGTGTACCACCAGTGTACACTTGAGCCTGTTCTCGTCCGTTCGCCAGAAGTGTTGAGTTGACTAGTGTGTGTCTGCTTTGTTATTGGCTGGACCATATCCTTGGGCTACATGAGATGGAAACCATGACTGACTATGCTGTCTGGGAGAAAAGGCTGTTCCGTGTTGTGGACTTCAAAGGGATGTTTTATAGCCGACATAACTTTGATATGCTCGCTCATATCCTGCACGTGTATAATATACAGTATATGAATAATATTGAATATCGGGTGATCAAAGCAACTGCACTGAAGTAACAAATTGTGTAATGGATTGATCTTTATTTAACCCATTCTGAACGGGCACCCATTTTGGTGTCAGCATCACGTTATGCTTTAGCTATTGAAAAATAGCAGATCTACAAGCTCATATCGCGCCACCGAGTGGCGCGATACGAGCTTGTAGGTCTGCTATTTTTTGAAAAATCGAAGAACGACTGACTTTTTTAGAATCTGATCTCAGGTCAGAATGGGTTCATCAGACCAGTGTGTGTCCGGCGGAAACTCGTATGAATCTGATCTCAGGTCAGAATGGGCTAATATAGAACATGACATGCAGGAGGAGCAAGCGAACAAGTAGGCAGGAATGTGAGGAGTCGTGGGCAGTGGCTGTCAGCCCAGCCTGCTCGGGTCGCATCTAATCCTGTCCTCGCTCGGAGTCGGAAACTAAGGCGTGAGCGATTGTGGAAATTGGGCGTATTTGAGTTTGGCTATGAAGTTCACTCACTTGGAACACATATTTAGTTTTTCCTCCCAATTGGAGTGTTACCTTTGACCTCTGACCCTGGTCGTCCTCTATTCATCGAGTTACAGTAGACGATACATCTTACATATTTGTAACCCAGTATAAAGTAAACGGCTCCCTGTTTGGTAAATATATGTTGGATCACCTGATCAAATCATTTGGTATTTGAAACAGCCTTTTTTTTTAATATGAAATATTTGTCTGGTTGCACAATCTTAATTTCTTGCAGTCTGTTTGACTTAACCTTATCTCTCAGTAACAGTCGGGTACCAAACGTTTTCTATGCTACACTCATTCAATCCTATGTTCTGTCAGTCCACACAGGCAGGAGAGGAGAAATATGCAGATGGAGAAGACGAGGACGAGGAGTGGGAGGACGCCAGTGATGGAGAAGAGAGCAGCTCCGACGAAGGAGAATGCACCGACGACTCCGGAGCCGACGAAAAGAAAGACACGGGAAAGGAGAAAGCAGCCTCTAGCGAGGACACCTCCCCGGCCTCTCCTCCATCCAACCTCTCGGCCAGCAGCCCGAAGGAGAAGCGGATTCCCAGGCCCACGGTCCACATCCCTTCTCCGTCGGCGGTACAAGAGTCCCCAGAAGGTGTGGTAGCCAAGCCCCTCAGCCCCTTCTCCCCGCTGGGAGGCCACCAGCCTGTGTCAAACTGGGCCGAGGAGATGGAGATGCAGTCCCCGCGGAGCGGTGCTGACTCTGAGAGCCCGCCAAAGTCCACTAGCTCTGCGGACGGCACCCCTCAGGCCAAGAGGCAGGAAGAGGCAGAGAGCCCCACAAAGTCTACGGAGTCTGAGACGGAAGCAGACACAGGTGTGTGACAGTGATTTGACTAATACAGGCCTGCAAGACACAAGTTTGTCTATATAAGGAATATATTTACATGGTTTATTATTGTACATGACATACGTTAAAAAAATGACCCCAAACATGTTTGAAAGTGAAATATCCCTTTAACATGCCAATTGTCTCTCTTATCTGTTCTTTTCTTTATCTCGGAATACTTTTCCTTTCTTTTGCATCTCACTGTTCTCTGTTTACTGCGATCCATATAACCACAAATGGAAAGTGGGCTGTAAAAAGGGAAATTCTGTCTGAAATGTAGCTCTTCTGTATTGTTGTCTCTTAACTTCTCTTCTCCTTTCTTTCCTCTTTTCTCCTACTCACCATGCTCTCTTTTCCTCACTTACTAACGACTCCCATGATGTCTCCCTCCCTCCTCTCCTTTGCCTGCCATACTCACTCACCTGTTTAATCAAATCCCTCGCTCCGCCGTGCCTCTCCTTTCCCACCTTGTCGTCGTCCTCCCTTGTTCCCCTCTGCAAATATCGCCTCCCCAGCTGTGGCGCGCCCCACCGATCCAGCTCAGTCTGAAGCCCGGCCGAGTGTGACCGTATCGGAACCAGAACCAGACTCTGCCCCCACTGAAGACCCCCGTCCTCCCCCTTCTCCCCCTCCCGCCACTGTGACGATATCAGAACCAGAACCCATTCAACCCACTGAAGACCCCCATCCTCCCCCTTCTCCTCCTCCCGCCACTGTGACGGTATCAGAACCAGAACCAGCCCCCACTGAAGACTCCCATTCTCCTCCTCCCGCCACTGTGACGGTATCAGAACCAGAACCCACTGAAGACCCCCATCCTCCCCCTTCTCCTCCTCCCGCCACTCCGGTTTCTGATCCCACCCCCTCTGAGGTGCCAGAACCTGTGGTTATCACGACTGCAGAAGGCGACACACCACCTTCTGCTCTTCCGCAGGGTAAGAAATATATAAATGATCAAATTCAATATCGACACAGTTTAGACATGCAAGTCTAAATATAAGTCCCATGACTCCCATCATGCTTTGCTATTGAAAACACAACTATTACCAGTGAACATCATGCAAAATTAGATTTTAGGATTTGCTCAGATATTTACAGTAGGTAATAATTAGTACAGACTTGGAGTATTAATGGTATTTTAAAGGGGCTCCACCATGAATTTGAAAAAGTAAATTTTTTAAACCGTCAGACCTTCATTGAGAAATCTGTGATTTTCAGATTCGGAGACCAATTTGAATAGTCGGTCCCACTTTTAACTTTGCCTCCACCCACCCTTTTAAGACAAAGTCATTGGTATGCATGGATCGACCACCATTGTTTATAGTCATTTTAGTGCTGTTTTAGGCTGTTGAATAACTACAAGTTTCTAGACTCCATATTATCCCAACTAAGGACGAGGACATTGGAACAAGTGGATGGACTATATTTATGTGGGTCGACGAGACGTTCCGCTGACCAAAAATAATGTGTACGTTTGTGCATATACATTTTTGCCAGCTCGGGACAGGGGACACGGTAGTAAAGATTAGAGATATAAAATGTAGGCAATACACTTACACTATACAGGGACCTTGGTTGATTTGGCCATCTTTATAGCCGATGTAAGGTGGCTGGTGAAGATAATAAAATAAGGAAATTCACCGTGTCCTTCCCGAGCTTTCACAGATCCACCAAAGGGATCCTGCAACATACAAGCCCTTTGTAGAGACATGTGAGCTAATTTTAATGCTCACAAATAGCAGCAGGAATTATGTTAAATAAAGTCAACCGAGTCGGCCGGGTCCATTTTGGTTACAAACGCGAAGTTAAATTACTGCGGAGTGGAAAGCGGTAACCGCGGGTTTCCGGGAATCTGTCAGTCGCGTCAGTCAGCCGCGGAGGTGGAGCTTCTTTTCCATCCACCAGCTGAGCTGTCTAAAAAGCCGGAATGACGTTGGGCGTCAGCTTCTTCTGTCTGCAGCTGTGCGCTAAGGTGTAGCTGCGCTGAGAGAGAGACTGGAGAAAGAAAATTAGTGGACAAACGGGGACATGAAGTGTTTAAATAAGTTTCTGCAGATTAGTCCTATCAGAGGGTCAGGGTAGCAACAGGCTGTGTGTTCAGTTTGGTTTTTATGTTGATTAGAACTGTGAAGAAAAACAGAGTTTGTATGTTCAGTAAGATGTCCATCACCAGCAGTGTAACCAAATGAATGCTCGGCTAAGCTAAAAACAAGCAGAGCTGTCCACAAACACTGAGAAGTGTGTTGGAGTATATATATGTTCTTGCACCAAGTTTCGAGTGAGTATGATCACCACAGAACAAAAAATTTACATTTGTTGTAAAAGTTCATTAGTGTGTGGGTTTTTCCTGTTAATATAGTGTGCTTCAGGACATTGCTGCACCATTGCTGACAATAAAGGTGCTCGAAGCTTGCCACTGCATACAGAGGGTCTAGCCTGGTTAATAAACCAGACCGAATCAGCCGTTGGCAAAGAAAAATTGCCTGTCGGCGGATTACGGTCTGGAGAGGCTCAATTGTACGCCCATTTCCTACACCAGAGAAATGGGGCGGCCAATCGGGACACGGTATGCAATATGGGCGGGCTTTGGTACAGTGACTTTCAATGCTTGAGACCTTTGACTGACAGTAGCTCTGACCAATTGCGTCAAAGAGAAAATGTTTCAACCCGCCCCCCCTGGAAATGAAATCCAAGCTGAGCCTCCCCAGACTAATATCCCACGGTCCGTGCGATATTAGTCTGGTTTATTAACCAGGCTACAGAGGGTCCACATGCACACAAAGTGGTGAATTTGAGTCTGTCTACAGCACACTTTCACCTGGAACTAGAAGTTTGGGACACTGCAGCATCTGTTTATGTGTTCTAAGGAACTGTGAATACAGACCATCCATCTAACTGAGGATTCTTTCCCTATGATCTCCAACAGCGCGCCAACGTCTGGTACCATAAACTGAGTATAAAATACCCCGGGTTTGATTTACTCAGTTTATGGTACCAGACGTTGGCGCGCTGTTGGAGCTCATTTAGATGGATGGTCTGTACTCAACAGTTCCTTTAGAACACATAAACAGATGCTTCAGTGTCCCAAGCTTGAAACTTCTAGTTCCAGGTGAAAGTGTGCTGTAGACAGACTCAAATGCACCACTTTGTGTGCATGCGGTGGCAAGCTTTGAGCACCTTTATTGTCAGCAATGGTGCAGCAATGTCCTGAAGCACACTATATTAAAGGAGAATTCCATACTAAAAGGCTTTCTTACCTTTCTTTGTAGTTGTTACGTCCCCACCAAAGAGGTCCAGGTGTTTTTTTGTGCAAAAGCTCCTTATTGGCTATTTCCCCTACCATAAGCCCTAAATGAATTGCATTGAATTGAATGGGGCTATGGGGTGTTGTGCTAATTCGCTTATTTCCATCACTCAAAATTATAATTTCTTTGTATATATCCTCTCTTCATAATGTAAATAATATCCCAAGCGGCACACTTTACTACTTCTTTCGATGGAAATAAGCGAAGTAGCATAACACCCCATAGCCCCATTCAATTCCCATTCAATGCAATGCAATTCATTGAGGGCTTATGGTAGGGGAAATAGCCAATAAGGAGTTTTTGCACAAAAAAACACCTGGACCTCTTTGGTGGGGACGTAACAACTACAAAGAAAGGTAAGAAAGATAAGAAAGCATTCTAGCATGGAATTCTCCTTTAACAGGAAAAACCCACACACTAATGAACATTCTATCTACATGTTTAGTTCTCGCATACAATACTGTGGTGATCATACTCACTCGAAACTTGGTGCAAGAACATATATAGTTCCAACACACTTCTCCTCCTGCATTCTCCAGTGTTTGTGGACAGCTCTGCTTGTTTTTAGCTTAGCGTAGCATTCATTTGGTTACACTGCTGGTGATGGACATCTTACTGAACATACAAACTCCGTTTTTCTTCACAGTTCTAATCAACAAAAAAACCAAACTGAACACAAAGCTTGTGGCTATACCCTCTGATAGGCAACAGGACTTTAATCTGCAGAAACTTATTTAAGTCCCACCCCCTCTTGTTCTCCATAGGTTGGCTCAGGTTGATTGACACACAATAACAATTCTACCATGAACAAACAGCAATATAAATTGAAAAGTAATAGAAATAAATGTAACACATCTGTAGCAGGGTTCTAAAATTGTAAACAACATTTAGCAAAATTATGCAGGGCACTACATCTGTATTTGCATCGTGAAGAATTTCCACCTTATCTCAAGTTTCGACTTCAACACGTTTCGCTTCTTTTTTTTTACTCTCGCCACTGTCCACCTCCTCCCACGACAGTTCAATGCCCCCTCCCTCCACCCACCGAGACCCAGGTGGGCGGGGATAAGTGGTGAGGAGGACATTTTTGGTATGGTAGATGAAATGGCTTGGAATAGTTTCCTGAGAGAGATGAAAATGAATGTGAGTTGTTGTTTAGGCTTCCGTTATTAAAGGGAAACATTTATATAATACATTTGATTTTACATTCATGGTGGAGCCCCTTTAAATCATCATACAGTAGATGATCCAATTAATCTATCTAAACTATCTGTTTCCCTCTCCTTCCCTTTCTAATGCCCCCCCCCCTTCCCCCACACACACACAAACACCCTCCAGACACCACTTCCCCTTCTCCCCCAGCACCTACCTCCTCCTCTCCAGTAGTGGTGGAAGCCGAGCAGAACACCTCCTCTGATGAGCCTGCAGAAGTGAACCCAACCATGACCTCCACCACCACCGCTGAGTCCTCTGCCTCTGTGGGGCCTGATCCGGCAGCAGAAACATCAGAGAGCTCGGAGCAGACATCCTCAGGTGCGGTCCACATCAGCGACTTTGCAACGGTGACTTATACCGTAAAAAGTACCTGACTCCTTCCACCCTTCTACACCTGACCTAACTGACCTTTCACACCCGTTTTCGCTTTATTTTTAATTTTTTCTACCATTTTGTTTGTTTCGGCTGTTTCTTTTTTTTGCTGCTTCTGTGTGTTCCTCTGAATACTGTGAATATACAACATGTGGCATGTTTGAAAACTGCACGCATACTTATATATTTGTATACAGCTTTCACTTCCTCCCTGCTGCCTCCTCTCCCTAAAAATGAACTGAAAGCACTACTAAGGGCCCATTCATACTCCTATTTTAGCGCTGTTTCGGCGCTGTAGTGCCGAAATGATTTCGGCTCGTCAGAATTTTTCAGTAGCACCGAAGAGCCAACTTTAGGACGGTACCCCCCCCCCCCCCCCCCGAACCTCAAATGACGTCAAATTGTAGGCTCTACAGCGCCGAACCGACTTTTATTCGGCTTTAAAATAGGAGTATGAATCGGCCCTAACTCTGCCCCTTAGCTGTAGCTTCACTGGTAATGCCATGCCCCTTCTTCCTTCAGAACTGCCTGTTTGACTGTGAGCACTTTGCTTCCGTTTCTGTCCTTGTCTTGTCGTTGATGGGTTAAAAGCATGTGACCGTACTGGTAGTACATGGCCTGCTCCCTGCTTCACCAAGGTCTAGGGCTGCATGGATATGGCTTCTGTTCTGTTAACCCATTCTGACCTGAGATCAGATTCATACGAGGTTTCCACTGGACACACACTGGTCTGATTAACCCATTCTGACCTGAGATCAGATTCTAAAAATGTCAGTCGTTCTTCGATTATTCAAAAATGGCAGACCTACAAGCTCGTATCGCGCCACTCGGTGGCGCGATATGAGCTTGTAGATCTGCTATTTTTCAATAGCTAAAGCATAACATGATGCTAACACCAAAATGGGTGCCCGTTCAGAATGGGTTAAAAGCCTAATTGCTTTTAGCAAGATATTGTGGTCATGATCATTGATCAGGATTTAAACGCAAATTTGCAAGATGCCTTCTGCCGGTATGTAAATGGTGAGACATTTAAATCTTGCATTAGCATGGCTATTCATTGTGAAAACTCACAATATCTGAATTTATACATTGTGCAGTCCTACTCGGCCCCATCTTTGTGTTTCACTGATGTCTTGGACATTGATGCACATTTAAGGACCAATATGTGAATGATTACCAGAAAGAAGGGAGAAAATCAGACTTGATTCTTTTTTTTTCGTTTTGTTTTTTATTCTGTGTACTGCAGAGAGTTGGATGATACCTCAGTGCCTCTACTTAAATATCACGATTCTGAACCTTAACACGATACTAAACCTTTAACCCATTCTGACCGGGCACCCATTTTGGTGTCGGCATCATGTCGTGCTTTAACTATTTAAAAATAGCAGATCTACAAGCTCATATCGCGCCACCGAGTGGCGCGATACGAGCTTGTAGGTCTGCTATCTTTTGAAAAATCGAAGAACGACTGACATTTTTAGAATCTGATCTCAGGTCAGAATGGGTTAATCAGACCAGTGTGTGTCCAGTGGAAACCTCGTATGAATCTGATCTCAGATCAGAATGGGTTAACATGTCGGCAGTGCCAAAAGTACTGCAGTGCATCCATATAGGAAAAAACTTAAAGATGCATCCATTACCAACGGCATCAGATAATTGTCCAGTATTATTTCCTTGGTGTCGTCTACGGAGCTGCCCGAGGCAGGGTAGTATTGTAGGGTAAGACTGGGGTACCATGACTACCTCTGTTGACGTCCTCCTCACTCATCTTCTGACTGGCTGACTCTTCCTCACTCATCTTCTGACTGGCTGACTCTTCCTCACTCATCTTCTGACTGGCTGACTCACCACTTCCTCACTCATCTTCTGACTGGCTGACTCACCACTTCCTCACTCATCTTCTGACTGGCTGACTCTTCCTCACTCATCTTCTGACTGGCTGACTCACCACTTCCTCACTCATCTTCTGACTGGCTGACTCACCACTTCCTCACTCATCTTCTGACTGGCTGACTCACCACTTCCTCACTCATCTTCTGACTGGCTGACTCACCACTTCCTCACTCATCTTCTGACTGGCTGACTCATCTTCCTCACTCATCTTCTGACTGGCTGACTCACCACTTCCTCACTCATCTTCTGACTGGCTGACTCACCACTTCCTCACTCATCTTCTGACTGGCTGACTCACCACTTCCTCACTCATCTTCTGACTGGCTGACTCACCACTTCCTCACTCATCTTCTGACTGGCTGACTCACTCCTCACTCATCTTCTGACTGGCTGACTCACTCCTCACTCATCTTCTGACTGGCTGACTCACCACTTCCTCACTCATCTTCTGACTGGCTGACTCACTCATCTTCCTCACTCATCTTCTGACTGGCTGACTCACCACTTCCTCACTCATCTTCTGACTGGCTGACTCGCCACTTCCTCACTCATCTTCTGACTGGCTGACTCACTCCTCACTCATCTTCTGACTGGCTGACTCACCACTTCCTCACTCATCTTCTGACTGGCTGACTCACCACTTCCTCACTCATCTTCTGACTGGCTGACTCACCACTTCCTCACTCATCTTCTGACTGGCTGACTCACCACTTCCTCACTCATCTTCTGACTGGCTGACTCACCACTTCCTCACTCATCTTCTGACTGGCTGACTCACCACTTCCTCACTCATCTTCTGACTGGCTGACTCACCACTTCCTCACTCATCTTCTGACTGGCTGACTCACCACTTCCTCACTCATCTTCTGACTGGCTGACTCATCTTCCTCACTCATCTTCTGACTGGCTGACTCACCACTTCCTCACTCATCTTCTGACTGGCTGACTCACCACTTCCTCACTCATCTTCTGACTGGCTGACTCACTCCTCACTCATCTTCTGACTGGCTGACTCACCACTTCCTCACTCATCTTCTGACTGGCTGACTCACCACTTCCTCACTCATCTTCTGACTGGCTGACTCACCACTTGCCAACCACAAAACTGCCCTCTTCTCCTTGGATGTTTCCCACTCACTCAATCACTCATAACTGAAACTAGTCGTATTACAGGAAAATGTCATTGCTGTTGGGCAGAAACCTTGTATGTTTATTGCATCCATTACTTTAAAGGAAATTGATATATATTATTTTTTTAACATGCGTTACCAATGCATCCAGTGTCGTTGTTATTTAGTCACAAGTTATTGATACCTTAAATTGGTTAAAAAGTAACCACTTTCCAATTTAAAAAAGATATATACCGAATGGCTATTTTCACTATTTTTGTGTAACACCGTCAAACAGTGAAGTATAAAATAAGGCATTAATTTATAAAACATTTTTTTTTAAGATATAATATGGAGATACAAGGTTTCTGCCCAACACTGGTGATATGCTTATTTTGATTGCCTTGCCTGCAGTACGTGCCGTGGTCTTTCTTTTCTTTCTTTCAACTTCAATGTCTCATTTTGACCAGATGATTGTCTCCACACACACACACACACACACACAACACACACACACACACACACACACACACACACACACACACAGCTTCATAGACCTTTGATTGCACAAATTGCTTGTTGATGATCTTGTGATACTGCCCATCAATGTATTCATTGCTACTGCAATCACCATAACCAGTATAGACTTACTGTAGCGACCACTGCACTGGAGTATGCACTGCACTCCATGTCTTATAGCTTCTGGAGCACATTACTTCACTGTGTCTCTGTACAGTAGCTCACTCACACAAGCTTGGCTTTATGTGTTCCCTCAGCACCTGAACACGTAATGTAGATTGTATTTCTGCTACTGATTGTCCTAATTAAGCCTAATGGTAAGCTTATTATTGGACTTAATCCTCACTTTCATGGCATTTGTCCTCCGATTGTTTGGGCCTTACAACAGGCAGTAGAAGTAAGATGAGATCAAATGACAGAGAGAGAGAGAGAGAGAGAGAGAGAGAGAGAGTGCACATTATGATGAGTGTGTGGTCGTGTGTACAGCTCATCAAGGGTGTAGACAGGAAATGAGGAGAATTACAGGCACAATTAGGTCTTTAAAAGCTTTTTCAGAGGAAATTAGCTGCGGCCTGGTTGGCCAGATGATGGTACAGATAGAATAGAGGCTGAAGTCTTGATCAAATTAACTTTTCTGAAGCTCTGATGGAGAATGGTGTCTGACCTTGAGTGGATAGCAGGAAGTGAATCATGTCTTAATTACAACAGCTCAAAACCCCCCAAACGCCAAAAACGGGATTCAGTAAGACACGTCAGTCAATATTTGAAGAGTTTCGTTCCCAAATACTGTGTATTATTGGTCAACGAGGTCCCTGCCTTTTGTGTAACATCAGAGTGAGGAAGTCAGTCGAACTTAAAAAGGATCCAAGGCACTCCGTTCAGTTGAGTTAAAAAGAGGAAAAAGTGGTGACCACTGGTTTGGCCCTATGGCCTTCATCAGGTCCCCTGAGCACTGGTTTGGCCCTATGGCCTATACTCGTCTTTGGCAGGCTACGGTTTTATTCGAAAACGCAGGGAATGTGTTAATTGATTACTGTGTAATAGTGTGTATTATTATCTCATTAGAGAAGGCTCAATCAGGCCGTCCCATCTGCCACACATGCTGACAACATTAGCAGTCAAAGATACTGTAAGGGGGTTTTGTTCTCTTACACAAAACAAAAGGAGACATAATGGCACACAGAGCACACAGTGTGTGACCCCACCACCACCTCCCTATTATTTTTTTGTCAACAGGCTGAAGGCTGCAGGGAAGCACATTGAATCACACTGCTAATGTGTCCATAGTGGATGGAGGGATGGAAGGGTGAATAGAGACGGAGAAGGAGAAAATGATGAGGCAGTTGAAGACATCCACAACTATATGTTACTGGAGTGACCATCAGAGATAAAGAAGACAAATACACAATCATGATCGGGACACTACATCTTGAGCCGACCACTGTTCTAGCTTTCTCCTACACTCAGAGCCCTGTGGCCGTGGCTTTGCTCACTGCCAGCCTGGCCACAACTGTGTTCTGGCCCGTTCCGTCTAGCGCTGGGCATCAGAAAAGATATACATTGCAATTTGTGGGGTTATAAGGGGCATCAAAAACCTTTATCGTGTTGGATTCTTTACAATGAGATGTCTGGATTTCCTACTCAGCCATAGATCTTTCTAGAAAATCAAGTGATTTAGAAAATCGACTGACTTGAGAAAATGATTTACTTTCTTGCACTGTGAAATATAGCCTTCAGAAAAAAGTACCCAAGAAAGTAGAAACCCAAAAACTATTGAATATCAAAATTAAATTATCTTAAGATTTAGTTTTTAAATATTTTCAGGAATGCCTGGCTCAAACTGTCATCAGTGGAGCAGGTGGACATCTTCCGATTACCAGTGTTATGTCATCGCAGTCAGACTAAATTTGATCAATTTTAAGAGACTCATTTCACCATTACTGTGACAATGTCAATTAACTCAATTTTGTTCTTTGGTTTCATTTTTATGGCTTTTGATTGGTTTTTGTAGGATATTTAGACACGAAACAATTTTCTTAGTTCATCAAACGCAACTGTTTGATTCATTTTTCTTGAAACTGTCAAATGACAGTGAGGGAAACGGATTGGTGGAGATACATTATCCCCCAATCCGTTTCCCCCTACTATGATCCCATTAAAATGGCTGAAGACATTGTCACACATCTTTAGTCAAATGTCAAAATGATCATTCTCTAGCCTGAATGTGCAGGTATACATTTAACTGCTGTAGTGTAAACAGTGTGATGGTATACTTTATTTTAAAACTATAATTTTATGGCAAGCTGTACAGGCTTGCTGTCTGTGTCGCAGAATAATTAAACGGATTCTCTTCCGACATTGGCATTCATAACTTGTACGAAAAAGATGAAAGCAATTTCAGCAGGAGTTACATTTCATCTGTATCTGATCAGAATACCAAACATGCACTGCAGCAATTCAAATTGTAGGAATGCTATTCTCTCAATCAGCATTTCGATAATCGCTAAATAATATATAGGAGCTAAGCCTAATTTATGCTCTGTCGCATGGTGAAGCCATCATGTGCCAAGTATGAATCAGGCTCATTGATTTTGTGGTTCTGATGCTTTGTGACTGTTAAGAAGCCACTTGTACAGAAGAATCAATCATGTCCATCTATCAAGATTTCTCTTTTTTTTTAATATTGGATGTGCAACGAGTAGTCTCTCAAAGGATCAAGTTATTAACCAAACTTGGAAGAGCTTCATTCCATAGTGAGATGGGAACCATTTGAAAATGAAAATAAAAAGCCCAAATGTTATTGGCTATTTCTCTTTTAGACCTAAAGACCTTTTCAAAATAGTATGAGTATGAAGTCATGATAATCTCTACTTTTGAAATGTAGATCAATGCATTTGTGCACCGCTTTCTTACAAAGTGCAAAGGAGTAAAGTAACAAATCATCTCAAATGCATTAGTCTTGAGTAACCACCTGATCAGAGACTTCCACCCACTTATACGACTGGTGACATCTAAACTCAGTATGTGCTAAAACTTGATGGGAGTCATTCGTAAATTTTAAAAATGATATAATCACAGGAGCAATGTAAAGACTTGAGAGCGTTCCTTCATATGGGGTGGTATCAGGATTTGTTAATTTCAACACAGTGGGCATAGGTTTGTTACCGTTTGTTTTTTCTAGTATCCATGCCCAGTCATTGGATTTAGATTTCCATATAGGCCTAGACGAATCGGTAGGCCGAGATCTCTGATTTTCTGGCTATATGCAAGACTACAAATGAATTTTTGGCATTTTGTAATGAAACGCGTGTTCCTCATACCTCAACAGGCCAAAACCTTAAATTTGAGTCTAAAGCGTTTGCAAAATGCTTGGTCTTAGATTTGTTTGGTCTGCTGCCTTACAAAGCCATGGTGCAGTTCATGTTCTACATGCTGCAGAAAATTATCTTTTGTGTTTACAGATGGGAATAGTATAGTATGGTGTTTTTATAGTTGTATTAATCATGGCCTGGCTCTGACCTTTAACCCATTCTGACCTGAGATCAGATTCATACCAGGTTTCCGCCGGACACACACTGGTCTGATGAACCCATTCTGACCTGAGATCAGATTCTAAAAATGTCAGTCGTTCTTCAATTTCTTTCAAAAATAGCAGACCTACAAGCTCGTATCGCGCCACTCGGTGGCGCGATATGAGCTTGTAGATCTGCTATTTTTCAATAGCTAAAGCATGACATGATGCCAACACCAAAATGGGTGCCCGGTCAGAATGGGTTAATAGTAAAACGGACCTGAGTTGCACTGTACATGGTGCACTGTTTTTCCTCGATCTACACCAAATCTCTTCATCAAAAATAGCAGATTGTAATGCATTGTGAGCTTGCAGATCTGCTATTTTTGGCTAATGTTCACCCCATAATATGGATGCTGGGGTTTGAGTGGTTAAAACACTCAAAGGTAGTTCCTGTCTGTTTGTGTGGGGCACTATGGATATACTAAATTGGATGCTTTAATATTTTGTGTTCTATCAAATGAATTTTGAGGAAATGCAATATGTATAGTTTTTAAATGTAACTGAACATTCCACAGTTTTTAAGTTTATGGTCTATGACAATGAAAAGTAATTTCTTTTTTGTAGGCCATTGTTTGCATATTTTGCTTTCTTCGTTGGCTTGATGACTTTGTGATTGTATTTAAGACTGTATACAACCGTATGTCTTCCCATTTGATGAGCGAAATTTTACTGAGAAATGTAAAGTTTTGCCTTTTGTAATGAGGACTTGTATGATCCAAAAAAAATTGCTTTTTATCTGATCAAATTCATTCATTACTTCAATGCTTTTTATTTACACACGTCAAAGAGATGGACCCCATATTTGTACAGCTCATGAATTGCGAAATGTATAGCATGTTTTTGTTTTGTTCTCAGTTTTTCTTTTCTTTATCTTACTCAATAAATGTTTTACTCATGGTCTCTTATAGCTGGTTTGTGTGTGTGTTTAAGAGTCTGTCTTAATATCTTTCTGCATCATGCACAAATTGAATGTCCAACACATAATGCCTAGAGAGAGTGGTCCTGGCTTTTAATGTCTTGTGCATGGATTCAACCTTGGGCGATGCAGGACAGAAATAGGATTGCTTTTTCCTCTAGTCTCTTCACTGCATTATTGTAGTTTACTGTGCATTGGGGGTTAGAGAGCCTCTTCACTGCATTATTGTAGCTTATATGCTACTGTGCATTGGGGGTAGAGAGCCCATTAACTATAAGCCACAGCCTTGTGGGTCCCTTTTTATTTTTGAGTGGTCCAACGGATCTGGATTAATGAGTCATCACTCATCAGTAGTAGCTCCAGGGTCTTTTGGTGTGGGGGTGACTGGCCCACCTCAAGGACAAAACTGAGGGAATGCAATTTATAGTGAGACAGATTTAAATAGGCCTGTCTGACTACCTCCTGTCTTGTGTGGGACGTTCCTCCAACCAAAACTATACAACCCAATCGTTGCGTGATGCCGTACGCGTAACCCCTCCCTATCTGATAGCAGAAACAGCCTTGCCTACAATTAAATTGCCACTTGCCAGCCAGATGCGCACCGAGGACTTGCAGGCATAGAAGGTGTTCCAGTTTCCCCCCCGTCCCGCGTTGAGGTGAGCATGCAGTGACAGCCAGGCTTGTCAACAGTGCAGGCTGTGCGGCACATCTTATCTGGGCTTTGGGCAGCGGGACACATCTGGCGAGCTCCGCTTGGCGTCTCTCAAATGAGCTGACAACACTTAAAAGACTATATTGGGATCATTCGCGGATAACATTTTTGCCACCATAGTTCGTATAAGGAATTAAGGATGAAAGCGGCGAGCAAAGTCACCGTGACCACTACGGCTACAGCCACGGGGAAGCAGAACGGGGACATGAAACGGAGGCCGAGCTACCCCGGCGAGCAGCGGGTGAAACATGCCAACATGTCAAGTAAGATCTGGGTGAAAGTGGCGATGGCGATTGCCTATTTCTTCTGCGTGTCAGTGGCGGCTTTCATCCTGGTGATTTATTATGTATTCTTCTGGCAGCCGGACACGCATACCGGCAATAACGTTGTCAACAGCAGCGCGGTGGTTCCCAACCGCACCGACTGCGCTAGTGCGCTCCAAGGTTAGGATGACCATACGTCAGGATCGATCGGTAGCATCGAGCGGATTCCTCTTCGGTAATGAGAAAAAGACATGATCCCACACATGGAGTTTGGAGACTCTGGGTGGACTGGACTGGACGCGAGGGACAGGACATGCTGCCGGGCTGCAGTGTTCCGCATGCAGAGGGAGAAGTGATGATTTAACCAGCTTTTACACAATCACGAACTCTCTCTTAACTAACCCGGGACACACTGTCTAAATGGACACGAATTAGTTTTTTTTTTGGACGTGTCACGTCGTGGATGCTATGCTATATCCACACACTGGATAGAGTAATGAATGTTTCTGTTCTCCATTTTCCCCACAGCAATGTGTGCTGTTTTCATTCAGGTATTTAGAGGAATTTAAAGCTATACTGTAGCCTATTGTAGCATAAACGGTAGCCTAAATTGTGATTGCAAGTAGCTTTTAGCTGTATGAATACAAGGCGATCACTCAATATAGCCTAGGCTACTCTTTGTTGCAATGGTTTGACCTTTCTAGAGCAACTTTTACCCTACATCTCACTTCACAGATCAAAAAAAAAATATTCAATGCATTGCAATGTCACACTTTTTACCTAAGAAAGATCCATACAAACTGATTTCACTCCCTGTTCATCATTTAATTTTTATATCACCTAGACTGTTTTATTTACAATGTAGCCTTCACAATTTACTGTTATATGATAAAGATAAACTATGCATTGATTAGCCTACTCATCTGTGGGTGTCATTATTTTGTTGTGAATGAGCCAATTAACTCAACCAACCCAAATCTTTCATTCTGCATGAAACAGCCAGAAGAAGACTCACCCGAGTCTCACTCAATTTTCTTAAAGGTATGAAGCAATATAATATTTGTTTTGTCTAAAGCTAAAAGTGTAGACCCTATTGTTAGAAAGTTATTGCTCTATATTCAGATATAGTAGCCTAGACCTAATCTTTGGAGTATTTGTTCAGTATTTGTTCTTTACTAAAGAGAAAATGTCAGGTGTGTTGACAATTTCATCCAATCATACGAGACTAAAATATTCAGCTTCAGTTTTATAGTGTTCTAGTTCCTAACTGATAAACTTTTGGTTTTAATCATTTCCAAATTCACTCAATCCTGTGAGTTAACTCTCCTGATTGGATAAAATGGTTATCCGACCTGAAAATGTTCTGTTATAAAGAGCTGGAGAGTGGAGAGACAGAGAAACCCCTGCAAGCGAACAACAACACCATAGCAATCAATATATCAATCAATAATCAAAACAAAACGTTTTCTGGCACAGTATTGTATAACTAATAATAGTTAAGTGATTTAATATGCTGTTTTGATTATCTGATGGTCTCATATTCAGGTTTAGTAAACCTATTTAACCCCTTTAACCCAGGCCTCCCAATATTGGGCATGTCATTATAGGAGAAAAAATATATATACTGATTATATATATATATATATATATATATATATATATATACAGTTTACAGATTTTAGAAGAAAAGCAATTTTTTGCCTCAGTGGTTAAAGGAGAATTCCATGCTAGAATGCTTTCTTACCTTTCTTTGTAGTCGTTACGTCCCCACCAAAGAGGTCCAGGTGTTTTTTGTGCAAAAACTCCTTATTGGCTATTTTCCCTACCATAAGCCCTCAATGAATTGCATTGCATTGAATGTGAATTGAATGGGGCTATGGGGTGTTATGCTAGTTCGCTTATTTCCATCGAAAGAAGTAGTAAAGTGTGCCGCTTGGGTTATTATTTACATTATGAAGAGAGGATATATACAAAGAAATTATAATTTTGAGCAATGGAAATAAGCGAATTAGCACAACACCCCATAGCCCCATTTAATTCAATGCAATTCATTTAGGGCTTATGGTAGGGGAAATAGCCAATAAGGAGCTTTTGTACAAAATAACACCTGGACCTCTTTGGTGGGGACGTAACGACTACAAAGAAAGGTAAGAAAGCCTTTTAGTATGGAATTCTCCTTTAAAGTGGATAACTTCCATCCTTACCTAGGAAACTAGTTCATGACATCATACTACTACAGAAACGTCACACCTTTGCTCTCTTGACCTTTCACATCACTCAATCTGTCACTACAATCCCACTCCCCCCCCCCCCCCCCCCACGCACATTCACACACATTCACTCTGTCGACTACACCCGCCCCCCCTCCTTTCTCTGGGTCACTTCATTGCTTTCCCCAGGGAGTATGTGGCATGCATTATTCGTAATATATAACAGACAAATGGGAAAGCAAACGTGTGTGTGAGTGTGTGAGAGAGAGAGAGAGAAGATGTCAATAATGAGATTAGCAGCTGAAGTTGTCGGGAGCCATTTGTTATCCCCTACTACCCTCATATCCCTCCATTCTGAAACCAAACCTATAACTCGGCAGCCACCAACATCCCATTGAGCTACAGCAAACAGAGAGATGCTCAACCAAAGATTAGTACCTATACCTACTAGCTATTTAATAGCAGTACAATGCTCATTCTGAAGCGAAGATGGAGGGCTCGTCTGAGGACGACCTAGAGAGAGAATTCAAAGAGTGGAGATGTCTATTTATATGTGTGTGTATATATAAACATACACACACATTTCAGTGGGCATTCATGAGGCTCCACAGAGCGGTTTTTACGATCCGATTCCTGTTGAGAAAGTGTTTAGATTGTACTGTGAAGTTGACATTCAAAATATGTTCCTTCTAATACACAGTCTTATTTGCAGTGGAGGCCTGGGCATGGGGGAGTAATTATACTATCTGTGTCACCACACTGGTCACTTCCAGGTTATTCACCCCTGACTTTAATTTAAAATGCACCTTCAGAAGGAAGAATATATATATATATATACACACACACACACACACACACACACACACACAGTATATATATTCTGAAATACTTATGGCTATTGTAAAAGGTTTTCCTCTTCATGAGAAAGCGTATAACTGTTATCCCATAAAAGATGGGATATCAATTATGTATAACCCATGATGCAGCACATGGCCTGTGCTGCTCTCCCAGATGACTCCCATATTTTGAACAGATTCTGAATAGAGTTGTAGTAGCTAGCTACAGTATTCTAGCTACCGTATTCTATTAAACATGTGGTATGTAGGCCTAGATATTAGGGAAAAGGACTTCTTGGGCAAACTTGAAATACACACACTTTGTGCTTTTTATTCCTTAACCTTTACAAGGTTAATAAACACACAGGAATTTGTCTGTGTGAGGGACACAGTATTTCACCAAGCATAGGTTACTGACAGACAAAGATGCCTCCCTTCCACACTCACGCCGCCAATGCATTTGTTTACTACAAACATTATCGCCCGAAGCACCCACACCCCCGGAACACTGCTGCCCTTTCACCACGCTAAATTCGCCAGGTCTATGCAAGTGAGCACAAATTACATGTGAGAAAATTCATTCACAAGCCCACAAATGCCATTCAAATGCCATTCAACACACACTACGACTCGTTCGCAAACCTGGCACAACACTGCCCTGTCTTCTAATAGGCCCACACTAGCTCTCAGAATCTGATTCTGATCTCCCGCAGGAGAAGAGAAACAAGGAAGGGGAGAGGAATTGTAGCCTCACGATTTTGCTTATTCCTTCTAAATCTCTGTATTTAAAATATCGCTCTCTCAGCGAATCTCTTAGTTACATCAACATTGTACTTTGTCAGTTGTTTGTTTGTGCCTACATATTACGATTACACGGAACGCTTTGGCTATTTTCGCCTGCCAGCCAACTGCCGAGTACACACGCCTGCACACACACGCACACGCACGCCTGGCTTAAATGCTCCCCGACCCGATCGGAGCAAATACCGGGCAGTGTGTATGAGCCATAACATGTTGACTACACTACACTACACTAATAAGGACACATAATAATAACTAATAACCCATCCGTTACTACATGTGGAGTCAACTCCCGCAATTTCCTTCTTCCCATAGTGCGCGGCAAAGTAACTCTGGGATGAGCGGCCGCAAAGCGGCCGCAAAATTCTAGTAGGCTATATTCTGCACATACTTGCCATTTATTGCCATAATATGTTAATTATTTATAATAAAACCATAGCACCACCATTAGCCTTTTCATGTCGCGCACCCCCTAGAAGGCGCTCGCGCACCACAAGTGATGCACGCACCACAGTTTGGGAACCACTGCCTTACACAATCACTGCAGCATGTAGCCTATAGCCCTATACATGCCACTCTCACTCTACAAACAGCCCTGCCTACACTTTCACTTTGTGCATTCAGCCAGCTTATCGCAGCTGCAGAGTGGGATGGGGAAAGGTCCTGCAGGCTGCAGTGTGTCCTGGGCCGGTGTACCATGAGGGAGAGAATGCAGTAAATGAAAAATATAACTCATTTAGTCCTGCAGCGTAACACGTATATACAGTAGAAAGGTACAGAGCTGGCTGGGATAAACAAGCACATTTGAAGAAGTGCTGAGGTAGACAAACTGAAATGCAGCATTCACCGATTGGCCAGGCCGCCAGGGTCTGTGACGGTGTCAAGATATGACGCCTTAAGTAAAGGCTAGTCACAAAAAGATAATTACATAAATGTTGCATTGGTTGCTACCTTGTTCTGCCATTGTTCCACTAAAAGCATTTTGTCATGGCATTCACTTGTTATTAGTTCAAAACAAGCACTCCTGAAATTCTAGCATCTAGTAAATAGAATATTATGTAGCTGCTTCCTTTCATTAATAGTTGCATTTCTTTTCTGTGGATTAAATCATTAATTCAGACTATATCAGAATATTTTATTTCTTCAAAAATAAAATTATACTGAAACGTAGCACATTCCTGAACAGTGTATGGTCATTGCAATGTGTGAAATTGTGTGTTATAGTGATAGTCAGTGGAGGCAGGTAGTAGTGGTAGTTTTATGTATTGGTCCTAGTAATATTTGTTCTTAAAATGTCTGAAGTCAATGACATGCATAGTACCAAAATCACTGAATGAGGCTACACAATCATAAACCAGTAATAATTGCTTCTGCATTGAGCTTTACGATACAATGAAGTTACAGTGAAACCATGATAAATTAATACATCCGTAGACCTATGCAACAATTTACTCTGAGTAAGTCATTTGCAAACATTTAATAGAAATGTAAATATTCTGACATTAGATTCATAACATTAATAGAAATGTATATATTCTGACATTAGATTCATAACATTAACTGACTCTGGATGTTTACGTGTGGGATTATTCATGAGATGAGAGAGAAAAGAGATATTGGCATCAACCCACATATACAAAGACAGACTGCAGATGGGTAAAATATACAAATTGGAAATTGATATACAGCCCTTACCGATCAAAAATAAAACATGACTTGACCTCATTTTGTGCCGATCCACATCTGTATTTTATACAAAACCATTTTGTCCGGTGAGCTAATTATCTTATATGTTTAAAGTGTATTCAGGTTATTTTAGGCTATATTCTACAATGCATTCTGGCTTGGCCTTCCATTTCTATTCTGTCAATGACACAATTTGTAAAAAATTGCGTCGCGGGCCGAGTTTGAGTATCACTGGACTACTGTATACTATCTAATAAAGTGTGGGTTGATAATATAAATCAGACCAGTCTGAAATGAGTGGTACTGTACTGTACTGTACTGTCCTGTACTGTACTGTACTGTACTGTACTGTACTGTACTGTACTGTACTGTACTGTACTGTACTGTACTGTACTGTACTGTACTGTACTGTACTGTGTGTGGCTGTGCAACAGTGACACTTGGTGGTTAAAGAAAGATACTTTCGTGCTTAGACATGCCGAGACAGACATACATACACACATTGATGCGTGTAGGAGTGGTTAGCACCACTCAAAAATATCCTTCGTCAGGTAGTACTAGTGACTAAGCAATCAATCAGTCTTTGATAATAAAATATATTTTTAACATTATATTAAAATGCAGCGCCATGCTTCACATAAATGTAACACAGAAGATAGATTGCAGTACAAAATCAGAAAATAGAAGAAGACAGATTTTTTTATACTCAAATAAAAAAAGAAATAGCCCTCAATGAATCATTTCCTGTATGAAGTCGGTCTCAACAAGCCTATAATTCTCTTGTGGCAGATCCATTTTCAAGCTTGAAATTGGTTATACTGAACCAAACCAAATGTTATTAAAGAGAGTGTACTGCACAAGTGCACATGAGTCATTGCAACGAGTGACTCTGCTGTATACATTCATGGAAACATACTGTATTGTATGGATATACTTTAATCATAAGAGTATGATGGTGTTTACATATAGAGTCTAATATGCATACAAAACTGAACAAATATTCCACTGTGGAGCAGTTTGCAGCTAAAGGTGAACCCACTATTACAAACCGTGGATTCCTGTCCCACTACCACTCTTTATAGTAATTAGCCAGCTCTCTCACTTGGAATGATTGATGACGAGGCAGTGCAGCACTAAAGCTGCTACAATCCAATCAGGAATAGTCGTTACTCTAACGAAGCGGGCAGGCAAAAAAAAGAATGGATACTGCTTAGTTTTAATGGGAATGGGAAGTCTGACACCAACGCTACTGCTGTGCTTTAAGAGAGTCTTGGGTGTGGATGTTCATCCAGGAAACAAAAGTTGCATGTCTATTACTCTTGTTGGGAAGCTTTGATTCAAAGCAAGCTGCAGTACCATGACTGGATATGTTTAAAGCAAGCTGCAGTACCATGACTGGATATGTTTAAAGCAAGCTGCAGTACCATGACTGGATATGTTTAAAGCAAGCTGCAGTACCATGACTGGATATGTTTAAAGCAAGCTGCAGTACCATGACTGGATATGTTTAAAGCAAGCTGCAGTACCATGACTGGATATGTTTAAAGCAAGAACGGAACCGATTGGGCTTACTGTAGTAGTGCCACGCTCAACCCACTACTCTCAGACCCCTTTTCCACCGGTTGGTTCCCAATGGGAACCGGTTCAGTTCTTTTTGGTTTTTAGTCCATGAGCCAGAGCTCCAAAATTGGTGGGCAAACTATACCCTGTATTAAATTGTTTATAGGATCAATACAAGTAAATTAATACATGATAACCCTTCCACAGTAGTAGCTTTTTCATGTTTTGGATTATTTTGCATATTTTCCTACATAATGCCTCATTTGCATATTAAAAAATGTAAAATTTGTAATACAATAAATCATTGTCTTCGTGTAAGTACTCAATTGGGGAAGTTTAATGGTGATAACAATCTAATATAGGTATGGTTTTGCTCCACTCAATTCATAATTAACGTTCCAATTTTGGAGCTGTGGCTCATGGACTAAGAACCAAAAAGAACTGAACCGGTTCCCACTGGGAACCAACCGGTGGAAAAGGGGCCTCAGTGTTGGGTGCATTACTTTATATTTGGAATATATTACTTATTAAAGTAATATATTGTATTACATATTACTGTCTGGGCAAGAGTAATACATTAATATTACTATTACATATTACACATTACTTTTTTTTAAATGCTCAAACAATTCAATATTTAGTATAATTATTATAAATTATATGTTGCGTAGATTTAACCTACCTCATCCTACTCAGCTAATGGACAGTTAACAAGGGAGTTAAATGTATTCCTTGAATTCATGAAAGCCAATAAATAATTTGATGACAAATTATAGAAAATAAGTAATTATTTAACTTCTGCAGTTGTCACATAATGTCACAAGACAGATTACCCAACACTGCTACTCATTGTCACTTTAATTTAGAGTAAGCTTATGTCACATTTTTGATTGCATATGTTTTAGCATGGATTGACAAATATTAAAAAGGGTATCTTTGAAAAACAAAGAAGTGAAAAACCTCACCCAAAAATGTTGCTCTTTTAGCATGGATTGTCCATGTGACTGTACAGTCACCTGGCAGTGATAACACCTATCTAAGCTATGAGGAACATCGTGATACTTTTTTGGAAAATGTGGTGGCATTAGAGTCTTGTTCAGTGAAATGAACCACACATAACTTTCTCAAATCTCAAGCCCATTTATATCCGGAATATATATTTGTTTGAGTTATTGATGTATTGGTCATGTAAATGGTCTGCATTTCTATAGTGGCTTATCATAAGTGCTTTACAGTCACCCATTCACACACAGCATGCAACGGGACACACATGCTGGGATAACAACGCAGGCATGATCGTATGACTCACTGCCACCACGGAAATCCTCATTGAATGCTGGCATTCAAAATCGGCACACGTTCAGTCACACATGCCTAAATTGCCAGAATTTCAACATGTGTGAATGGGGTTGATGCATCAAACTGCAGTCACACTGCCCCTTGAGCCATTGCTGCCTTGAATACTTGAACATCTTTACATAATGTAAATATGGGTACTGTATACAGGTGTGAATACAGGGATGTGGTTAGTATACTTCATTTCAATTGTAACGATAAAATGCAGTTCACATAATAATAATAATAATAATAATAATAAATGTACATGTTCTCCTGTATTAGATTGAATTCATTGGTCTTTTTGCTTTGGCATGGAACAACCTTCGTCAGGCAGCCTCTGTAGACATTTTTAAAGCTCAGCTCAAGACCCACTTCTACAACATTGCTTTTAATTGATCTTTTATTTTTTATTTTTCATGTCCTCACTGTACTGCATTACTGCTTGTTTTGTAATGTCGTTGCCTTGCTTTTCTTTTATTCTCCATTGTTCTGTAAAGCACTTTGAGCTGCATTTCATGTCATGAAAGGTGCTATACAAATAAAGTTTTATTATTATTATTATTATTATAACATTTAGAGACGTACAAATATACACTTCTATATAGCCAAAGAACAGGAAATCATCATAAGGGAGGTAAAAAGGGAAAACAAAACACAGTGAGGGGAAAAAGGGGTGGGTGGGAACTGGGGATTCAGATTTTACGGGGGGCAGTTTTGGATTGCAGCCGATGTCAGCTCCTCAGACTGCTGGAATTATGCAGTCTGACCTCATACGATGGGGTAGTAATTCCTGTGCATTCGATGGGTGGATTCATAGAATCATACTACCTCGGGTGCACCAGGTGCCCTTTGAGAGCGGTTTTGAAGGAGTCAAGGGATTTGCATGTCTTAATGATTTTAGACAGGTACATGGGAATCTTGGTGGTGTATCGAATCTTGTGGACCTGACCCATTGCAAGAGGCTGTACTGTACTCTGTCGTCAACCCTAAGCCATTCCAGCCTGTCAAAGTGGGCAGGGGTGAGGTGGGTTCGGGGAGTGAGGCCAAGTAGCCTGACCAGTTTGTTTTGGGAAGTCTGGAGCCTTGTTTTAAGGGCCTTTGAGGTGCTGTGGTACCAAGAGGTGCATGCATAGTCGAAGAAGCCTTGTACGAGGGCCTTGTACGAGAAACATCATAATTCATATTATGCAATGATGTTTTTCAAATAAACTTGAATAGGACTTGAATAGGCTCCTGTTAGGGTCTTCAAGTTGTTTTTGTTGACCAGTGAGGAGATCCTGTACAGGAATCTTGTTTCTTTGGTTGACATTTTTTATTACGTTGGTGGCCATTTTATCAGATTTTATCAGAAAGATTTGCCTCCAGGATGGAACCTAGGTAGGTAATTTCATCTTTCCGTGTGATAATACTGTCACTCACTCTAACCAAGAAGCCATCTGCCTTGCTGAGATTACTATTTGATCCAAAGAGAATGGATTCTGTTTTTCCCCAGAAGATTTATTTATTAATTATTATCAGTGAGCCAGGTGCAGAATCTACCAGGTTCAGAGCTGAGGGCCTTTTCAACCTGCAGTTTATTCCTGTCCGAGACCAGCAGTGCTGAGTCATCTGCGAACAGGAACAAGTTGCAGTCACAGGTAAGCCCAGTAAGGCTATGGACCAGAGCTAGGAATGCACCATGAACCTTTATTCAGCCAAACCGGTGAACCAAGAGAAAATGCCTGTTTTTTTCTTCTTTCTTGACAATAACAAACGGTACCAGAATAAAACGCAAAAAGTAACAGACAGAAATAAACAAATATATAAATGTCAATCATATTTTGTCAGATTGCCTTAGTGCACGGAGTCTGTGTGTCAAAGTTTCCCACTCCCTGAGCAAGACACTTAAAACTACTGGCGACTACGACATTGCTTTCTAATAGTCAGGGTGTCCAAGTGCAGACAGATTAGGCCTACACATTTTTGTATGCACAAATGGGTAACACAAAAACATTACCTCACATGTAAATGAGCTTGCTTGTTCAGCAAAGCCAGTCACTGGATAAATAAAGTAGCGATGCACCGAATACTCGGCCGCAGAAAATATTCGGCAGAAAATGGCTAAAAATGCATTTTCGGCCTATTCGGTTTCGGCCCAAATAGGCAGATAATATATCACTGAATAGTGTATGCAATTAATGCATTCAAAAGGGCTGAATAAATGTTTTCTGGACCCATAATAGTGATTATTATTTAAGTTAAGTTTTGCCATAACCATTTATTTTGCCATAAATCAGGTAGCTTTAAGGTACTGCCATGACAGCAATGATAGGAAAAAATATATATATTAATCATATTCGGATGTGCGGTATTCGGTTTTCGGCCAACTGTTTCCTATATTCGGTATTCGGTTTCGGCCAAGAATTTCCCTTTCGGTGCATCCCTAAAATAAAGGCTTTAAGAAATATGGCTAACTGTGCAGGAGAAATCAAAGTCTAATTATATTCAGTACTGCAGTGTCAGCCTGCACGTTCCCAAGTACATTGATCGGAATTGG
This sequence comes from Protomyctophum parallelum, assembly GCF_964188405.1. NCBI lineage: Eukaryota > Metazoa > Chordata > Actinopteri > Myctophiformes > Myctophidae > Protomyctophum > Protomyctophum parallelum. The sequence goes on along the minus strand of NC_139706.1, from coordinate 46,057,491 downwards.
AATGAAGGCAGGGAAAAGGTGTTACAGAGACTCTGTGCCCACTTTATTCTGCTTACACCCTGGTAGATGGGGCCATAGTTTGGTAAAGTTAGCTTAAGTTGTGGCAAATCTGCAAAAATGCTTACCAGCACTAGCTTTCTTCACAGATGTGTTCATAAAGGTGTCTACTATCACAGAAAAATGTGTTCCAACCCAACTCCCTTGGGAAACTTTGTGACAGCTGCTGAAAGTTGGGGTACCATTATCAACCAATATAAGGCAAAGCATTCCAAATTGCATTATACTTATATCATGTGACATGTTAAACTAGGGGGTTTTCATGATGCTGAATCCGTTCCAAGCATGAGTTTTGCACGAAAATACTCCTTGGGCTAAATTCGGCCATAGCCACTTGCCCAAATGTGCCCAAATGTGTTGACCTCATCACATTTGTGATGACGGCTATGGCCGAATTTAGCCCAAGGAGTATTTTCGTGCAAAACTCATGCTTGCAATGGATCAGATTCTTGAAAACCCCCTAGTTTGACATGTCACATGCTACTTAAAGTATAATGAAATTTGGATTTTTTTTGCCTTATATTGGTTGATAATAATAATAATAATAATAATATTAATATATATTAATATATATTAATATTATATTATATTATTATACTTTCAGCAGCTGTCACAAAGTTTCCCAAGGGAGTTGGGTTGGAACATTCTTTTCTGTGATAGTAGACACCTTTATGAACACATCTGAAGAAAGCTAGTGGTAAGCATTTTGTTTTGCAGATTTGCCACAATTTAAGCTAACTTTACCTAACTACCACCTCAGATAGCTAATTCCTAATTTCTATCTTTCTTTCTCAATTACTGGAAAGAAAAGGTTTAATATTGGCATGCAACCCAAACGAAAATGACTGTCATAAAGTAGCATAATGTATCTGCCATTAGGGGGCAGTGTTGTATAGGTTAACCAGTGCCACAATGCCAATCCCATAACATAGCATTAGATAACATACTGCATTTTACACTAGCCCCGGCCTTGAGCAGGAGTTGGTTTGGACATTACAGCTGTGCTGATAACCTAGAATAGCAATTAGCAATAATACAAAATTAGATCAGCATGTCTTTTAAAAAGAAAAATAGTAATGGAATAAATAAAACAAATAACATTTTCAACCAGTTTCATTGCTTTGACATCTCACCATCATTAACCTGCTGGGTTCCTGCAGCTACTGAACATTTGCTCTGATTATGGGGTCACGTATGATGTCATAGGCTAGGTAGTCATTTGCAGGACCAAGGAGGATCAGAAACAACATTTTCCAGTGTTCTACTTGTCGGATCAAACCGTCTCTGTATGCAGCAGTTGTAAATAATTGGGGCACATCATTACTGATAAGATGGAAGATGATTCTGACATGTATCGACAGCGAAGAATGCTCTATGCCCAAGCTAATATGTTAGCCAGGACATTTCACTACTGTTCAGTTGAGGTCAAGGTGAACCTATTTAGAGCGTACTGAACCCTGCTGTATACAGCCCCCTTATGGGTGAATTATAAAAAAGAGTCTGCGAAAGCTAAAGGTGGCTTATAATGATGCTCTCAGGATTCTCCTGAAGAAGCCTAGGGGTTGCAGTGCTAGTCAGCTCTTCTGCGACTCTGGTCTAACCACCTTCCAGGCTCTCTTAAGAAACCTCATGTTCAGCTTTAAAAGCAGACTTGATGGGTCACATAATAACGTGATTAGGGTGACTAATCCTAGGTTTAGCACTGTTAGATACCGCTCTTTGATGTGGAGACATTGGTATGAGTGCCGCTTATAGATTTCTTTTCACAAGAGATTTTTAGAGTTTTATGAACCAATGTATTTATTTGTAACTGTTTTGTATGTTTTTAATTGTTGTTCTTTGTATTCTACTGGCTACGGCTGTCAATAAAGTTCATTCATTATCTTCATCCATGTTTGCTTACCAATAGTCTTCCAGTCTTCTATGCAGGCTGGGTTGGAATGCAGCACAGTGACAGGACAAACAGAACTGGAATTAGTCAGCAACTCTTCTTCATTGACTGTCTGTCGGGGTCTGTGAACGCCTGTCTGTCTCAGTGTCTCTCACTGTAGGGGCTGCAGATCAAATGGTTGGACAAAAGAAAAACCTAAAGAATGGTTTCCTCCCAACAGCAACGGTATTTAAAGACCTCTATGTAATCAAATAAAATAAAATCAACCTTTATTTAAATAGGACATTTAACCCATTCTGACCTGAGATCAGATTCTAGAAATGTCAGTCGCTCTTCGATTTTTCAAAAATAGCAGACCTACAAGCTTGTATCGCGCCACTCGGTGGCGCGATATGAGCTTGTAGATCTGCTATTTTTCAATAGCTAAAGCATAACATGATGCTGACACCAAAATGGATGCCCGTTCAGAATGGGTTAAGGTGCTTCACAGAAAAAATAAAAAAGCTAAATTATTTAAAATTAAGGTCGCAGTTTAGTTTACTATGAAAACAGCCATGACTCCGTATATAGTCATGTCTGTGACATCACACCTCCATATGAAGATCGCGACACTGACCTCATCAAACCCTGGATAGCAATACATGGAGAAGACGGGATCATTACCTAGATCTGCATATATGGAGCTGGCCAGCAACTCTACATCTGACCTAAAACCTCAAACCCTTAGATCTCCATATATGGAGCTGACCTTTTCATATGTTGATCCCACCCCACCTGTCCTTCCTCTTTGAGGTCTCCCTTTTGACTGATACCTGTCCATTCAAACTCTAGACGGGCCTGCCCCAAAGTTATTAGTGCAGCCGCTCCCGGCAGCCGGCGAACACTAGAGTTCTCAACATGTCTGAAACATCATATGGGACGTCATCAAACGCTGTACACTCAAGACACTGCCCCCGCCGCTACCCTTAGATCTCCATATATGGAGCTGACCTGTTCTGACATTCTACATTTTGATCTGACCTCATCAAACCCTGTACACTCAAGACACGCTCCATATATGGCCAGACCTGGTGAGACGTAGAAGGGGCCCGGACAGGAGTCAATCCACAGAGCCTAGTCCTTCCACGCGCCAGATTGATGCGATCCTCCCGCATACCCAGTCCCGGCAGAGTAGTTCCAGAGGAACGGATTGTGTGGCCCTGGTTTTTCCCTAATGGGACTGATCGAGGGTAGCTGCTGGGACGTAACGTAAGTCGGGACTTGATCACCCCGGCTGGGTCACCTGAGTGAGGGGTATGATGTTGGAAGACCCGAAACCCAGATGACCTTGGGATACATCACTGAGGATACGTCCCAGGTGCATCCATGCGATGCATTTTTGTTTTAATGTTGATCCCCCATGCCAAACTGCCAGCGCTCGCCCAGCAGTCTGCCGTCACCCAGGTGGATGCGTGCACACGACCTTGAGGTCGCTTCTCGCCCCCAGGGTGTTTTACTGCAAGTTACTGGTAGATAGCCTCGTGTGTGTGTGTGTGTGTGTGTGTGTGTGTGTGTGTGTGTGTGTGTGTGTGTGTGTGTGTGTGTGTGTATACTCTCTCATGATAATGAACCTGGGTATTGGGTCCTAGTACACTTCCCCTGCCTGTGCTGTGACTCGTTGCTCTTTGCCAGGCATGCCTTCGACCCATTGAAGGACTAGTATAAACACAGTGTGACCGTGGGGTGGTGGGGGGTTTAGAGTGGTATGGTTGCCATGGAGTTTGAGTGCAACTCCCCGGATGTAGCATTTCCCAGTTCAACATGGCGACTGAAAAGTGAGACTTTTTGCTAATGTTACATCGTTTGCGGGACAGCGCAAGCGTTATAAAGTCAGTCAAATTTTCCACGATCAAGGGGACAAAGTTTAGACCCACACACCGGTGGCAGAAAGAAGTTTATCCAGGAGTTTTCGGGTAAGTACCCGCGCATCGGTTTCGTAAAATTAGTGTTGAAGCTTGTTGTGCTTTTAGCTTGTGGCGCGCCGTCCCCCCTCTGCCTTGTCTCTAGCAGCGTAGCCCCAGCCAGGCAAAACTCATTCAAGAGTTTAGCCCTTCTAGCTGCTTTCACAAGCTGTTAGCTAATAATGCTATCGGTTAGATCTGTTAAAAGCTCTGTCCAGCCTCGTGTTTGACACGATCATTATCACTTTGTGCTAGTTCTGTACTATACGACGTGACGCGGAGACTCATTCACAAAACTAAAGGGAAGTTCCGTGAACGTAGGGCAAAAGTGTAGGATAGGGAATCACTTGCAAAAGTTGTTAAAATAATAGCCACAGCAACAACAAGGAGCTAACTGGGTTGCCCTATCCTGGCTCGTTGCTATTAAGACCCTCTAAGCTTTAACCTGTCACTTATTTCAGATTTGTCTTTTCATGGTAATAAATAATGCAAGCCAAGCTACCAAAAACTAACGGTAAGAACATCAATTAAATTGTCGCCGTCTTCTGTTTTCACATTAACTTAAAAATAGTGGAAGTGGACTATAGCGATATGTCAGTTTCAATCATTGAATGGACGAGGTTATTATTGCTGATCTCCAACATGGAACTTACTTTAATTTTACTTGCTGGCCTCAGTATCTAGTGCACAACAAACTCTTCCTCCTCCTCAGACCCTGTGTTTAATTTCTACCTAGTGTGACTGACGGAGGAGGACTTGAGTAGCATGCAGACATGGTGATGGTGTGAAAGAGATACAATGGTACCAAGTGAATGCAAAACATTGAAATACTGCTGTCAACTTTCAAAAGTTTACACCAATCTAACAACTATGTCTGACAGAATAGAGCAAAAATGGTGATAGTTTAAGATCAAATTTTGAGTCTTAACATGCTGTGTTTACACTTTATTTTATTCCTTTTCTATTCAATATTTATTTGAACATTTGTTAATTGTCAGACTTTATTTATTTATTTTTCGTATAAACTTTTTAGGGTCCCTGTGACATCATCATGTGGGTTCAGTACATCATCATAATTTATTTCAACCACACTTGCAATACCCCAGAATTTCTTTTGGGGGCTTTTCTGCCTTTATTGATAGGACATAGTGGAGAGGGACAGGAATCAGGGAGAGAGAGACTGGGAATGAAGCGCAAGCAAAGGTCATCGGCAGGCCCGGCGCCAGGATGAAATGACAGAGGGGGCAATCGGGGGCAGGTATTGGACATGAAGACAATGCGCCACATTTGCGTATCTATAGAGGGCAGAGGCGCACGATTTCGTAATTGAATGCCTGGAAATGTACCATTGTTTTGTCTGTAACTATTTGATCTAAGGGGGCAAAGAGGTTGATTTAGGGGGGGCAAACACCCCCTTTGCCCCCTCGTGGCCCGGGCCTGGTCATCGGGATCGGGACTCGAACCCGCGACACGCTGTCAGACCTATATGTGGTATGCGCCTGGACCGCTAGGCCAGCAGGCACCCCCAGAATTGCGCTTTTCTAGTTGTGATTGTTTTTTGTTCCACTTTTGTTCTGGTAATGTATCATGTTTTCTTTTGTTCTGGTAATGTACCATGTTTTCTCATGCCAATAAAGCTCCGTTGAATTGAGCGTAGAGGATGGATGGAGGGATGAGGGAAAGTGAGACTACGTGCGGTCAGTCAGTTAGTCAGGTTGTGCGATTAGTGCTGGGCACTCCACACATTCCTAACATGCCAGAGCTCTGCCGAGGGGGTCACTCACACACATAACCCCATATCCCGATTCCCAGCGGTATGCACTCTACTGACTGAAACTAAACCCCACCTTTTTGGTTTTGAGTCATTGGCAGGAGTCAGACTTCATCTACCAGACATATTGGGTTAGGTCGGTTGATTGATGCCGGGTAAATTCTGTTACATTGTTTGGGACTTAGAATACATCTGAGCCTGCCCTGTCAATGTGGGTGATGTTGTTAGTAGACCCAATACATTTCCCCTTGCATGGTTGGTTGGTTGGTTGATTTTATTTGCTGACATAAAAAAAAGAGCACAGAGCACTTTCCGACATACAGTCAATGCATCACCGAGGATGAAAACACAAGAAAGCCAGAGGGATTATTTCCTCACAGAAAAACACTAAAATGAAACGACACATCAATAATATACATAACGGATATAAATCAATAGAGGGTTTGGGAGTGACATCATCAAACCCGGAACTTATGCAGGAATGCCTACTGAGTGGCAAAAAACTACTTTCTAAACAACGTTAAACAATGTTAAACTCACTTTGCCTGTTGCTTTGCCACTCTATTTGCCACTCGATGTGCCATTCACTTTAAGCATGCACATACTACCCTCTATAGCTGAGTTTTAGTCTATAGAGAAATGGATACAAATTGAACACAAACATTTTGGTTACACACTTGAGAATGCCTTGAAACAAACATGATGTGCAATTGTGCATTCATGATCGTTCTTTTGATTGATTGAAATATTTATTAACAGTTTGCAGAATTACAGTACATTTCAAGCACAAACTCAATACAAAGACTGTTAACTGTGAGTGGACGACCCAATTAAGCGTTACACTTGTTTACAACAGGGTCCACATTGTTCAATTCATCAAAACATTTAGAGACATACAAATAGACACTTCTATGTAGTTAAAGAACAGAACAGGAATTCATCATAAAGGAAGCAAAAAGAAAAGATACATATACAGTGAGGGGAGATGAGGAGGGGGGGGGGGGATTCAGATTTTACAGAGGCCAGTTTCGAATTGCAGCCATCCGTAGGTGCCCTTTGAGAGCGGTTTTGATGGAGTCAAGGGATTCACATGTCTTAATGACTGTTGGTAGGGCGTTCCACATTTTGGTGGCATAGGAGCGAAAATAATTTAGTCCCTTGTTTGTGCCGAATCTGGGTTGTACATGGTTTGTTGCACTCCCTCTGGTGTTGTGGGTGTGGACTTCGTTTACATTAAGGAAGTATCTAGACAGGTACATGGGTATCTTGGTGGTGTATCGAATCTTGTGGACCAGACCCATTGCAAGATGCTGTACTCTGTCGTCGACCATAAGCCATCCCAGCCTGTCAAAGTGGGCAGGGGTGAGGTGGGTTCGGGGGGTGAGGCCAAGTAGGAGCTTGACCAGTTTGTTTTGGGAGGTCTGGAGTCTTGTTTTAAGGGCCTTTGAGGTGCTGTGGTACCAAGAGGTGCATGCATAGTCAAAGAAACCTTGTACGAGGGCTCCTGTTAAGGTCTTCAAGGTGTTTTTGTTGACCAGTGTGGAGAACCTGTAAAGGAATCTTGTTCGTTGATTGACTTTTTTGATTACGTTGGTGGCCATTTTATCACCGGAAAGATTGGCCTCCAGGATGGAACCTAGGTAGGTAATTTCATCTTTTCGTGTGATAATATTGTCACCCACTCTAAACCAAGAAGCCATCTGCCTTGCTGAGATTACTATTTGATCGAAGAGAATGGATTCAGTTTTTCAGTTTGTTTTTCCTTCGAGTTTCTGAGACATTGCTTGAGGCACTGAATGGAGTTTATAGTTTCAAACGGAGACGTTCTCTCTCCACTCAGTTTGTTAAGGAGGCTTCAATTTGTTCTACCCCTCCTTTCTCACTGTACTGACTGTACTGACCTGTTATGTAAAGGCCGACAAACCTTTTCATGTCAAGTAGCCTCGTATAGAGCCGCGTGGCATGTGGACATCCTTTACGTCAGACTGTTTCCTACAGACCACTTATCCAATACGTGGTGTGTTTTATGTTCGTCAGTAGGGATGCGCCCAAAGGGACATTCTTGGCCGATACCAAATATTGGAAACAGTTGGCCGAAAACGGAATACCGAATATGATTAATATTATATATCTTTTTTTCCTACCATTGCTGTCATGATAGCCGTACCTTAACCCATTCTGAACGGGCACCCATTTTGGTGTCAGCATCATGTTATGCTTTAGCTATTGAAAAATAGCAGATCTACAAGCTCATATCGCGCCACCGAGTGGCGCGATACGAGCTTGTAGGTCTGCTATTTTTGAAAAATCGAAGAGCGACTGACATTTCTAGAATCTGATCTCAGGTCAGAATGGGTTAATCAGACCCAGTGTGTGTCCAGTGGAAACCTCGTATGAATCTGATCTCAGGTCATAATGGGTTAAAGCTACCTGATTTATGGCAAAATAAATGGTTATGGCAAAACTTAACTTAAATAATAATAATCACTATTATGGGTCCATAGTTAAAAAAAATATTCAGCTCTTTTTAATGCATTAATTGCATATTCTTTGATATATTTCCTGCCTATTCAGGCCAAAACCGAATAGGCCGAAAATGCATTTTTAGCCATTTTCTGCCGAATATTTTCTGCAGACGAATATTGGGTGCAGATCTATATAGGTTTATATAGGTTATTGAACTATCCAGCTATATACTGCAGCACTGGAGTTTACCATAGAGTGAAAACTTTGATTAAAAGAAAAATCACACTCGTGTGAAGTGAGGGGTGCTCTTTAACATCATACATCAGCCAATCAAACATCCGTGCTACAAACACACCTACACACAAAGCAGAATTATTTAGGGTTAAGTATCTATTTTAATGGTATGAATAAGTAGGGTCAGGCGAACAAGAAGTGAAGTTGAGAGGCTAGAGCCGCTAGATAGAGGGTCGCGGAGCAATATCATCGGTGTGGTGACTGGTCCTGACTCCTGACAGAAACCATGTTTGTATTATGATTAATGATATACAATACCATATACTGTATGCTTCTTGGAGACAGATTGTAACAGAAATATGATTTATGTTGTTGAGATTGTAGTATAAAGTAAAGCCAAGTGACTGTTTCCAATACCAGCAACACAGAGCACACAGAGGCTGACCCCAGCTTTGTACTGTATCTAATGGTTTCCTGTACATTTCCGAAACTGGAGAAAGCACTTTGTGGAAAGGCGGTAGCAAGTCAATGAGTGAATAGAATATGGGTTTGGGCAGGTGGACTGACTTAAGATTGCTGTTGGAATGTGAACTTGTGAGGACTGAAGAGAAATCGAGAAGAAGAGGGATAGCTGACTGGCAAAGACTGAGACATTGTTCAGATCTTCTCATCTTCTTCCAGAGATCCGGTTGTATATGGGGGGGAGAGAGAGGGAGAGAGAGGGAGAGAGGGAGGGAGAGAGAGAGAGAGAGAGAGAGAGAGAGGCACGCCAAGGAATGAGATTCACATTGTATTTAAATTGCATTTATGTATTGTCCATTTATATGCATTGTCCCGTCTAAAATAAACAAATAGTAAAGTTAAGTAAGAACTCTAGCAGAGCAAGGGATAAGAAAGTGTAGATGAAAGGAGATCCGTCTCCCCAGGCAGGTAGACTGTGTGTTTACGGAGAGTCCAGAGAGAGCGTGAGAGATGGAAGGCAAGGCGCCTTTCTTCTTTCTACAGATTTAGCCTGGTCTGATAGCCAAACAGCCAGACCAGCAGAGAAAACACAGTAGCAGGGAAAGGCTAATACTCTGTAAATGAAAACCTGCAGGCTAGGTGTATCAATTCGCTCTTTCCCATCTATCCGGCCGTTGATCTCAGATCCCGGATCTGTCTGCCGTTTTATCAACAGGTCACACATTTTCCCATGTTCAATGTAGTATTTTATCAAAAGGAGAACCAGACTACAATGATGAGACAGTCATGCTATTGCTTATCCAACTGAACTATTATAAATTTGACATTGTCTGAAGTCTTAAAATAAAAATAAAGAGTGTTGGGGCGTGGGGGGGGGGGGGGGGGGGGGTAGATGGAGGAAGCTGACTGGAAATGGATGAAATGAGCACAGGGTGTGGAATAACAAGTAGAGGGGAAAAAACAAAATTGGAAAGCCAATGAGAGGCATACTATGATTATTTGCCTTAATGGGGAGAAAGGGGCCAAGCTTATTGCCTTAGCACATAAAAATAAAGATCCCTTTTGGAATGAGCACAAGCAGCCAATGTCAACACAACCGTGTAGGTACGCAGGACCACAGACCACGGCAGTGCTCCTGGAGAAGGAGAGGGGAGAAAAGGTCCAATAATGCTCCGATCAGGTTTTTCATGATCAGCCGATACCAGTGTGCGTAAGGGGAACATTTGAAGATTTTAAATTTAACCCATTCTGACCTGAGATCAGATTCATACGAGGTTTCCGCCGGACACACACTGGTCTGATGAACCCATTCTGACCTGAGATCAGATTCTAAAAATGTCAGTCGCTCTTCGATTTTTCAAAAATAGCAGACCTACAAGCTCGTATCGCGCCACTCGGTGGCGCGATATGAGCTTGTAGATCTGCTATTTTTCAATAGCTAAAGCATAACATGATGCTGACAGTGACACCAAAATGGGTGCCCGTTCAGAATGGGTTAAATTTCCAAAATTAAATGTCAAAATAGCTCCGTTTGGAAGTTCGAACCTATTATCTCTGAGAAGAGGTTCTGTGTCAGGATATCCCTGCATCGGTAGAACAGGGGTTGAGCCGTCCAAAAACGGTGTCGAAACCCTTTTCGCAGTTTAGTTTCCAAAAAAGTAATGGTATTTCTTGCTAGCTACAGATGATAAACGGGCACGTACAATATTTAGACAGGGGTGAAACAAGAACAACCGCTTGCAAAGCTTATGAAGTCAGCCAGTACCATGTTTTGTTTTCCCAATGCAATCTTATGGAAGCAGTACTGCGCATGTGGACGAGGGTGGACTGGCCACAGGCTGACTAAATATGCAATTTGAGCCTGATTTAAACAGTTGTTTCACCCCTGTCTAAACATTATACCTGTCCTAAGTTTATCATCTGTAGCTAGACAGAAATATCTTAACTTTTTAGAAACGGTACTGCGAAAATATATATAAAATATATATATATCTAATTGACTTTTATATCACTTAAATGGTATAAATTATTTTTGGTGAGCGACACTAGTATATCATGCATCAAAGTACAAATTAGGCTTAATATGTTTACATTCCTCACACTTTAACCCATTCTGACCTGAGATCAGATTCTAAAAATGTCTATTACATCCTGACAGTTTCATTATTAACCCATTCTGACCTGAGATCAGATTCTAAAAGTGTCTTTGATTTTTCAAAAATAGCAGACCTACAAGCTCGTATCGCGCCACTCGGTGGCGCGATATGAGCTTGTAGATCTGCTATTTTTCAATAGCTAAAGCATAACATGATGCTAACACCAAAATGGGTGCCCGGTCAGAATGGGTTAATAGGTTTTTAGGTAGTGTTCACAATTCACACCCAAAAAATAATGCAGGCAACACCTTTTTAAACCTTTTATGAGAAATTACCAAAAGGCGACCACATACGGTCTGCTTTTAGAAGGCACTGATCAGAGCCCCTTTGAGCACTTTTAACCCATTCTGAACGGGCGCCCATTTTGGTGTCAGCATCATGTCGTGCTTTAGCTATTTAAAAATAGCAGATCTACAAGCTCGTATCGCGCCACCGAGTGGCGCGATACGAGCTTGTAGGTCTGCTATTTTTGAAAAATCGAAGAGCGACTGACATTTTTAGAATCTGATCTCAGGTCAGAATGGGTTAATCAGACCAGTGTGTGTCCAGTGGAAACCTCGTATGAATCTGATCTCAGGTCAGAATGGGTTCGTCAGACCAGTGTGTGTCCGGCGGAAACCTCGTATGAATCTGATCTCAGGTCAGAATGGGTTAAATGTTGAATAGTTTAATATTTTCAGTAATGCGCCTTGGACCGCTTTTTGTCATCTGTCCAACACGACTGCACTCAAATGCAGAGCTGCTCGTCGTCGTAGCTGATGGACCGTCGCTGTCAGCCTCGGCCACAGAGGCGCCCACTGTGACCCACACCACACTCAACAACCACCAGCGTCCCTCCCTCCTCCTCTTCTGCCTAACAGAAAACTGTATAATAAACCTATTATTTCTTATATCGTATTCACTGTATTCACAGTATAGTTGTATTTTCTTAAAGGCATGCATCTCGAAAATTCTGAAATGATAAGAGAGCTTTGATCCAGCTGAGTAGTGCGTGAGTTGATTAGACTCGTCGTGCTCCCAAATGAATTAAACTTTCTATGGATTCAGTTATGACGTCTGATATGGGAAGGAGAAATATCTACTCGAGTGAGTGAAACACACAGAGTGGGGCTCGGCAGCTCAGCCACCTACTGAACAAATTCAGTTCAAGAATAAAGGTTGTTTTCTATTTAGCTGTTGGCAATTGTTCCTCAAGTCAGGTAATCACACACCAAATGTGTTTGTTCAAATCTGTCATTGAAGTTGATGAATAAACTATGAGTGATGGTTGGTGGACACTGGATGATAATATGTGACCAGATTTGACTGAGAGACTGCCATCGCGCACATTCCAGCTTTTAACCAGAGGAGAAAACCTTTTTTTTTTTTTTTTTTTTAATGAGTTAATAGCACAGGCAGACTCTTCACATACTAGAGCATGTCTGAAATAAGTGTCAAAGCTGAAATTGACATGTAAATATGAAATAAATGCTTAAAAAAAAGCTAGGTGTAATGTTAGAGACCACAGAAGTGAACCTTTCAAGACTGTTTTCTCAACTCGCTGTTTTCTGCAAGACATTACTCTATAAGCCATATCTCCAAAACTGGTGGGTCAAACTGAACAACCAATATGTCAATTTGAAGCTATGATTCCCTGCTTTGATGTGAAATGAAAAAACAAAAATTCAAAAAATTCCTATGGCAGTCTCCTAGTCAAATTTGGTCACATATGATAGTTCAGTTCAGCATGATACTCGTATACCCCCAAAAAGGAATGAAGTTTAACATTTATCAAAAATGCAAAACACAGCTGTAAAATGACTGAAGAGGTTATTTGCCCAAAAAGTTATGTTCCTCAAGTAAATGTTTTAATTCTGCAGCACTGAACTGAAGTGTCCTTAATTAAAGGAGAATTCCATACTAAAAGGCTTTCTTACCTTTCTTTGTAGTTGTTACGTCCCCATCAAAGAGGTCCAGGTGTTATTTTGTGCAAAAGCTCCTTATTGGCTATTTCCCCTACCATAAGCCCTCAATGAATTGCATTGAATTGAATGGGATGTATGGGGTGTTGTGCTAATTCGCTTATTTCCATCGAAATAAGTAGTAAAGTGTGCCGCTTGGGTTATTATTTATATTATGAAAAGAGGATATATACAAAAAATATATAATTTTGAGCCATGGAAATAAGCGAATTAGCACACCCCATACATCCCATTCAATTCAATGCAATTCATTTAGGGCTTATGGTAGGGGAAATAGCCAATAAGGAGCTTTTGCACAAAATAACACCTGGACCTCTTTGATGGGGACGTAACAACTACAAAGAAGTCTTTATCTCATAATAGTGACAGGCCATACATGTTGTATTTTAGATCATGAGATCACCATCTTGGTGGTTGAAAAAAGACAATAGCCATTGTTTGCAGCACTGGTTATTGTGTTCAATGAAGGCTGTTTGTTTCATGAGGGAAGCTACTGTAGCCTATATGATGGATAATGTTGAATGAATGAATCTCTGCTCATCTTTGTCTCTGTAACAATGCTCTGTCTGTTTAGGTCAACCAGGCAGTTCCTGTGTGTGTGTCTGTGTGTGTGTGTGTGTGTGTGTGTGTGTGTGTGTGTGTGTGTGCCTAGAGACGGAAGGAAGATTGTAATCATGCTGTACATTGTGACAGAGCAATTATTTTATTTGTACTTTGTGCTTGTACGAGCAATGATTTAAATCACAGCTTCACAATCAACCAGGAGGCAGACTTTGTAAAACACAATAACACATTTCTTGATATTACTCCTTCATATTCTGTCCAAATATCCCACAAATCGGTACACAGTATCTCTACAGTCATGTGATCAAGACTTATCCGATATTTCATGTTCCATCCTAATTGGCTAAAATTGGCTTCCAAAGGTTACAGGATTGGCCTGTTTTGAACAAAATGCCTCAAATCATGAATGCAGCCTGCAATTTACGTTAAATAAAATCACATACTTTTTCCTACTAGGTAGACAGTAGAGGAATAAATGCCACCCTATTCACATTGGCCTGTTATAGCGCCACCAGGAGGCCACAATAACCTAACTGACCAGGTGAGACCTGTGCTCCGAAGAGCACTTGTTCTAGTTTCAGTGCTGTGCTGTTTCAGTGCTGGTGAATAGCATGTTGAATTGTAATAGGAGGCAGAATAAGAGGGAAAACAGTTTTTTTGTGTGTACGTACACAGTGGCATAATACTGGAATATTCTGAGTGACGGAAGAAGGTCTTTTGTTCCAGTCTAGAGAATAGGTTTAGGATGTGGCTCAGCATGCAGCCTCTAGGGCCATGGAGAAAACCGTACATGAGATTAAATATGTATGCAACATTTACTAAATACACGTGACATGATCTGATGGAACCATCCATGCAATTTAGTGACTAATCTGTCTTGAATGTTTGAGAAAAAAGGGGTGATAGTGACTGGAGATTTGGTACGACACAGGGTTTATCAATAGGGCTTGCAAAACTCGCACCTTTGGTATGCAAATTTGGGGGGTGCGCCATTTTGATTGTGATGAGTCACTACTATACCTGGCCAATGGATAGGCATACAGTGGTGGAAAAAGTACTCAATTGTTTTACTTTCTGAACGGGCACCCATTTTGGTGTTGGCATCATGTCGTGCTTTACCTATTGAAAAATAGCAGATCTACAAGCTCATATCGCGCCACCGAGTGGCGCGATACAAGCTTGTAGGTCTGCTATTTTTGAAAAATCGAAGAACGACTGACATTTTTTAGAATCTGATCTCAGGTCAGAATGGGTTCATCAGACCAGTGTGTGTGTCCAGTGGAAACCTCGCATGAATCTGATCTCAGGTCAGAATGGGTTAAGTAAAAGTACCAATACTGCAATTTAGAACTACTAAAAAAAGTAAAGAGTCTCAGTCACTCGATCTATCCCAGACTAGACGGAATGTAGAAGCAGAAACCACAAGAGTGACAAGTGATCATCAACATGTGTTCTCTCTGTGACGTCAGCCTTGCATTTCATATTGACTGTGTAATGTTAACTTATAGCACTGTAAAAGTCAATCAGGAAACCCCCCACATCAGGCCTACTTGTTTCAACAGTAAAGTAGATAGGAATACCATAAATAATATGCTAGTCGAGTTAATTTTGGCTAACCAACTAACATTCACTGGCCAATGGTAGCAGCATTTGTCTGGTAAGTTTCAATTCACAACACTCTATATTTGGTTATATGTATGGTCAAACCTGCCTTTTCCTGTAGACCTCCTCTGTAGTTTGAAATGAAAAACATTAGAGTACAAGACCGTGAAATGTGACCAGATGTTTGATAGCATGTTGACTTATTGTGATAATTGGCGTTACACTCAACTAATGACTGGTTCTTCAACAAGAACATCACCTTGGCTTAGACTGAGTTTACTCACGATTTAATGATATAGTTATGACTGCACACCTACAGTAACTCCATGATTCATACATTTTCCCAAAACCGCTACACGGCAGGCTTTGTTGCTGCTGAACATGAGGCTGAAATGGTCAGATCATGGTACTGTAGGCTAGATGTGTTTCTGTTAAATTGTTTGCGCTGCTCACTTGGCTTGTGTGACTCTTTGCAAACCCGTTGACATAACATCTGCCTAAATTAAATCTTAATCGTTCCATTCCGACATGAACGAGGCATTGGAAAAGGATAGGCCTAGTCATCAGTGTATCCAACCAGGATATTTTCTGTTCTAAAATAAACATGTTCTCATGTTTTGGGTGTGCGACCCGATAGCCAAGTGGTTAGGGCACATACCACGCAGGGGCACAAAATGCCCCCTACCGTTTGATTCCGGCCGGCCAGACCATTTGCTATCAAAAAGTTTAAAAAATGCTCCCAAAAATAACTTCACACAGCTCATGCCTTGAAGTCCTGTCCCGTAAATCATTAGTGTTTAGTTTAGTAGTTGAACTCTGTTTAAAGGTTATAGACTGAACTGGGCTGGGCATCCTTGAACTTGTGCTCTTTAATGTCAATGAACATGTCTGCATGTTTGTCTGAGCTTCTGAGAGTGACCTCAGGGCAAGTTGAAGTCTGAATGTCCCGTTATTAACAGTCAGACTAGCGTGCATGCGTTGTGGGGGCCTGGGGGGGTGCACGTGTGTGTGTGTGTGTGTGAGAGAGAGAGAGAGAGACAAAGAAATGTGCTAAGAGCCTGTCTGTTTGCTTGTGTTTGTAACTATATTTGTATGTGCAACTGTGCATGTATAAGCGAGCTATGCTCAGCTCCATGATCTCAGTGCCTGCTTTATCATTGACCTTTCCACATTCCATAACCTGCTCTGGAAGTTGGCACTGATTGGCTGTGCTGCTGCTGCATGCTTTGTTTGAACTCAACCTCAGGATTGGTCGGTTACGGTTTGTGTTGTTCCTTGCTCTGATATGTCAAGTGGACCTGTTCCCGTTCCTGCTGTATTTTTACAGACCGAGCAGCATCAACAGGCCTTTTCCTTAGGCCTATTGCGATTGACACATTGTTGTCAGTTTACAAGATGAACATCAAAGAGGAGAAAAAAACACTGCGCACACTAGTTTCTAGAGCTCCGAGACTTACTTTATTAAGAGGCAACAATTGCAACGTTTCGACCTACAAGGTCTTCATCAGGCAAATATATGTTTTACAAGATAAACACCAAAATAGAGACACTGCATGTAGCTGCAGCTTAGTCTTTTTTTGGTTAAAATGAGGTTTTGTTATAATAAACAAACATATGAACACAAGGGATCTGATCAAAGTGGGAAGGATGTGCGTGTTTGTTATGAAGATCTTGTATGGCTGGGGTAAACATGTTGTTATGGATGGAATGAACTTCACATGCAAGGGGACAGATAATTGGAAGTGACTTATCTGATACATCAATATCCAAAATATTTCAAAATGTTTGGCCAAATAGCTGCTAAAATCATCTTGTACGTATTTGGTACCGGTATGTATTTTAGTAGTGGTGATCGGATTTTTCCAGCCGATGCAGGACCAGGTCACAGATAAATTATATTTCCTTTTAAAAAGGATTTAAAAAAAGAAAATGTTTGCTCTTTGCTGCTACAGTGTCTGTATTGGCTGTCTCTTCTAGAATGGAGATACTCTATTAATTTAAATGTTTTCATCATTTCCAATTTCACTTGTTTATCCTGTTCTCTCTGCAGTGTCCCAAATTAATTTCACAGAAGGCAAATGCACACAGAACATCTTTTTTTTTTCATCTCTAATTCATAGATGACCAACAGATTGATATAGGCAAGGTTTTGTATTTTTGTAGTAATTATTGTTGATTGGCGTCTTGCCCAATTATTTTCCATCAGAGCAGCCCTATCTAGATACTAATGCTGTAAGAGAAAAGAGAATACACAACATGTAATTAGTTTGGAAAATACTTAATTATAAACCATTACTCTACGATAAATTAATCTAGTATTACAAGTTAAATATTTCATTTTTTAAATATGCAATCGTATTGGTCTGCGTAGTGTAGATGGTGCCACATCTCTGAGGTGTTACAATTTCTTGGGTCTTTTTTGTAGGCTTTGGTTGTGTGGCCTTTGGATCATTGGATCATTGTGGATCATTCGTTAGCTTAGCGCTTAGCTTGGCGTGTAGCCAATACTGGTGCAACCCACTGATTGAACTTCATCTCCGCCTGTAATCCAAGTTATTTTTATTGACAACGTGAACTAACCCCGACACCAGCGCTGCAAAAATAGACAGATCTACAAGCTCTCAACGCGTAGCGAACGGCACTGCAAAAACAGGCAGGACGCGATGCCTTGAGAGCCTGTGTGGATCAGCCCGGCCGCAGCAGCAGCTTGTGGGCTCCGCTGCTCCGCTCCGACTCCGAGCCTCCGACGACCGGTGCGGGGAGGGAAGGGAGCAAGTTACCCTGGCTGTGCAGCTGCGCTGCAGTCTGCAGAAACAGACTGATCTACAAGCTCTCAACGCCTAGCGAACGGAGCTGCGAAAACAGGCAGGACACGGCGCCTTGAGAGCTTGTAGATCTGGCTTTTTTGCGACCTGCAGTGAGCTGTTCTCACTTTACTTTTATGACACGAATACATCGTCAATCGGCGAATATTGGTCAGACGATCGGCGGTTGAAAAAAATTGGCATATCGCCCAACCTTAGCACCCACATAATGTAGATTGAACTAAGTAAGGCTCAATTTATTCCCTTTCGCATGAGGTGCTGTAAGTGATCACTGAAAACAAGCTGATGGAATTGACGTCCATGACAGGCAATGTGTTAAATGTGCCCATTATTAAACTCCCAAACTCTTAAACTTTCAAACTTCTTTTAATTAAAACAAAATCATTAAGACTATTTTTTTTGCCGATCACCTATCGATCACCCCTTGTGTTAATATGAGAAACCATCAATACTTAACAATTGATCCTTGTTGGTTACCTGGCTGAACTGTTCCTGTTTAGTTAGTTCGTTCCCATTTCCATTCGGTCGTGATGCAATGGGAAATATTTGGCCACACTTGGTTCCTAATCCTACCATGCAAAAACAAATCTGCTGTATCTTTTAATGCAAACGTTTCCTCCTAAACAGTCCAAACCAAAGTAACGAGGGATTCCTGTTTTATTACGATCTATTAAATTATCAATGCTTGAGGCTTAAATCTATAAAAAATATTCCTCTATATAAACAAGTTTTCCAGAAATTGCCCTCAGTAACAGTGACTTTTCGCTCCCCCCTACAATCTCCTTGGCATCATCGGTAAATGGGTAATACATCTTTATCAAAGATAGACGTGGTATTTCACAAAAGTCTGTCACTCTGTCTTTGACATACGGGCTATTGATAGCATTAAATTAAAAAAAATGCTGTCAGAATCAGCTGTATGTCAAATAATATCCTCCTGTGACACTGACTCAACTAGTCATTGATTGATTGATTGAAATATTTATTAACAGTTTGTAGAATTTACAGTACATTTTAAGCACAAACTCAATACAAAGACTGTTAACTGTGAGTGGACGACCCAATTAAGCATTACACTTGTTTACAACAGGGTCCACATTGTTCAATTCATCAAAACATTTAGAGACATACAAACATTTAGAGACATATAGACATTTCTATGTAGCTAAAGAACAGTGAGCGCGTGCTCTCTCTCTCTCTCACACACACACACACACACACACACACACACACACACACACACACACACACATTCACACATTCACACGCACGCACGCGCCCAGGCTCTACTACAGTAGCAAGTTCAGTCGAGGGGGGGGGCGTGTTCTCAATCCCCTATTTCCCGGTGACGTCATGATACTGGGCCAGAGGAATGCAGCGCAACACTTTTGTATCCAGAGAGAGAGAGAGATTAGTTCAGTTCAGTTACTATCGCTGCTTCCTCCTCGATAGAACTGTTCCCTCCGGTAACAACACGTTACTGTTGACACACGAGGACCGTGGGGAATACGGCAACGACTTGACTCGTCGTGGAAACAACTTTTTTCTTTATTTTTACGGTGTAATACTGTACTTTTGTTTTGTGTGGTTGTGTATACACTGCTGCTGTTCGTTTCGCGTCGCGGCGGTGTTGGTGTTTGTGCTCAGCCTTGTGGCGACATGAGATCAGGTGGATTAATGTTGTTGGACCGTTGTTGGAGCAACTGAAGAATAGCTGACTGATAAAGCGAACGTAAGTAGCCCCGGACTTTTTGGCTACGTTGTTGTTGTTGTTGTTAGAATGATTATAGCCCAGCCTACTTGTTTGTTGTAATGTTGTGTTGTTGGACAGCAGTGGCATGTGAAAGGAAAAGCCGAGTCAGGCGCTCATTTTTAAAGGTCTATTATACTCTATACGTTTAGTGTTCGTTCAGACAGTGTGGGAATTACTCAGTGGTGGAAGAAAGTACTCGCTTTTCTAGCATCACTTTTCTTAAATGGTATCAAGACAATACTGCAATTAATGTAGAAATACTCTTGTTACAAGTAAAAGTCTGGAATTCAAAATGTACTTGAGTAAAAGTACAAAAGTATTGGTATCAAAATTGTGCAGGTCCCCAAGTTTTCAAATGCATTACATGTGTAATAATCCTTTGAAAATGGCAGATCTACCATCTTGTAAGGGGCTATTTTAGTAAGTAGCTAATAACTAAAGTTTTCAAATAATTGTAGTGGAGTAAAACATACTATAATAATTTGCCTCTGAGATGTAGTGCAGTAGAAGTACTGAAAATGGGAAATACTCCCAGTAAAGTAAATTGCTCTGGATTAAAGAGCGTCTGCTAAATGCCAAAATTGTAAAGTAAAAATATCTCAAAGTTGTACTTTTAAGTACAGTACTTGAGTAAATGCATTGAGTAAAACCATCTCTCCCTACTGTACCCCCCCAGTCTTCCAGGATTCAGCTGTCAGTCAAAAACACAGGAACACAACCGCTCTGCGTGGGAGTGAAATGATTTTTCAATGGGGCGGCCTCTTGTTTGTTGTCAGAGCACTTGTTTGTCCAACTTCTGCTATACAGTAAAGCGTCGTTTCTCACGCCTTTTTTTTACGCCGAGGACCCCCAAATGATTAACGTGTTTGTCCGCAGGTTCGTTGACCGGGAACCCCCCCCCCCCCCCCCAAGGACCCCCGGACCTCACTTTAGTAAAAGTCTGACTCCTTAATGTAAATGAGAGTGTACAAATCAACAAATGTAACAATTTTTTTTATTTACACTGCAAATTTGTTACAAAAGGACAAATGCACTGTACGTGTACTGTACCCGAACCTGTGGCCGAAGACCGGAGGCAGCTGTGAGGCCTGGAGTAGAAACTCCATCGTTCACTCTCGTCTCATGGCCTTATCAGGCTACAGTTCACATGTGTTGGCGATGTGTGTGTGTGTGTGTGTGTGCTGGGACAACAGAAATGATTGTGCTTTGCATACTGCCTTTGTTTTCATGTCCGTGTTAAAAGAAATTGCCCAAAGTTGAATGACCGCTGAAATCAGAAAGAG
This sequence comes from Protomyctophum parallelum, assembly GCF_964188405.1. Lineage (NCBI taxonomy): Eukaryota > Metazoa > Chordata > Actinopteri > Myctophiformes > Myctophidae > Protomyctophum > Protomyctophum parallelum. The sequence goes on along the minus strand of NC_139706.1, from coordinate 46,036,526 downwards.
AGGGCTTTGTGATTTTTTTTTTTCAGTGATTTGTCAAAACGACAAACATGTGTTACACTACAGCTGCTGTGGGTCACACATGGTGAGATCACTGCTGTTCATGTTGCTAACATTCTGTGGACAGTTGGGTTGGTTACTTTGGTGTCATTTTTAAGAAACGATAACAGTTTGTACCTTGAGTTTACAGTGGGTATTTGAGTGGCAAAGTGGCTTAAAATTTAGCTTGTTTAACCACTTAAACTCTACTTTTTCACTCAAAAATAATGATCTACAAGCGCTCATAACGATTTGCCGTGAGCTTGTGTATCTGTTATTTTTCGTGAATGTTACCCCCAGATTAGGCATGTGGTTCAGGTAAAAACTATGCGTGAAAAACATTTGCAAAACTACTATAACTACGTTTGGATATTTTGCTTGATACGTTTTTTTTATTTGTAGGACTGTGCCGTTGTGTGTGTCATGGGAACGCTTAAGAAGTGAAGCAAGTGGGTGTCTAATCTTAACTCCCTCATTTACTGTAATGGCTGACAGATGTAGACCCACTTAGTACAATGTAGACACACACACACACAGTACCAGTGAACAGGCTGATGTAGTTAGTAGTTACATCACAGTAGGTAGATCCAAGGTCACAATAAGTGTGTTTGTACAGCACAGGGAGAAAACTAAAGTGTCTCTCTCTCTCTCTCTACAACTGGCTTCTACCAGTGTGAGAACAGGCTATTAATTATCACCCCTGATTCAGCACTAGCCAGCTAGCTTCCAAGCAACAATGGAAACCAAACCAGAATACTTCTATGCCCTCATTTCATCCTAGATTTTAAACCATCAGTTTGTGGTGTTTAACATCCCAGGGGCCAGCTTGTATTGTTTGTGAATGATGAGCAATGTTGCTGCCAACTTCAGACACAGCTTACATTGAGAGTAATGACTCCACATTTATAAAGACAAAGTAGTAGGTTACTACCAGCCAATGGCTGGTAGATTTTCTGGGTAACTGGTAGCTTGGTTTACTCTCCCAGCCATGTAAAGGTCAGGCCTTTTGTCAAAAGAATTGCTAATAGACCTGCACAGGAGAGCAGAATGAGAAGCACCTGGTATCTAATCTATATGCTGCTTTTTAAAGATTTCATAATTTCCCCATTTCTGCTTTATTTGATAGAGCAGGGGAATGACACGGCCGGCCGTGGGACACACTGAAGAGCGAGTCAAAAGGTCATTACACACTGGCGAATTAGCGACGCGATATATTCGTGCGAATAATTTGCATTTAAAAAAAAACAATTGAAGTCCATGCAAGCTTCCACATCAGTGGCGAATGTGCGACCGTTTTCGCTTTTATTTGTTCGCTCTGGTGTCGTATTTTGCAGAGATTCGCAGGCGAACTGCAACATGCAATATTTCGCATTTTCAGATCGCTTATTCGCATCGCGTCGCTAATTCGCCAGTGTGTAATGACCTTTACGCTAATTCTGTACGAGTCGCCATGGGGATGTGGGGGGGGAAAAATATATGTAAATTGTTTTGAAAAATACTTCTTTGTACTTTAAAGAAAATCAATAAACATATGTTAAAAAAAAAGTCCTGATTCGGCTATCGGGTCGTAGGGCTGGGAAATTATCTGAAAATATCTCAAACCAATAATCGAGAAGCAAGGTTTTTATCAAGGAATCAACCTAAAAACATTTCTAATAGATATTTTTAAATCAATTGAATTGATTACTTTTGTTAACCACTACCCTGTATTACTTGCTTGCATGTATAAGCTCAGAGCTTGTATATCTGCTATTTTTCCACTAGTTTTTGTTTTGAAATAATCGTTCATTAATCGCAATCCTGGCAAAAGTTTGAAATAATTGTGATATGAATTTTTTGCCTTTTTTGATAGAATACTGGGAGAGAGACAGGGGAAGGCACACAGTAAAGTTTTTTCCTGTAGTTCGGTAAATTGATTATCAGAGTTTTGTTTAAAAATCTAGTACTGCAGAATCCCTCTGCCTTACCAACAGAACCCCATAGGGAAGAGCCTTGATGTACAGTCAAGTACATCCCCCAGCCAATGCCATGATGTATGCATGTACTGTACAAGTACCACCCCCCTGGACATGACAACAGTGTATGTCACAGGGACTTAACCCCAATTGAACCTGTACCAAGCAGGGAGGTATTGGGTCCCATCTTTATACTCTTTGATTTGAACCCCGACCTACAAATCTCGGGGCGGACACTAGTCTAACCTCAAAGCCACTGAGCTTTTTAGACATTGACCCAGTTGTCCCCATTTCGGGAATGTCATAAGGAAAAGAATATTATCATTCTTTTTTGTATTTTAAATTGTGAAAATGGCACATCTGCAAGCTCACAACATGCAGCAATTCGTTGCAAGCTTGTAGATAAACTATCTTTTGCCGTTTGTCATACGACAAAGTATATAGGAGGAGCTTAAGTGGTTAAACACCCCTGCATGACACCATGACCTGTGAACTGCCAGTGTTGGTCAGCTGATTGGGGATCGAGGAAGGATTTAGTCTACATAAGGATCTCTTGGAGTTGAGTCTAATTAGTGTCTAATTAGTCTTCTCTTGCGTGTGTCTGTGATTTTACTTGTGTTGCCTTTCATATTTTGATAAGAGGGTTTACAGAATAGCCAGATAAGTTTAACGTTTAGCAGAATCGCATAACGGTCTGTCTAACACCATAATGAGTGCCTGTCCTCCTTGAAATTAATCTCAAGTCAGATGGGTAGATGAAAGGATTTGCAGTGTTTCGATGTAAAGATGGTTTTCCCCGTTGTTGCCTGTTGGGGGGGGGGGGGGGGGGGGGGGATTCTGCATAACATCAGCATGTCGTCGCTGTTGTCGGTTCAAAACCGTTACTTTTCAGGACATGGAAAAAAGAGCCTTTGTTCCAATTGGATCCAATGTAGTTATTATTTAGTCACAAGCTCTGCTTAACATTTTCATTGGCTATATATTTATAAAATCCACAGACGGATGTAACCACTTTCAATCTGGTGGCTATTTTCACGACTTTTGCGTGATACTGTGACAAAAATGTTTTTTGTACTAGGTTAGTATGTTTTAGAAGTTTGGCATGTTCTTCGAGGTGTTAGGATTAGGCTACTTGTCAAGTGTAACATGGTTGGCCATGGTTGAGCGAATTAAATTGTTGAGCATAGTCTGCCTACATATTCTTGTCATTGATATAGCGCAAGATGCTGTTCAACAAGGCTCTGTTAATTAGCCTAGTATCATTTTGATACTGTCATCTATCGCACCAATAATCCATCTGGTCTGTTTTGTTTTGGCTGTATTCAAGTGTGTTTATGTTGCCCTTTCAACCCTCAAGTGTTACTGATGTCTAGAGGGGAAGAGCGCTATGCAGGCCATGTGTCATTGGTATGTTTCACTGGCACTGTAGAGAGAAAAATCATTAGGGAACGGACGTGGGAAGCATGGGCTTTGTGTTGTGACTGATACTGATGAGGTGTTGTCTTTGTCTGAGTAATGGTTTCCTCTGGCGTTCTTCCAGTCAACACCACACCAGGACTACCACAACGTTTTGACAGAGATTACTGTGGTTTTAAAAGTAGCATTGTTGTGAGCCCAAATATGTGGCTGTATTTGTTAATAAACTTTGTGGTAATAAACACAATGGTGAGTCCAATATGCCTTTAGTTTAGATTACACATTATGCTTAGAATAACATAATGTCAGGGTTTCCTGCACAATGTTGTTGGCATGGCGCTGCGCCATGCTTGAAATAAATCGCGCCATGCCAAGCTTCAAAATAAATAAATATATATATATATATATTTTTTTGAGGGGGATAGTGAATCATAGTGTGTGTGATATGAAATGTCCAGTGCCACCCCAGTGTCTGCCCAGTTTCCGCCAAGTGCCTCCCCAGTGTCTTTTTGATTGATTGATTGAAATATTTATTAACAGTTTGTAGAATTACATTTCAATCACAAACTCAATACAAAGACTGTTAACTGTGAGTGGACGACCCAATTAAGCATTACACTTGTTTACAACAGGGTCCACATTGTTCAATTCATCAAAACATTTAGAGACATACAAATAGACACTTCTATGTAGTTAAAGAACAGAACAGGAATTCATCATATGTGGGTAGCCCAGTGGCTACCCAGTGTCCCCCTGAGTGCCTCCCCAGTGGCTGCAGTTTCTCCCCAGTGTCTTCCCAATGCCTCCCCATGTCTCCCCAGTGTCTTCCCAGTGCCTGCCCAGTGTCCCCCCAGTGCCTCCCCATGCCCCCCCAGTGCCTCCCCAGTGTCTCCAATAGCAATACAAGAGCAATAATACAAATTGATCTTAATTTATTAATCTAAATTAATTAATCAAAGAACCAGAACGCCCAGCACCATGCCAAGGCCTTTTCCTGCAGGAAACACTGAATGTAGGCCTATAGCTTGAAGGGCTAAAAGGAATATTTATTTAGACTGGATTAATTTGGCTGGCGGGATTTACGGTAAACTGGGATAGATCAGGAGGCTATTGTCACAAGGTTACTGTGAGTTACACACCAGGCGAGAGGCTACTTGTCCTAGATGCTTTGCAGCCCATCAGATAAACGTAACAGCAGCAAACAGAGTAGACTCCTTCTGCCCATGCATCCATCCACAACATCACTACTAGTAATTCCCACCAGCTTGTGTCAAAAAAGTCAAACTATCCCTTTAAGTCATCTTGCTCAATTAGTCTTGCTTGACACGCTGAAATATTAATATCGGAATGATAATTGTCACTGCTGCTCGTTCTCTAAGCAGTTTTGTGATTTGTTACACGAAGATGTAGGGATTGTAGGCTATTTGATATCTCAGTGTCAGTGGTTTTAGTTGGAGTATTTCTTTGTTTTGTGCATAGATGTGCAGGTTTTGTTTTGGTTAGTATAAAATGTCATAGTACAACTGTACAATACAAAGAAACATCAAAAGATAATTCTTTCAAACCAAGAAACGCTTCCTGCAACACACTTCAACAATCAGTTGAGTGTTGAGTCCTCCTCATCGCAGACTAAACTATGGTGGTTTTCTGGAAACTCACTGGAAATTGAACACAAGCATTTGAAGCTCCCCAGAGACCTTAGTGTTTTGTGTTGCTTTATGCTAATTAAACGGTGTATCGTATATCCTCCTTGTGGTGACCCACCTTTCCCACTCCGGACCACCCAGTTTAGCTTTTGTTCATTTCCAAATTTTGCACCAAGAAACTTTACCTTGTCATATCAAATGCAGCAGTTATGTATTTTGTGACTACCACACAAAGAAAAGAGAGGGGGAAAAACTGGCAAATATGGAGATAATCCATGTTGGCCTACTTAGTAGGTAGCCCTTGTGTATCATTCTCTAGAATGCATTGACATTAGGAGTGTTGTTTAGCCTGGTCTTTTTTGTTGTTGCTAGAAACAGTCCCTTGTGCTCTAGCTAGTTAGTACCAGTCCTTGCAATAGGCTTATATGAACCCTAATAACATGAAAGACATGCTTTGCAGCACAAGGAAAATAGGAAATGCAAGGGCAAATCACCACTGTGATTACTGTAACACCACTGTGTTACCTGCGACTCACTCATTCTCCTACCAGTTGCCATGCGCGCCCACCCGCCTCCCCGTTCTCGACAGGATGACAGGAGAAAGAAGAAAAGGCCTAACAAAAAATACTTTGGTTTCCGATTGGCTGTCATTTTTGGGCTGGGAATTATATATATAGAGATATATATATATATATATATATAATATAATTGTATTTATTTTTTGTGGGAAGGATGGGTAGCAAGACATTTCTTTTATTTTATTCAGAGGCATGAGTCGAAGGACGCTTCGAGGCTGCCTCCTCGCATCTCAGGGCTAGATACTTAAAAGTCAAACATGGCCAACATGCACCCAGCCTGGGAGCCTAGAGGCTCCAGTGTGGGGGCCAACATGCACCCAGCCTGGGAGCCTAGAGGCTCCAGTGTGGGGGCCAACATGCACCCAGCCTGGGAGCCTAGAGGCTCCAGTGTGGGGGCCAACATGCACCCAGCCTGGGAGCCTAGAGGCTCCAGTGTGGGGGCCAACATGCACCCAGCCTGGGAGCCTAGAGGCTCCAGTGTGGGGGCCAACATGCACCCAGCCTGGGAGCCTAGAGGCTCCAGTGTGGGGGCCAACATGCACCCAGCCTGGGAGCCTAGAGGCTCCAGTGTGGGGGGGGAAGAGTATGTCGGCTGAGATCACCATCCATTTATCCACTCGTCGTGTCTCCCTTCTGCGGACGAAAACAGACCTCCTTAATTATGTCTGCAAATTATTTAGTATTCATTCAATCGAATTATTTGTGGCGGTGCTTTGCACGGGCAGATGACAGACACGGTACACAGGTCCATGCTGTGTTGTGTTGTGCGTCTCCTTGCGATGACGCAATACAAAACATTTGCGCATGTGAGATTTTAGATGATAGAAAACCTTTTTTTTTTTTTTTTCACCAAATGCCAATAAAATCATCTGGGTCGCACATATTTGATAGTCGGTCGGAAACCAAAGTATTATTTTGTTATGCCAAATGAATCCGCACCATGACAGGCAACGCTGAAGCGGCACAACAAGCTAAATAATATATAATATAGATAATAATAATAATAAAATAGATATAGGTCCAGTGCTAGTTGATGTGTTTGTAAAGCGTTATACTATTAGTATTTATTATAGAGTGCCGAAGTCCTGACTCAATCGCTCATCCGCTGGTTTTTTCTCTAGGGAAAATAACATGGGGTCATCTTAAATCGTCTCAAGAATTGTGGTCCAATAATTAGTGTGGTTGCCCCAAAAGGGGCAACCAGACTCTAGTAATTGTAACACTTTATTGTGGGCTCGCCACAGCGAGCACACAATAGATATTGCCAGCCTATATTTATTTATTCTTTATTCCACCCTTTTTTTTGGCACCTAACTACTTCCGCATACTTTATACTAGAAATTTAGTTCAAAGTTCAAACTGTTCAGCTCTTTGCAGTGATGGTTGCTTGTATTTTTATTTTTACAAAGTTTTATACTTTTTATACTTTTTAACTTTTTAACTTTTTTTTACATTCTTTATAGTGAGAGTCGATGGAAGAAAGGTCCCATTTTTCACAGTTAACTTTTTTGAGCTCTTATTACTCCGTCATACTTTCACTTTGAAACTTCATTCAAACTTTATAATGTTCATCTATCTTTGAACTTTCATTGGTGAAAAAGTTGTTTTGAAAAAGTTTATACTTTTTAAAATATTTAACTTTATTTATAGTTTTTTCCTCCCATTGACAATGTATGGGATTGATCTCTAAATCAACCTCACTTTTGCAGCTTCATTACTCTGGCATACTTTGTCGTAGAAACGTGATTTAAACTTTAGAAAGCTCACACGACTCTGGACTTTTCCGTGGTTCAAACCGTATTCGAATACGTTAAACGGTTTTTCCGAAATCGCAGTTCAATCGCAGGCCGTTTCGCCTAATTAGTGCCAACTTAGAGTGCGGGCTTTTTTCACTAGAGTGCGTAGAACAGAAAATCTTTCCTTGAAAATTTACCAAACAAATTGCCGTCCCGGCCAAAATATTCACTTTACACGCATGTCCTTTGGTCATTTTGTAGCCACACATGTCCTCTTTCACACAATGTGACCACCAAAACACAGAGACATACAGAATGTGAACTACGGCCTTTTAAGTGACACAAATACAGTCAATCTGCTCATTGACCTCCATAGTAAAATCCTTACGAGGAAATTATCGCGATGACAATTCTTAACTCGCTCTTATAACCACATTTTCGATCGTACCAACACCACAATCGCACATGGTGTACCTCAATATCTCAGGCCACTCACAGCGAAAAAATTATTTGCATTCGACTTTTACTTTTTGCGATAGAGCAATTTGTTCGGGCATAGTTTCCCCCCATTCAGAACCATTGTAAAATAAGAGATCAAGTTGCGCGCCACTTGTTTGTCTTTTACACTTCCACAGCTGAGACACATAAGGGCTTAATTACAGGGCTGAAATTAAAGTTACAAGATCTCAATGAGTTGCTCTGCGATACCTTGTGGGCTTGTAGGTCTGCTATTTGTGCAATTGGATGGCCTTTACACAGATAGATCAGATAGAGATGAAAAAGTATTTTCAAAAAAGTATTTTCAAAAGAGTATTTTCAAAAAAGTATTTTCAAAAAAGTATTTTCAAAAAAGTATTTTCAAAAAAATTAAAAAAATTAAAAAAATTTAAAAAAATTAAAAAATTAAAAAAAATGAAAAAAATAGAAAAAATTGAAAAAATGGAAAAAAATGAAAAAAATGAAAAAAAATGAAAACTTAAAAATAAAAAACTTTTTTTTCTTTTTTACTTAAAAAGAAAACACTTCAATTTTTTTTTTTACATTTAAAGAAAAACTTTAAAAACACTTCTACAACTTCCACATATTTTATTCTGCTTAAACTATAGTTTTTACACATTTTCATACTTTTTTTTACTTTTACTTCAGCTTTAATGCATTTTCTACTTTTCTTTACAATATGCTACAGTCCCGAAATTTTGATTATGGATTTAGAACACAAATGGTAACACCATTACTCCGGTCCCCGAGTTTCAAACTTGACACGGCAATAACTTTATACAAAGCATTTTACGCGAGCCCACGCAGTTTCTACAGGAACTGCTTTCTAGTTAATTTTATTATTCCACAGTAGTCTTTATTTTGTCGCTTTATACCTCCCACACTGTACGCTGTACCAAACCGTTTGAGCTGGACGGCAGCTAGACGGCCGCCACGTAGCGCCGCGGCGCCGCTCTCCATTGGCCAGCAGCCATCTAGCCTTTCTTCTATATAGCTATGGGTGAAACCTAGCATATGGGCTGGCTGTGTCATGTATGGGCAATGCATGAAAGTGTAGGCAATTTGTTAACCCATTCTGACCTGAGATCAGATTCATACGAGGTTTCCGCCGGACACACACTGGTCTGATGAACCCATTCTGACCTGAGATCAGATTGTAGAAATGTCAGTCGTTCTTCGATTCTTTCAAAAATAGCAGACCTACAAGCTCGTATCGCGCCACTCGGTGGCGCGATATGAGCTTGTAGATCTGCTATTTTTAAATAGCTAAAGCACGACATGATGCCGACACCAATATGGGTGCCTGGTCAGAATGGGTTATGTATGTCTCTATGGCCAAATTCCAATACCCAGAATCTCGGCTACTCGCTCACTCGCACTCCGTCACTCCAGCAAGGTGGTGTTATGGTGGAATTGGTGACCTGCTGAAATATGTGACAACTGTGTAGACAATCGGATAATGTAAATGTGTCCTAATGTCAATTGTTGCAGTTTGTTCATTAGCAGAGTTCAACCTAACTGTATTTAGGCCATGTATTTAAAGACTTCCATGTGTTAGTTACTGTGTTAACAAGATGGTCACACATTTGGCAGGTCACCAATTTCACCGTCATTTGCCATGCTGGAGTGAGCGAGTGTGAGTGAGCGAGTGGCCGAGATATTGGGTATTGGAATTTGGCTTATGGTTTCACCTAGCCTTGTGTTCTTCACTTTTCTGTTCTGCCAGCCAGGGAAAGTTCTGATTGGCTACGCTGGCGCTTTCTGGCCTAAGGGGGAAGGTACTACCGTAGTACGCACCTGTTGTTGCAGCTGTCAATCACTTTGACAATCTGACTGAAGCTCACCTGTTCCACTAACACCCGTCTAATCCAAGCCTTTCATTGACTTACTTCCTTCCTTCCTTCCTTCCTTGCTTGACTTCCTTCCTTCCTTGCTTCTTTTATGATGAATTCCTATTCTGTTCTTTGACTATATAGAAGTGTCTATTTGTACGTCTCTAATTGTTTTGATGAATTGAACATGGTGGACCCTCTTGTAAACAAGTGTAATGCTTAATTGGGTCGTCCACTCACAGTTAACAGTCTTTGTATTGAGTTTGTTCTTGAAATGTACTGTAATTCTGCAAACTGTTAATAAATATTTCAATCAATCAATCAATCAGACTCGGGTGTACAGTGTACACTGCCAGCCAGCTGCTGTTTAACATTGCTTGCTAGTTGCTGTATATATCTTTATTAATCTGCATCTTTTTTGTTTGCTCACTTTTGCCTTCATGTTCATCAAATTGCCTGCAGCAGTCTGTTTCTGCTCCCACATGTCTGCATTGGTGACTGTGTAGATATTCGGCATTCATCGAGACCCGAGTATCAATAAGCTTTTGGCTTATCGAGCCTCTTATCGGGTATAGCAGCAGCAGCTGGAGGGGGGGGGGGGTGGGGGTTGGGGGTAGCGCATCTCCAGTCGTAGGTGTGAACGGGGGACAATTTAAAACAAAGGTGGCTTGCTGTAGTTTGCGACTAACAGAAATTTGCATGCACAAGTGCTGCCAAGTAGGCTATCTTTTGTTGTTTTTCTTTCTCCCCCTCTCTTCGAAGTTAGACTGGACAAATAAGCTCTAAACTGGGTGGGTGTGGCTGGAACGGGTGGAAAAGTTTGGTTACATTTGGTTACAAGTCAAGAGGGGAGCTAAATGCAATAATGTAGCACAGTTGTTAACTTAATTAGTAGGCTACAGGCACGAAAGGGAACATTTCGACAATGCATAGGCATCTGTCAATAATGCATTTTTTTTAAATTTCGAACAATCAGTCATGCACATGTCGCCTAGTGAACTTCATATGAGCTTTGAGTTTGGTGGCTCTGTAATCTGTTTGCCTTGGAGCACCTGTGGCTCCTCTGAGATTCAAACCTGTATCGCTCCACATATCTTGCAGATTGCAAGAAATTTATATTCTCTTGCAGCTGATAGCCGATCTACAAGCTCACACGGTCAGCTATTCTCAGTATAAGTTAGACTTTCTGGATACTCTGAGGAGGAGACGGCACAGTCTGCCTCCATTTTGAAAGCCACAATCCTTGCACACATCCAGACTTCCATATGTGAATTTGAGATTGACATATTTCACAATCCCCACTTGGTGGTGTCTTATTACAAAGCCTATTTATTTACAGCCTGTTTTTAATAAGGGCCAGCAAACAATAACTCAAACTGGCAGCCCATCCATCTCGCTAATATTAAGACTAAGCTAATCATCAGAGAGTGTACAACATTCATTGCATCACTTTGTGTAATGATGATCAGTGAAATTCCCTGCAGCCACATCTGTGAGATTTCCATATTTTTCCACATACCTCAAAGCTGCGCTAGTTATTCGAAGCCTCGAGCTTACTGTGCACTACTGTACCTATTGCTGTCAAAATTAAAACATTGATGATTGAGACCTAGGGATTTGTATGCCCAGTCATTGTTTCCAGTAATTGACCAGGACATCACTAAATCTTTGTGGACCGAAAGGTGGATACAGCAAATTGAATAGGAATAATACATTCAGTGTGTAGCGGGTTAGGTTTGCTACTTCACTGTTGACCACTACAATCAAATCTAGTCCTACGCTTTACCCCCCTCCATTTGAAATAAACATTAGGAGACTGGGACGGTGGGTGTCTGTAGACTAGACAGGATTCAATCCTAGGCTTATGATTGGTTTTGTTTGTGTCAATGCCATGCAAGGGTTTTTACCTGATGGTGTAGTAGCCATTATATTGTTGAGTTGACTGTAGTGTAGACTAGTGTTGCGCGGGTCCGGCAAGTATTAATAATTTGACTCGTCTCAGCCCGCCCTGCACAACCACACCAATTTTCACAACCCGCCCCGTACCGCAACCTGTGCTGACATTAAATACACTGAATCATTAAATTCTGCTTTTATTCAGTCAAAAAGTTGCTTGTTAACAGCTAATAATGTCACTGGCAAGCACGCAAGGTCCAGGGTGTTACACGAAAACCAGTGACCTATCACCGAAGCCTTGCAGTCTGTGGTAGTTGCGTATAATAATTCTACCGTATTCAATGGATCAACACATTTGATGCAACATGCCTACATTCATTTGTCACACTTGTGCGTGTTACCTTTTAGTAAGGCCGACCGTGGACGTATTCACAGTCACACTGTTTTTGGATTTATTGGTGAAAGGAGGAGATCAACGTCATTGCAAAATAGCCGTGGTGAAGCCCAGCTGAGCACCGCACAGCTACACACAACAGTCCGGTATAGGCTGCGGTGCGCACTCTTGGATTTGTTTACCAAACTTCCACGCAGGACAAGTAAAATCTCATTATACATGATTTAACCCGCCTCGCCAATAAAGTTAAAATGTCTTCACTACGCTCTGGCCCCCCCGACGGGATCCCGCGGGTTACAGGTCATCCCGTGCAACACTAGCATAGACCACTGTTGTCTCAGTGTGTTTCTGGGTGGGCTCCTGTTACACTTCAAACAGTCTGACTGTCTGACGTGGGTTTGTAGTGCAGCTCTTGGACTATGGCAACCACATGACTCATGTCCTCTCACTCACACTCTCACGTGGGGCAGCTCGCCGGAACCGGGCCGGCACCCGGCCTGGACGCGCTCCTTTGGCTCTGGAAGTTTCCGGCGGGGACCCCCACACGGAGTTGCACCACTCACTTCACACGGGTGTGATTTATTTAAATTATATATCTTTTTTTGGGACATGTCATGTGGTCTACCAGCACAGCCTTTGTGACCCCTGGTTTTGAATGTAGGTATATGTCTTTATAGGCTACTTGTGTTGTGTATGTATGCAGCAATCAATACTCTTGGGTATTGATAGTGTGTGCGTGATTCATTGTGCCACATAACAATTAGTGTGTGCACTACAGGTGATCGATTATTGTGCTGCCATAAACCAACATGAACATGAGCTCTGATTGGTTGTCATCGGTAGGAAGGAGGACCAGATTACAGTATATTACATCATAAACGTTAGTGGCCAGTTCGGTCTGTTTTCTTGGTCTGTTCAGCTAGTTCTAATAACACACTGGCAGGCCGCTGTTTGACCAAAGGGAGTGTCTCCTTTGATATCCACTGACAAAGCAATGGTGTGTGTGTCCAACCAACAGTAGGTCTTTCTGCTCTGTCTGAACAATAGTAAACATACCACATGGTTCTTGTACTTGACTTGACCAATCTTGTCAGTCAAATATTTTAACTCTGGCTCAATTAAAAGCAAAGCAAGAGACAGTATGAGTATATGAATACCGACTGTAATGTGTAATATGTAACCTTTCCTGCTGAAAACGTTGTGTGGCTTCACATGTTTAAGGATGCCTGGCTGGGACCCTCTAAATCCTGTCTACAAGACGGATGGAGATTGGATTGGAGAACGGCAAAAGGCTTGAATAATATATAAGGAGCTTGTAACTGTGACAAAACAAACCTGCCTCTGTTTACTCAATTTGATCGGCCCCAACACCACGTGGACCTTTCTGAATGGTCTAGAAGAGCCATTTTAAATTGAGTGCAAACTTTGCCCATGCTGGTACAGGACATGAATGCCCGCCCGGTAACCCTTAACCCATTCTGACCGGGCACCCATTTTGGTGTTGGCATCATGTTATGCTTTAGCTATTGAAAAATAGCAGATCTACAAGCTCGTAGCGCGCCACCGAGTGGCGCGCTACGAGCTTGTAGGTCTGCTATTTTTGAAAAATCGAAGAACGACTGACTTTTTTAGAATCTGATCTCAGGTCAGAATGGGTTAAAATGAGTGTGCCCATTGAAACGTGCTCTGGGCTGAGCTTTGTCCCTATGTTCTTGACTACTGTAGCTAGGGGGCTTTACTGAGTTTGTCTGTGGGTCTCCGACCCCACACAGTCATTGTCATTCGCTCACAAAATAGTGATTGGCTGGTATAGCATGCATTCCCACATGCGGCCCCTTTAGACCAAAACATGACATTTTCCCAGGTGGGGAATTGAAACGTATTATTTTATATCTATAATAATCTGTCTGTCTGTCTAAATTGTTAACATAATTATTTGTGATGACACAGGAATACTTTTCCATATTGGTACAGTACAAAGCGTTCATATGAGCAATGGGCCTATTCAGGGAAAGTAAAGTCATGTGTTTTTAGTACATGGACATGGCGATCAGCCTTGTTTTTTTTCTGACCAGCAGCACTTTAGTGTGTGTGTGTGTGTGTGTGTGTGTGTGTGTGTGTGTGTGTCTGTTTCATTCAATAGACATGAAGGCGACAGTGTTTTCTTGACTCCTCAACAGCAGTATTCAATTTCCGAGTCTCACACCATTACTTTATAGCAGCCTTTAAAGGAAAATGTCACCAGACGCATCCAAGCATACACTGATTACACCATTTTGTTGTCGGTCCATTGCTTTTCAGGAGTTGATCCATGGATTGTCCTCCCTCCGGCACTACTTAGAACTGTCTGTGACTGATGTTGAGACCACTGGCTGCCATTAGCAGGCTAAATGTTAGAGAGTGCTTGTCGTATTAGTAATGTGGAGTCTATTGTAGTTGCTGTAAGTCATTGACCTTCAACTAGGCCTAAAGGTCACGGCAGTTTAAATGCCACTAGGATGTTGAATGCTCAGTCAGCGTTGAAAGCTCAGTGGAATAAACGGAGCCAACTGCCTGAGCAGAAAATCTAATTAGACTTTGTTGTCTGCCAAGTTCCAACCAAGTCTGTGGCCACCGGCCAGTTAAGTCAAAATGTCAATATTTCACTATTTCGACCATCCACGATGTCTGCTAGAGCGGTCAAAAACAACAGCTAGAGCCGGGTCTTTCCAATTTGCCTGTTGGTTAACGTTTTTGTGCCTATTTCCCTCCCTGATCATCATTCTGTTAATGTTTGTGCATCTGCTGCTCTGTTGTGCAGAGGCGTGGCTATGCGGGAAAAACAAGTGAGCAATCCCACTTGTCCCTGCTTGTACTGTAGGTCCAAATCCACAGCACATTCTTCATCGGTTTGTTTGAGCCAAATCGAAACTGACTGTTTTGTCATGATGCATATTGTATTGTATTGTGTGGCAGTGTGGTACTACACGTTTGTATCTTTTGCACACTTTTGCCTTATCTTCTCTCAACTCTTTTACCTTGTCCTGTCTTTAATTACCAAACACAGAGCTGTACAAAGTAAGAACGGACACAAATGCAAACATGTGGCAGATATAGGCCTAACATTATGTTAGAAGCTTATGTGCGTTAGTGTTTCTGTCCATAGTATGTTATTTGTGTCCTGTTTGTTTGCTGGGGGATTCCACTTGGTGTCACCTTCCTTCTAAGCTCAGCATTACATACAGACTATGAAGGACATAGTCCAATGCAAACAAAACAATAGAGAACAAAGTGGTTTTTAGATATGAGGCCAGAGTTTATGTGTATTTGTTGCTTGTGCTTCTGCCGTACATGCTAATTGATTTGAGGAAACATGCACTTTGGAAGATTCTACTTCCTTCACTGAACTGTGCTGGGAACTCTCCCTGTATTTCACATCAGTCAAGGAAAGCGTGCAAGGGTAGATGGATTATTTGTTGTCCTAGAGCCAATACTGTTTAGCATTTTTAATCCATACACAGGGGTTGACAGACACTGACACTAAGGGTTGCCCCAGGTAAATTAAACCTTCGGGCAGGTGGAGTTTGCTTTCAGTACCAGGAAACTCGTTTGAGAAACACAACAAGAGTTATCTGTCTAAAAACCTGAACGTGGCCAGAGCGCTCTGTCTTCTGGTCTGTGGAATGTCAAATAAGAGCACTGTTTACCTATAATGTGCTGTTGCTACACAAAATATAAAAATATAGCTGCAAGCAGCGATAAGGCGGGACCAAGAAAGAAGACAATACGCAATAAGAACAATATGCACAAATAAGAATCACAGGCTGAGTTGTCGCTACCCGGAATGTGACCCTGTGCTCCAAAGGCGAGAGCTCTACCAACTGAGCTATGCAGTCACAGTCAGATGACTCATTCTAAACAGTAACATCATCCAGTATTTTCGGTAACAACTGTGTCCTGGTTTTGGGGATGTCTTTATCCATTACTACAGTGTGTTTTCACGTACAACTACAAATATAAAAATGCAATTCATTATTATTATTATTAATTATAATACCTGAACCGCTCCTTCCTCCCTCCCTGCAGGTCTGATGCAGGTCCTCTGCTGCCGTCACCACCACCATGTTCACCAAAAAGAAGAAGTCTCGCATCCAGATCTCGGCGCCATCCAACTTCGAGCACCGCGTTCACACCGACTTTGACGAGCAGGAGCAGAAGTTTGTGGGCTTGCCACGGCAATGGCAATCCCTGATCGAGGACACGGCCAAGCGGCCCAAGCCCTTCATCGATGCCACCGTCATCACCGCCGTCGAGCCACGCAAGGTGTGTGTGTGTGTGTGTGTGTGTGTGTGTGTGTGTGTGTGTGTGTGTGTGTGTGTGTGTGTGTGTGTGTGTGTGTGTGTGTGTGTGTGTGTGTGTGTGTGGGGTTCATGGGGTCATCAGTACGGGTGTAATTCTAAAACATTAGGGATAGGAATTATCAATTAATTAATTGATAAACCTTATCGATCGATTAACTGGTTAGTTAATAAGCAGCATTTTTTTTTTATCTGAAATCTGTTTCCCTCAACATAAAAATCTATATTTTGCTGATATACAGAAAGAATACAAAAGGCATATTATATAACTTAATCAAAAATGTACAGTATTTTACCATTTGAGATACAGGGCCAGGCAATGGCATATTCTATGAGGAATAAAATTAAACAAAAACGGCACTGTCTTGTTTGTCACATCACCTGCAAAAGCACAGATGATTGTGTGCCTACCAAGGTGAGGGGACCTTTTTTTTTTTTTTAATCGGCCCACATCTGCGTTCCTCGGCCACGTGCACATGTGGCAGCATTACATTCACAGAAAACCGCCCAATGATAGAAACGCAGAATTTTGGATTAATTGTTAACCGTTTAATTGAAGAATTTCTAGTAAGGATTGAATAGGACCATCTTTGCTTAACCCATTCTGACCGGGCACCCATTTTGGTGTCGGCATCATGTTATGCTTTAGCTATTTAAAAATAGCAGATCTACAAGCTCATATCGCGCCACCGAGTGGCGCGATACGAGCTTGTAGGTCTGCTATTTTTGATGGCGTAATTTATTTCTGAATCATCTATAGAGCAAAGATAGAAATTGTGGAATCAACATTGACTGGACCGTTTGTGAGCCAGTCCCAAAGCTTTGGCAGCTTTTGGCTTGTGGTTGCTTTTAACTGACCCATGTGCTTGTATCTGTGTGTGTGTGTGTGTGTGTGTGTGTGTGTGTGTGTCTCCAGACCATTGTGCGTGGCAGTAAGCTGGGAGTGGACGGCTCTCTGACATGGCTGCTGGACGAGTTCGACACCATGTCTGTGACTCGCTCCAACTCACTCAGACGAGGCAGCCCCCCCGTCCTGCCCCGACGAGACTCTGGCTCCTCTGGAGGACAAGAGAATGGAGATCCTCACCACAGACCCCACCCGCACACCGACAGGTAGGCCACCATCCTCACCACAGACCCCACCCACACACCGACAGGTAGGCCACCATCCTCACCACAGACCCCACCCACACACCGACAGGTAGGCCACCATCCTCACCACAGACCCCACCCACACACCGACAGGTAGGCCACCATCCTCACCACAGACCCCACCCACACACCGACAGGTAGGCCACCATCCTCACCACAGACCCCACCCACACACCGACAGGTAGGCCACCATCCTCACCACAGACCCCACCCACACACCGACAGGTAGGCCACCATCCTCACCACAGACCCCACCCACACACCGACAGGTAGGCCACCATCCTCACCACAGACCCCACCCACACACCGACAGGTAGGCCACCAGGACACGACCTATAGAAACACAGAGGCACAAGAGAATGGAGATCCTCACCACAGACCCCACCCACACACCGACAGGTAGGCCACCAGGACACAACCTATAGAAACACAGAGGCACAAGAGAATGGAGATCCTCACCACAGACCCCACCCACACACCGACAGGTAGGCCACCAGGACACAACCTATAGAAACACAGAGGCACAAGAGAATGGAGATCCTCACCACAGACCCCACCCACACACCGACAGGTAGGCCACCAGGACACAACCTATAGAAACACAGAGGCACAAGAGAATGGAGATCCTAACCACAGACCCCACCCACACACCGACAGGTAGGCCACCAGGTCACAACCTATAGAAACACAGAGGCATGGGACCCCACCCACACACCGACAGGTAGGCCACCAGGACACAACCTATAGAAACACAGAGGCATGGGACCCCACCCACACACCGACAGGTAGGCCACCAGGACACAACCTATAGAAACACAGAGGCATGGGACCCCACCCACACACCGACAGGTAGGCCACCATCCTCACCACAGACCCCACCCACACACCGACAGGTAGGCCACCAGGACACAACCTATAGAAACACAGAGGCATGGGACTCTCACCACAGACCCCACCCACACACCGACAGGTAGGCCACCAGGACACGACCTATAGAAACACAGAGGCATGGGACTATAGTAAGTTATAGGACTATAGTTGTTTGTTCTCTCAATATGAAAACTATATCCTGTACTGTATGCTGTCAATCGCATAGAGATTCACTGAAGGAACTAACACTATCCTGTTAACTATAATGTGTTGGATCACAAATTGCCAGCGTGTATCTATATTTTACTATTGCAAAATATAACAAACAAAACTTCATTAGCTGTATAGCTGCTGTCATTGATAAAACACAACTCTACACTAGTATGCCAGATGGATAAATGGTAAATGGTGCATTTATATAGCGCCTTTATCCAAGGCGCTTTACAGCGATTGTGCATTACATTCACCCATTCACACACACATTCATACACCGATGGCAGCGGAAACCATGCAAGGCACCAACCAGCACATCAGGAGCAATTAGGGGTTCAGTGTCTTGCTCAAGGACACTTCGACAGTAACTCTGGGGGAGCCCGGGTTCGAACTGGCAACCTTACGGTTACCATCCAGGCACTCTAACCCTGAGCCACCGCCGCCCCTACAATATAATACAAATCTAAATAGATACAAATCTAAAGACAAGCCAGAGTCGATACAAGACCCTCACCCTTTTCTTGTCTCTGTTGTCCCTCAGAGATCGACCCAGACCGGATCACGGAGGGGACCGCGGGGACCCCCGCCAAGGACCGCGCGCAGTTCGGCCACCTCAGAGAGATGACCCCGTCCCGGGTCGGCCCCAGCAGCAGCCCCGCGGCCAGGAGCCCAGATCCCACAGGGAGAGGCCCGGGTCTGGACCCCCACCTCCTCCCCATAGAGACAGAGAGCCACGGGAACAACACCAGGTAACCATGGAGTGAGCCTTATGTAATGTTCATCATTGGTCCCTTGGTGAAATGGATGTCACCATTGAGTATCTCTCCCTGAATCTTCAGTCTCCGTTATTTTAACCACATGAACACTTAACGATGCGTCAAATTTGGTTTTCATTTGAAAATGGCAGATCTGCGGCAAAGATATTTGGTGTAGGTGGAAATAAGGAATGGCCCAGTGCAGACCCCTGGGAAACCCCAGTCAATGACATATAGATGAATCCACAGAGGAGTGCCCTGGGCTCTGATGTGTAATTGATCAGTTACACCTGACCAAAGATTAGACCACTTCAGTAATGGCTGTGTTATTGAATTTGCGAATTTGCTATTCCATTTGTTTCCCCCCCACAAATCGTCTTTCCTTTACATCCACCTTGTCTTAACCTTGTCCCCCTCCCTACATCTTTCCCTCATGTCTTCCTCTCCAGGACCCAGTGGTCCGTAGGGAGCAGCAAGGTGACCGGAGGCCCAAGTCCAGCTACACCGGACGGGACGGCAACGGCAGCCCTCAGTCTCCCCGGGACAAGAGGCCGCTGTCTGGGCCCAACATTCGAACCCCCAACCTGCCGGTCACAGAGGGGGTGATGAAAACGGCTCAGCAAACCACCCGGCCGTTTAACACCTACCCCAGGACAGACAGCGAGGGTGGACGCAGCCCCACGGGACAGGTACAGATGAGAGGACAGACTAGACTGCGTTGATTTAAATAATAATAGATTCATGGCAGTCTGACTGTTGACGGTTTGAGGCATTAACCCATTCTGACCTGAGATCAGATTCATACGAGGTTTCCGCCGGACACACACTGGTCTGATGAACCCATTCTGACCTGAGATCAGATTCTAGAAATGTCAGTCGCTCTTCGATTTTTCAAAAATAGCAGACCTACAAGCTCGTATCGCGCCACTCGGTGGCGCGATATGAGCTTGTAGATCTGCTATTTTTAAATAGCTAAAGCATAACATGATGCTGACACCAAAATGGGTGCCCGGTCAGAATGGGTTTAACAAAATGTTCATCTCACCCCCACTTCGTTTAGCTCACATAAATCAATCCAAATTAGTCTAAGCATATATACACAGCTTGCTGCTGAAATGAAGAAAATATATTTAGTTTATAAACTTTCATGACTAGAAATGACAAATAATGACAACTTCCTTTGAACCGCTTTCAGGGGGCATATTTTCAGACTGTATAGCTTCTTAAGATTGTGGAATAGTTGGCTGGCTTGAGAAACGGGATCCATAGTAACCATTTGATATAAAACTGCTACTTCATAGTGATACAGTGGCCTGACAAGCAGCACTTTCTAGGTATAAAGACAAAAATCCATCCAGGTCATTTCAAGACTCAACAAGACACGAAAGACAAACACTAAAGGTGGTATTATAGGGAGCCAGACAGGCATATAGACAGCTGTGTTGTACATGTTGGTGTTTCTTTTGGTGGGTGTTTTTCTTTATCATGTGATGGCGTTGAATACTTATACCAAGGTATAACACATTTATGGCTGTGTGCCAAAATGTGCTGCCTGTGACGACTAATTAACCCATTCTGACCTGAGATCAGATTCATACGAGGTTTCCGCCGGACACACACTGGTCTGATGAACCCATTCTGACCTGAGATCAGATTCTAAAAATGTCAGTCACTCTTCGATTTTTCAAAAATAGCAGACCTACAAGCTCGTATCGCGCCACTCGGTGGCGCGATATGAGCTTGTAGATCTGCTATTTTTCAATAGCTAAAGCATAACATGATGCCGACACCAAAATGGGTGCCCGGTCAGAATGGGTTTAACAAAATGTTCATCTCACCCCCACTTCGTTTAGCTCACATAAATCAATCCAAATTAGTCTAAGCATATACACAGCTTGCTGCTGAAATGAAGAAAATATATTTTGTTTATAAACTTCCATGACTAGAAATGACAAATAATGACAACTTCCTTTGAACCGCTTTCAGGGGGCATATTTTCACACTGTATAGCTTTTTAAGATTGTGGAATAGTTGGCTGGCTTGAGAAACGAGATCCATAGTGACGCCATTTGATATAAAACTGCTACTTCATAGTGATACAGTGGCCTGACAAGCAGCACTTTCTAGGTATAAAGACAATAATCCATCCAGGTCATTTCAAGACTCAACAAGACACGAAAGACAAACACTAAAGGTGGTATTATAGGGAGCCAGACAGGCAGATAGATTAGATAGAGTAGATAGATAGAGTGTTCTTTATCATGTGATGGCGTTGAATACTTATACCAAGGTATAACACATTTATGGCTGTGTGCCAAAATGTGCTGCCTGTGACGACTAATTAACCCATTCTGACCGGGCACCCATTTTGGTGTTGGCATCATGTTATGCTTTAGCTATTTAAAAATAGCAGATCTACAAGCTCATATCGCGCCACCGAGTGGCGCGATACGAGCTTGTAGGTCTGCTATTTTTGAAAAATCGAAGAACGACTGACATTTTTTAGAATCTGATCTCAGGTCAGAATGGGTTAAATCAGACCAGTGTGTGTCCAGCGGAAACCTCGTATGAATCTGATCTCAGGTCAGAATGGGTTAAGTGCCTGAAGGGCATTTCCATGAGTGCTGGTAATCCGTCCAGGTATTGCCATACAGGTAATACTGCGTGCCTGTGACAAAGATGTCTCACTCCCACATGCACTCACTCAACACCTTCTATGCATGGTTTGAGGCACTGAACACTGAGCTAGCGGACTGACAACCAGGTGTTCCGTCTGTCCCGCCGAGCAGGTGTTCAACATTGCTTTGAAAACCACCTCCATTCCGACTGCTGCCAAAAAGGTCTGTAATGTCTGACCTCAATGACTACCACCCTGTAACACTGAACCCATCACTATGAAGTGCTTTAAGTGGCTAGTCCTTGACATCATCAAATCCAGTCTTCCCGCCTCACTTGACCTCATGCCGTTTTGCGTATCGCTCAAATAGTTCCATTGAGGATGCATTCTCACATGCCCTCCATCTGGCCTTAACTTATTTGGGCCAGAAAAACACACGAATGCTCTTCATGCACTTCAGGTTTTAATTCCGTCATCAGCAGCTAATAGGAAAGCTCAATCGTCTGGTACTCAACACCACCCTCTGTAACTGGATCCTGGATCTCCTGACCAGCAGGCCCCAGGCGGTACGGATTGGCACCAGCAGTTCTAGCACACTGGTTCTGAACAACAGCCATCCCTAGGGCTGTGCACTCACTCAGCCCCCTTCTGTTCACACTACGGACCCCACAACAAACCACATCACTACGACACTAAGGCTGTACCCTAGCCCTGTTTTTAGGATTCCAACTTCGGCAGGAACTTTCGAGCGAACATCCAACATGATTAGCGCAGCGCTGAAGAGAGCGCAGCTCCCTTTCTTTATCAATCTCTCTCGTCTCTCCCACACACACACAGAGCGTTAAGTGCCAAGCCGACCCTCAAAATAACAATTTTCTCTGCGGCTCCGCCACGTAATGACGAGCGGCCGTGTGTGTGTCCTCTCTGTAAGCTTGCTGGCAGGCAGCTAAAACGAGAGTGTAGCTTGCTCGTTAGCTGTCTCCCTTTCATTAATTTGTTCCACCTGTGTAGGCTACTCTCAGAAGCGCATTGAGTGTGTGTGTGTCTCTTCTGCTGTCATGCAGGACTTTCAAATTATTTTAAACACGACATGAACATAGTACTCTTATTATGCATATCGCATTCTCACCGAGATATATTTCTGAGTAAAAAAAGATTATAATAATAATAAAAATAAAAAAAACGAATTGTTCAAGGCCATAAATTAAGATTCGAGTGCCAACCCTAACGAGCGAACATTCGAACCCTGAATGTTCGGGGACAGCCTTAGTTGACACCACTGTTGAATGGACCTCATCGGTGGCAGCAATGAAACATCCTACAGAGAGAAGGTGGAACAGCTGTCAGAGAACAACAATAATGTCTCTGAATGTCGACAAAACAACGTTGATTGTTGACTTTAGAAGGTCCAGCCCTGACTACTTCCTCACTGTGTACATCAAAGGGCTCTACAGTGGAAAGAATAAACTGCACCAAGTTGTGTACACATCATGGAGGACGTCTTCTAGACCCCCAACACCAGCTTTCTGGTCGGGAGATCCCAGCAACAACTGCACTTCCTGCGGTGGGTGACGCAGCAGGCCCCCCCAGCCCCTTTCCACATCTGTGTCTCTCTCCCTTCCATCCAAAAGATTGTCCACACATGCTCTGCTTGGAAGGCATCCAACATTGCGGGAGGACCTCTCGCACCTCTCACACATGCTTGTTGTCCCTCTGTCATCTGGCAGGAGGTTCAGGAGCATCCTCACAAACACTACCAGGCTGTGCAACAGCTTCTTCCCCAGGCTGTCAGAATGTTGAACTCAATGCTGCCTCCATCTTCTTGTCTCAACCTGGTCCCCACCCCACCAGTAAAACTAAGGGGACAACTTTTAGCTTTTTTGTCTCCACCAGCCGAAGACATGGGGAGAGCACTCCGTCCGTCCGTGTGTGTGTGTGTCCATCTGTCCGTCCGTCCGTTACCAGTTCATCTCTGGCACCATTAACCCGGTCGATGCTAAACTTTGCACACACACTCCCTGGATGCCAACGATGAACCTCTGCCCCAAATCTTCCAGAACGGCCTGTTATAGCGCCACCATAAGGCAGCTTTTCACCATTCTTACCTATAACTGCACTAATCTGCGTGAAACGTTGCATGCACACTCCCTAGAGGCCAAGGACAAACCTTTGACCTGCATTTTTTACATCTGCCTTTTATAGCGCCACCAGGAGGTCGACTTTTGTAAAACACATTTTTTGATTTTACTTCTCCAGATTTTGTCCAAAATCCCGCAAATCCTCACACAGATTCTCTATAGTCATGAGCTCAAGACCGATCTGTCCGATATTTCATATTCCATCCTAATTGGCTAACATTGGCTTTCAAAGTTTGCAGGATTGGCCTGCAAACTTCAAGAGCTTCAAATCATGAACACAGCGTGCAATTTACGTCACGCATTTTCTTACTAGGCTGAGGAATATATCCAACCCTTTTCACATTGGCCTGTTATAGCGCCACCA
This sequence comes from Protomyctophum parallelum, assembly GCF_964188405.1. Classification (NCBI taxonomy): domain Eukaryota; kingdom Metazoa; phylum Chordata; class Actinopteri; order Myctophiformes; family Myctophidae; genus Protomyctophum; species Protomyctophum parallelum. The sequence continues at coordinate 46,012,093 of NC_139706.1, read as the reverse complement.
ACAGGTAATGACAATTACCATCAAAGGCATAAGAACAAATGGCACCCTTTTCACATTGGCCTATTATAGCGCCACCAGGATGTCACAACCTGACCTGGCCTGTGCCCTGAGGCACTTTTTCTAGTTCTGCTATTATGTTATTTATTTATCTAAAAACATGGAAACTTTGCACATTGTACTTTGTTATTGTGCTTTTTTTTATTGATATGGTTTTTTTTTGTCTTGAGCGTCCACTCTTGACTCGAGTGTAGTTTTTAACCCATTCTGACCTGAGATCAGATTCATACGAGGTTTCCACTGGACACACGCTGGTCTGATGAACCCATTCTGACCTGAGATCAGATTCTAAAAATGTCAGTCGTTCTTCGATTCTTTTCAAAAATAGCAGACCTACAAGCTCGTATCGCGCCACTCGGTGGCGCGCTATGAGCTTGTAGATCTGCTATTTTTCAATAGCTAAAGCACGACATGATGCCAACACCAAAATGGATGCCCGCTCAGAATGGGTTAATGACCATAATGTCTAATTAAAGGTCATATGCTGTAGAGTTGGGACGTGCCTGGGATAGACATCAGCATAATGTAGCCCTAGCAGGAGTTCTAGCTAGACAGAAAGGCAGGTGAATTGATAGACTGACACGTAGATTATCTCTTACCACTTTGTTTACTACCTTGTTTGTGTTTAGCTGTGCTTGTAGTTACTTTCCCTAAAGGTTTACTGTCAGTGATACAGTAAGTGTTTCTGAGTGATAGCATGGTAATAAACAAATCCATAAGGATGTTGTTCAAATCCATAAAGATGTTGTTCCCTGTGCTGTGTGTGTGTGTGCTATCGGGATGCTTCTTTTGACCGCTCTCTCTCTTCTCCCGTTCCAGCCGGGCCGGCACCACGAAGGCCCGCCTCAAAACGGACCCTCGGCCGGCTCAACCCATGGCTCCTCTGCCTCCTCGAAACCCCCAGTGAGCCACCCGCACCCCCACCACACGTCGCACCCCACCCTGGGCCCCGCGCCCTCCCAGCAGCAGCAGCAGCATCCCCACACGCCGCACCCTGGCGTCCCTGCCCCTCGGCCTCCTCAAGGACCCCCTGCCTCGGCCCCGGGCCCCGCCGCTCCACCTCAGGGCCGCTCGCCACAGAGGGAGCCCCAGAGGGTGTCCCACGAGCAGTTCAGAGCGGCCCTGCAGATGGTGGTGGACCCGGGCGACCCGCGGACATACCTGGACCACTACATCAAGATAGGGGAGGGCTCCACGGGCATAGTGTGCATCGCCACAGTGAAGAGCACGGGCAAGCTGGTGGCGGTCAAAAAGATGGACCTGAGGAAGCAGCAGCGCAGAGAACTCCTCTTCAACGAGGTATGAGATTATGCAACTGTAATATCACAACTAGGACTGCGACTGTCAATTATCTTATCGGTAATTATTCCATTGATAGGGCTCCTCGAAAACTGATTGAATGATGTTTTCGGCACTGCACATCCCCGGGTCATATGGCACACACACACGCTCCGTCACACCACAAGTTATGCCAGGGACAGTTACAGTTTTTCGTGAATTAACCCATTCTGACCTGAGATCAGATTCATACGAGGTTTCCGCCGGACACACACTGGTCTGATGAACCCATTCTGACCTGAGATCAGATTCTAAAAATGTCAGTCGCTCTTCGATTTTTCAAAAATAGCAGACCTACAAGCTCGTATCGCGCCACTCGGTGGCGCGATATGAGCTTGTAGATCTGCTATTTTTAAATAGCTAAAGCATAACATGATGCCAACACCAAAATGGGTGCCCGGTCAGAATGGGTTAATAGATAAGATGCCTTGACGTAGAGTAGACGTAAACATTTTTTGAGGGGCGCTAGCCCCTCCTATGCCCAGCTTTGTTGTGTACCCCATTAGCGATGATTTGATTGGCTGAGCAATGTGTGTACCCCATAACGATGATTTGATTGGCTGAACAGTACACAGAATGTATGATGATGAGAGCGTCCCTCACTTCACACCAGTGTGGATTAGTTTTACTCAATGCAGTGGCATAAATGTATTTTTGTTCTGTAATAATGACTCTGCTCATCGCCACGGTAACCAAACAGGTGGTGATCATGCGGGACTATCACCATGACAACGTGGTAGAGATGTACAACAGCTACCTGGTGGGAGACGAGCTCTGGGTGGTCATGGAGTTCCTGGAGGGAGGGGCCCTGACTGACATCGTCACTCACACCAGGTGAGTAGGCTTTGGGATCCTTGGGGATTTTAACCCATTCTGACCTGAGATCAGATTCATACGAGGTTTCCGCCGGACAAACACTGGGTCTGATGAACCCATTCTGACCTGAGATCAGATTCTAAAAAATGTCAGTCGTTCTTCGATTTTTCAAAAAATAGCAGACCTACAAGCTCGTATCGTGCCACTCGGTGGCGCGATATGAGCTTGTAGATCTGCTATTTTTAAATAGATAAAGCATAACATGATGCTGACACCAAAATGGGTGCCCGTTCAGAATGGGTTAACAAGATGAATTATTTGAATTATTTTAGTTTGTTTCGCTAACTGGTATAAGAATTACTGAGTAGCACTGCGTCTTGAGAGGAGATCTGTTTCTAAACTGCTTTACATCTCATTATTGTGGTGGCAACTGTGTAGCATGTTACCACCACAAGAGGGCAGTGTCTTTTCATGTTTTCACCATTGTTAAAACTACTACTGGTCCGTTGTGATCAGGGGGGCAGTCAGCCAGATATTTCGTGAAGCCTCATTTGAAATCGGTAGTTCATATAATGGCCTGTTGTGGTGCTGGACTGGACCCAAAAAGCCCCATAGCCCCATAGAGGCCCATGTATTTTGGCCCAACTTCACCTAGACTGTATTACCTTAATAAACATGGTCATGAATACTTTCTGCTTCCAGTCACTAGTTTAAAGTCTCATTTCTAATGTCATAATATTCTTTTTGGAAAATTATGGTCCCATTAATTAAAAAAATGACCATAAAGAAAAAAAAACATCGCGTATGTTCTGAGGGGCGTGGCTACCGTTACAGTCTATGATCGGGATTCCCCTCCCACTCGAGTCAAAATAAAAACCAACGGAGAAGAAGGGGGGAAGCCCCGCCTCGTTGTCTGGGCAGCCAATGGCCAGCTGGTCCAAAACGGAGCCAGCCAATGGCCAGCTGGTACCAAACGGATCTAGAAAGATGGCGACTTACATCAGGAATTACCATATTATTACAGGCTTCATTTTACGTTCATGTTAGACCCGGCGAACGCTTTGTCCATATTTTTTACAGTCTATGGTTGTGATTCAGCCAGTGCAGTGGTTCTCAAACCTTTTCATCTAAAGAACCCCCAAATGGATGGGTATTTGGCTACCTATAACATTACTGCTGTTATTTCTATCACACTGCTTATGACATCCCCCTGAGTATACAATGATCTCTTTTTCTCTCCACTCCATATCCCTCCCTCCAGGATGAATGAGGAGCAGATTGCTACGGTGTGTCTGTCTGTGCTGAAGGCTCTGTCCGTTCTCCACACCCAGGGAGTGATCCACAGAGACATCAAGAGTGACTCCATCCTTCTCACCCACGATGGGAGGGTATGTACCCCAACTGCAAGCCTGTACCCCTAATGCAGTCTACACTACATCCCTGTACCCCACGTCCTCTGTCGTACCCTAAATGCACTCCAAACTGCAACCCGGTACCCCAAATGCACTCCAAACTACAATCCTTGACTGTACCCAACATTCTCTGTCATACCCCAAATGCACTACAAACTACATCCCTGTACCCAACATTCTCTGTCATACCCCAAATGCACTACAAACTACAACTCTGTACCCCACGTTTGTGGTCGTACCCCAAATGCACTCCAAACTACAACCCTGTACCCCCCCGAGCACTAACTGCAGACATCCTACAAACTAATAACTAAGCAGGTGCTGTAGAGATATTGGGGTAGACCCCCAATATCTCTACACCTGCACCTGCTTATGCTGCAGTGAGCATCTACTGTGTTCTACAGAGACGTGGGTTTTTAAAACGAATATCCAAATGTAATTTTTGGACAATTCCGGCAGCACTAGAGCGTTCATGTGGTTAATACATGGCTTCACTGTGAGAGCTATAGGGGGAGAGCAACTGAGCCTGCACATACACACACGCCCCTATTTATCTGAATTTGAAGTTCTCTGAAGTGGGGTGGTAACCGCAAGCGTGACTCAGCTGGGTGCAGAGTCACGTTTACAGCTCATAGCAGACCTAACCTCAACAGCTGTGAGTGACCCAGCTGATGCTGAGCAAGTCGATATCTCAGAACAAGTCTTAACCCATTCTGACCTGAGATCAGATTCTAAAAATGTCTATTACATCTTGACAGTTTCATTATTAACCCATTCTGACCTGAGATCAGATTCTAAAAGTGTCTTCGATTTTTCAAAAATAGCAGACCTACAAGCTCGTATCGCGCCACTCGGTGGCGCGATATGAGCTTGTAGATCTGCTATTTTTAAATAGCTAAAGCACGACACGATGCTAACACCAAAATGGGTTCCCGTTCAGAATGGCAGAATGGGTTAATTCTAATTTGACTCAGAGTTATCAGAAACGCTGTCTTCAAAATCGGCTTATGGTGACCAACATTTAACAGTTTATCTTTACCTATATTCAAATTTGAAATGTATGTTGTCTGTGCGCATAGCGTGTGTATATATATCCTCCATTTCTCGTTTTTACGCTTTCATTTCCTCTTCTCCATTTGTGTCTGCAAGTGACATCAAAGAGTTCAGACACTGGTAATCTCTGTCTAGCTATACTTCCCATGCGAGGACAGGTTTTCTCAGAAATGTAAGATGGTGCCCAAACCCAGTGTTCCACGATTCACACCAGTCAGATTCAGTCAGTCTCGGCTGTTTAGATTTGCAGTATTGAATAATTTCAGCAGATATATGCAGCTTTTAACAGTTTGACTGCGGAAAACGATTTACCAGACTTTTAATCAACCCCCCTTCACTGCCGAGATTGTTGTATTACCTTTAGAGCATACGCTGAATTATTTGGGCTTTTAATCCGCGAAAATCGAGCGAAAAAAGCTTCCCCCGTTTGTTATGAACGGCCGGACCACCCGCCATCTTGGTACACCCGGAAGACGCAGCACAGGAGCCTCCTCCATGAGGCGTTGAACCCCATTCGTTTGCATTGGCCTCAATTTCCCAGAAGCCCTAGCAGCCCACAGCATGTGACGATTTCCGGTTTCATCATCCAAACAGATGCATCTACTCTCTTTCTCCGCGGCGAAGAAGGATTTTCTATTTATTTTTTACATTGCGGCGGATTAAACACATAAAACAAAAGTTGCGTATGTCCGATATGGCAGCGACATTAACCTGGAGTAATCCATTCAAAGCACGGAAACTGTTAACCTACCGTAATTGCTCCAATTGGAGAAAAAAAACCCCACTCAGAAGGTCTTTGCTTTTCCTCACTGATTTAGTTTACATGCAATAATATTAGTCTGTTCTGTTTGCCTTTTTCCTTTTAGGAGAAGCTTCTTTCATGAGCCCTATTGGGCGTCTAACCTCTCCTGCACACTTGCTTGTTTGTTTATGTACAGTATATGTATTTCTGTAATTAACATTTGCTTGTGCTAAGAAATAAAATAAACTCGGCTCAAACTCGGCAGTTGGTCTAACAGCGATTCAGTATTAATTGCGACCGAAGGTCGCAGGTAACCACCGAGTGGCGCGATACGAGCTTGTAGGTCTGCTATTTTTTGAAAAATCGAAGAACGACTGACATTTTTTAAATCTGATCTCAGGTCAGAATGGGTTTAATCAGACCAGTGTGTGTCCAGTGGAAACCTCGTATGAATCTGATCTCAGGTCAGAATGGGTTAATGTGAGATAAAAAATAAAATTCCACATAATGTCCTCCTAGTGATACTAAGGAGAATATTCTGTTTCTGAAATCTCTCTCTCTGTCCATTTTGAACTCCTTACAACCCTATTCTTCTTCTTTCATCCTCCTTTCCCACCACACCCTCCTTTCAACCACTTCTTACCTCCTTCTGCCTCCATCTCTCTCTCACTCCATCTCTCCATCTATTCCACCTTCCCCCCCATCTGTCCATCTACAGGTGAAGCTGTCAGACTTTGGCTTCTGTGCCCAGGTTTCTAAAGAGGTACAGAGGAGAAAGTCTCTGGTGGGAACGCCCTATTGGATGGCACCAGAACTCATCTCCAGACTGCCCTATGGTCCAGAGGTAACACACGCATGCACAGTACACCCCCCACAAGATCTTTAGACCACACAAGGACACATTCTGACGTTCCTGTGTGTTTTGTAAAGCCATGATGGTTGAACTCTGACACAACACCCCCTCCCCCCCCTCATGTCCAGGTGGACATCTGGTCTCTGGGCGTCATGGTCATTGAGATGGTGGACGGCGAGCCGCCGTACTTCAACGAGCCGCCACTCAAAGCCATGAAGATGATCAGAGACAACCTGCCACCAAAACTCAAGAACCTACACAAGGTGCGACAAGCGGAAACACAGACACTTTTCATTCATTGATTGATTGATTGAAAACGGGAAGGATAAAAGGATAACACAAAAGCCCCCGGGGGGGGGGGGGGGGGGGATTGTTTCCATTGTGCTGCGACTTGTGAGTTTATAGATCAGCTATTTTTGGTGCACGACTTTTTGGTGCAAGTATAAATCCCTCTTTAGAGTCGTAAGTTGTAAAGTGAGTTGCGTTAATTACAAAATAGAATATCTTAATATACTCATTTGGAGGGAACACTGGAACGGCTTGGACTACTTTTTTATTAACCCATTCTGACCTGAGATCAGATTCATACGAGGTTTCCACTGGACACACACTGGTCTGATTAACCCATTCTGACCTGAGATCAGATTCTAAAAATGTCAGTCGTTCTTCGATTTTTCAAAAAATAGCAGACCTACAAGCTCGTATCGCGCCACTCGGTGGCGCGATATGAGCTTGTAGATCTGCTATTTTTCAATAGCTAAAGCATAACATGATGCTGACACCAAAATGGGTGCCCGGTCAGAATGGGACCCCTTTTGGTGTTAGCGTTATGTTATGCTTTATCTATTGAAAAATAGCAGATCTACAAGCTCATAGCGCGCCACCGAGCTTGTAGGTCTGCTATTTTTTTTAAATCGAAGAACCACTGACATGGAAACATAGCTTTTTCAGAAAACTGTCAGGATGTAGAAGACATTGGTAGAATCTGATTTCAGGTCAAAATGGGTTAATAAAGGTACTTTTGTATTAATAAAAGTGCTAATAAAACAAGTTAGACTGACACTTGGATGTTACTACATCTTCCTCAGAATCATGACACTGAGAAAGATGTGCTGTCTTATTAGCATTTGTCTTAAAAAGGCTGCTCCGAGCTCCGCTGTGTTCTTACATGTTTTCTGTCGCCGTGTCCTACTCCTGTGGCGCACTGGACCTGCCTTAACCCATTCTGACCTGAGATCAGATTCATACGAGGTTTCCACTGGACACACACTGGTCTGATTAACCCATTCTGACCTGAGATCAGATTCTAAAAATGTCAGTCGTTCTTCGATTTAAAAAGAAATAGCAGACCTACAAGCTCGTATCGCGCCACTCGGTGGCGCGATATGAGCTTGTAGATCTGCTATTTTTCAATAGATAAAGCATAACATGATGCTAACACCAAAATGGGTGCCCGTTCAGAATGGGTTAAAGAACTCCCTTTCTTCTCAACTAATTAGGAGGGCTTTCTTCCTCTCTTCCTCAGGTGTCTCCTCTCCTCAAGGGCTTCCTGGACAGGTTGTTGGTTCGAGACCCCGCCCAGCGGGCCCCGGCCAACGAGCTTCTCAAACACCCCTTCCTGAGCAAGGCGGGCCCGCCCTCCTGCATCGTCCCGCTGATGAGACAGAACAGAATGAGATGAGACGCCATTAAGGCCTCCGGACACTAGAGGGCAGTGTCTCCGAGTTCACACGGAAGAGAAGAATAATCCCTGCATACACACGAGAGTGGAGGTGTTCGCCGCCTCTTTGCTGAAGCAGTGGCAAAACGCGGAGTGGAGTGTCAGCGGGGATTTCCTTCTGTGGAGTCAGGAGAACACTTACAAAAAGTAGTACAGTGCGAGCTCTTGAAGTGCAGATTTCAAACTCGGGTGTTCTAGGATTATTTTTTATCTTGTGTCAATTGCTGACAGTGGGGTCTGTATTCTCTGTACGAGAGTTGTGTGTGCGTGTGTGCGCGTGTGTGTGTGTGTGTGTGTGTGTGTGTGTGTGTGTGTGTGCACTCAACAAAATGTTAGTGTGACTTACCAACACTGTTGATGACAGTGTGTTCTGGACCCTCTGCCCCAATGTGCACACAATTGTGCAGACTCAACTCCCAACTGTGGGAAGGGAAGCAGGGTCGGAATCCACAGAGAAGCCACTGGCTGCCTATTTGATTGATTTTAACTAATTTTGGTCAACTTTCTTTTTTTGCCGAAGACCTTTCTGGAAAGAAAAAGAAGAAAAAGATCCCTATGGCTATCTTATGTACCATTTGCATTACCTGGATTTGAACTTTGGACTGTTTCTTTGCATCCCTTTTGGATGCGTTTATTTGAGCCGGGAGCTGGCAAGCCGATTGGCTGATTCAGCGATATGCAGCGGCCTACAAACCTAGCTGTGTTGGACGGTGCAAAAAGCCACGCTTCCCTCGTTACAAAGACCTCTGGAAGAACAGACCCCAGATCTGCAGACAACCGGAACTTACTACTGAAGGACAACCTCACTGGTTTCAGAAAGGAGTCATATGGACCTTTTTGTATCCATAGCAACACTAGTTTCCCGTTAACAGACATCCACTAATTCACAAGGTAAACACTGGAGTTGATTTATCTTTTAATAGATTATTCTTTTCATTCTTTTAACCTTTTTATTTTCCTGTGTAAGTATACTGAACATAGAGAGTTATATCAGTTATGTTGTTCTATTATCTCTATTTTGTGAATTTATTATTTTCTAATTATTTCCCTGCTCTATACAGTGAGATCTAATGATTTTTTTTAAAGCACTGTCGAAGAGAGATAGAAGCTGCACTCCTGGTTGATTCAACACGTGAAAAATGGAATTAGACGTTTTACTTTGTTTTTTGATTGTTATTTTGTGTGGGTATTTGTAAAATTTTAGAAGAGTCCAGATGAAATATTTGAGCTTTTAACTCAAATGTCGATGTTTTAAGGTGTCATGGTCAAGAGAGCCGTGAGACGGACATTTACATCGACTGATCCAGAATACAAAAACACAAGATGAAAGTGAGAAAAGGGTCATCTCCAGTTAGACACCAACTCCTGAAAAAGAAATGGAACGAATCACATCCCTGTTTATTTTAACTGTAACCTTTGGCGCATTAGGTTGAATCCCATGTCACCTTAATTTATTTCCCATTCACCATGTACTCTTCTCACTGACATGAAGTGGGTTCAGCCAGGCACACTACAGAACTAAGGCATTTTGTCTGAGAGTTAAAGGACATTGGCCTCTCTAATACTGTAATTCAGTCTTCATTCTATGTTAACTAACTTTATGCTCTCACATACTGTTAGCCACCAGTACAAGCACCAGTCTGCAAACACCTTTAGTGATTGATCAGTTGCTAATGTGAGGAAGGGCTCTTTCTGTGTTTCTGATGTTCACCAGATAACATATTCATCCAAATTCACTTTACTGCACACTGTCACAATTTTAAGTGATCATTTAGACACAAGACAAGACCCATTTCCACGATTTTGGTAAATCCAAACCATGCAGATAAATGGCCTTTTCCAAATCTTGTTTATCTGCAACATGTGAGCCTGTGTGCTGCGGATTGTGTGAATGTACAGACACACTTCAGAATACAGACATTGTTACAGCCAGATCAACTCTTGACCACAACAGGTGTTCATACAATGAAAATGCACACGTGGCCTTTTAGCCATGACCCTCTGCTGTATTGTATTTGGAAATAATGCCTAGTGTTTGATTTAATGTGTTTGGAGTACCAAACGGGTGGGGATTAGCACACCAGGACAGGCCAGATGGTGGCAGATAAAAAATTGTCGATAGTCGCAGAAAAGTATTTTTCTGTGATTGTCTTAAAGTCCTGGCACTTGCTGTACAGTGTACACTGTATGCGCCCAACCTATCTGTGGAAAAAAAATCAACATTGTGACCCTATTCTGGATTTTCGAAAAAAGCTTTTGCTATGCAGCTTGTCAAGTTGTAAAAGAACTGTTACATTACCATGGAACAGTATACTTATTTCTTAAGCTGCACAGTGTAGCAATGATAGGAGTCGGTTGTCAATTACACACAAGGTGAAATAATGTTAAAGGCAACTACTTTACTCCCAAGTTCTAGACCTCAGTTTCCATTCCTCTGAAATCTTTCTGTTAATTTGTCTATACCAGAACAAGCCAGATTAAGTGGGCAACAGCTCCATTTGAAAGTCAATAAAGCATCCGTTGCTATTCTGTGATCAACAATTTACTTTTAACTAATCTGTGCCAATGCATTTAACCCCAATAGAAATGTACAGTACCATGCAGGTTTAAATCTATAGAATAATTGGTTTTACCCATGTCAGCAAACATTGCAGCAGCTTTTGTAAGTACCACAATTACTATAAATCAATTAATATAAAAATACAAAGAGTAGGCAAACTTATGTCCCTATATACAATACAGTACTTTACATACATACTGTAGCACATGATGCCCACTAAGAATACAACTACCACTAATGTGTGCACAGGGATGTCATTTGACTATGAAAATTTACTTTTTTTAATCAGTTTTGATTGAAATGAGAGTGAATTGATTATCCTTAACGAGGACAAATGACAACCAAAGACAATGAAGCCTTAAGTTGGTTTATACCAAGCATGTTCTCAGTAGAGCTGTGCTTGATCAAAAGTAGACTTGCTAATAGGTTGCTATGTTAACTAGTGATCCAGCCATTTTATATCATGATGTTTTACTTGCATTTGCATAAGCTCCTCATACAAAACGTAATTAGACATTACACATGGTTTTAAACTGCTGTGTGAAAGTAAATTCTACTGCTATTTTTTTTTAATTGCCAACTCAAAAATCTAAAATGACACTTTCCCGGTTTTAATAGGGTAATCTGTAAACGCAGTACAGGCTATTGTCTTCAGGCTAGAATGAAATTCTACAACCGTGTGTAATGAATACTGTTATGGGTGATTCCGCACACCATTAAATAGCCAATCTTCAAGCTGACAATGCATTGCAGCATGACATAAGCTTGGAGATCTGCTATTTTCAGTGTGCGACACAGCTCACAACCAAGGGACAAGTTCCTCTGTGTGGTCTGATAGTGCACTACTGTCTTATAGTCCAAGTTGAGTCAGTGCCTGCATAACTATAGGTTGGATTCAGTTAGTTTACTTTTAAATTTAAATTGTAATGAGTCATTTGTACTTTTATGTTAGAGGACATTTGACATTGCTACATAAGGTACACTACTTTTCAAACATAATGCCCCACATGGATCTTTGTAGCCGTGGAAGAGGAGAGATTCTAACTCTAAATCCAGTTGATTTGCATCATGTCCACTACAGAATGTTTATCCAGACAGCATGGAGAGAGGAGAAACACTAGGGATTCCACCAGGCGCCCTGTTTTTTCCCCCTGGATTGTCCCAGTTTCAAGCTGTCTCGAGTACATGACAAATATCTCTGAAACACTAAAGATTTTCCTGTTTTCTGCCACAATTAAAATGATAATTGTTGCATTGACGTTGCCGTTTATCATTCTCTGTTCATGTATACCTAACTAGTCAGAAAACATGAACAATGCATTATGTATCTGAATTCAACGCTTGTGTATGTCAAGTACTGTATAAACACTGATACTGTATGACGGTTTGGAGAAAAACAGACACATGTAGCCCATGTCACTCTTTCAAACTTAAAATCAAAGCATCTGAATGAGTATCTGTTTGACAATCACTAATAGTTTAAGTCCATTTGTTTTGTGAGATTATTATTGCATACAAGTCACTCTAATTTCCAATTTACTTACATTGGAGAGGATTTATCACAAGCAAGCTGCCAAATGTGAAGATAAATTCCTTTTTTAAATTATTTAGATGGACGTTCTTTTCTAGTTCTAGTTTCATGCTTAATGATGGCACATAAGGTGACCAATATGCTTAGCATTCCTTCCTTACTGTAGCAATAAGCACAGACACCATGTCATCTGTTTTTATTGACGCAAACACTCAACAGAATTTGATTTTTCATTCCAAAAGGACTCATTTTTGTACCAATTTTGGGGACAAATAAAATAAGAAAAAGGCCTTAAAGTTAACAACTGCAATAATATTCCACAGTGAGCCTAACTGATATCAACAATACATTTGTTATCGTAGATATCCGTTTTAGTTTTTTTGTTTTTCGATTGTGAATATCTGCATTTTGGAATGAAACTTTCTAGCACTAATGTGAAAATTCAAACTTCATTCTGCTGGTGAGTGACTTTACATTCCTGTTGATGGCACTGTACTGGATGTCCTAACCAGGTACTGTACTGTACTGTACTGTACTGTACTGTACTGTACTGGATGTCCTAACCAGGTAGAAGTTGGTCTGAGCATACATGTTCTTAGCTGTACTTCTGTGTATCGGTGTGTGTGTTTCTGCCTTAACATTCACATCAGTTCCTTAGTTGATACTGATTCCAATGGGATTTTACACTGACTGTTAACAACAAAAGAACAATTTGGTGATGCGTTACACATCTGCATAAGACCTGAGCAACATTCCTACTTGAACACATCTCGGATATTTGAAAAATATTGGTTTGATGTTTGTTTATCAAGGTGGCAGTTGTTCATGCCTGACAAGGTACCTCAGGTTTTTTTATATAGTTGAGATCACTTCAAAAACTGAATTTCCATTGGTTATTGAGTGCCTCAAAGATTTACTTCCTCTGATCAATTGTTTTTCAGTCACACGATGCCTTGCATTGAGAGGGTATTTCATGAAGCATGATTTACCATTTAGTCAGATGACTGCTAACATGGACTGTGCCAGTGATTGAATTATCCTAATCATTTGCCAAATTAAACCCGGCTATACACAATGTCTGTCAGTACAGCAAGTAATTTAACACCTAAATGAAACGGACCCATTTAACATCTACATATGACAGGTCAAAAATGTAAAGGGTAGTTGTTTTCTCCCCACTTTTTCCTAGGCTACTTAACCTAGAGTCAGACAAACTCATGGTAGATGCCTTTTTTGGTTTTGGCATGTAGCTAGATTAAAAATCCTAGTGTAATGCTAACTATAATTTAGAACCATTTAAAAACGTACATTCATATTAATCTAATGTCACTGTTCGCTACAAAACAAATGAGTAAATTACGATGGGTAATTTATTTACATCTTTGGAGAACTTTTAAGAGGTGCATTTCCCTACTTTTGAGAGAAGCTGCTACTTGATGTCTAGTAATTCTGCGGACAATTAAGGGATTCATGATTATCTAGTGTCTGTTTCTGGGTAGGTAGGACAAAAATAGTGAAATTCACCCCCAAAAAAGTCTACTAACCAGTAACCACTGTAACCAGCCACCCTACACAGAAAATCTAATTATGTACGGAAAAAAAAGAATTATTCCTATAGTATAGTGACTTTTCTTCTTCTCCTCTTGTGTTATTGCTGATTTTATCGATCTGTTTCAGTATTGACCGATTGTTTTATCCGTTTTATAGCACCCACAGCATTTTCTTTTTGTAAATTTCACTGATATTGTAAAAACAAAAAAGATTCACTTTGCAAATGTTCCTCTTTTTGCAAATACAGTTTGTTTCTAAAATGTGTGAATTGTTTCTGAGCTTACTTAACCACCTTATGAATGATTAACATTATTTGTTCTGTATGCGTTTTCATTCTTTTTTGTATAGGTTTTATACAAGGACAGGACACACATCCATAAAGCCATAGTCACTTCCAGATGTGCTAAATTGAGTTTCAGTATTGTTTGCTAGCAAGCTTTTAGTAGCTACCCTGGAGCTGACTATAAATGCAGGGTTACATGCATTTTTTCTGTAGGACAGGAAACTTTACATTCTCAACATTGAACTACTAACTACTATAAGTTGTGTGGAAATCAGTGGCGTGCACAGATATACACTAGGGGGTGCTAGAGCACCCCCTACCCTTTTGGCAATTTTGCTCATAAAAATAAATAAAAGGTTGTTTTTTTTTTCTTAATTTGTAGTGTGTGGACCATGCGGTGACATTGATCAAATCTTGATTAAAAAAAAATAAAAAACGCTTCTACTATATTATTTAGGCCCCCACAATCTAAATCTATATGTTTCTATGTCAGTGGTTCTTCGATTAAAAAGAAAATAGCAGACCTACAAGCTTGTAGATCTGCTATTTTTCAATAGGTAAAGCACCAAAATGGGTTCCCGCACCAAAATGCGCTGCACAAGGTGCCCTTTTTTTCACTTGAGCACCTGCCCCTCTAAATGTCTGTGCACGCCACTGGTGGAAATAATAACCCCCCCCCCCCCCCTTCTGTTTAGCCTAGAACTGCAGGTGTAGAACTTGTCATGTGATCTGTGACAAAGAAGTTAACTGTAGCAAAGAAGAATAAAGTTTAATGTTGACAGAGGGTTAATAACTATAAGTATAGTGCAGTGAACTACATGTGTTGAGTTATTTATTTGTCTCAAAGGTCAAATCAACCTCCATGATTTCCGGGAATGAACAGATACACTTGGTGCAATGTAATTACATAATGTGGCCTATACTGATTACCCATTTTATCAGCTTGATTACATGATTGCATAGCTGCACTTTTTTTATTTCTCAGAAGAGATTATTAACTTGTGTGACAGTGTGGGTCATGGAAAGATCATGGTCAGGTTAAAAATCAACACACACTTTATACCCTAGGGGTGCATATTGTGAATGATTATGACTTTTTTTAACATAATTATAATATATAATGTTCTCTTTGCTTCTTTATTTTACAGGCTGTATTTCTTATTCTTAGCTTAATTTGGGTCAGGGTACCTTAGTGGCTATCAGCCACTGGTTTATTAACCAGGCTAATCAGCCACTACCAGATTTACCACACTGGTCAGTCATCACAACTGACCCACCCTGCCTGACCTCTACAACACTAATGGTCACTTGGTCAGCCATCACCTTGTCATTAGCAGAACAGACTATTCTGAGTTTACATCAGCATGTTCACATCATAGGAATACATTACCATTTTTTCTAATATTACATTCATAACATTTTGGACAAAATAGTCAATTTTACATGGATGTGCCCACTATCATGTAGGCCCCGCCTATGCATGTATTCAGTGGCGTGACATTTAGAGGGGCAGGTGCTCAAGTGAAAAAAAGGGCACCTTGTGCAGCGCATTTTGGTGCTTAAGCTATTGAAAAATAGCAGATCTAGGTGGCGCGCTACGAGCTTGTAGGTCTGCTATTTTATTTATTTATCGAAGAACCAGTGCACTGACATAGAAACATATAGCTTTAGATTGTGGGGGCCTAAATAATATAGTAGAAGCGTTTTTTATCAAGATTTGATCAATGTCACCGCATGGTCCACACACTACAAATTAAGCTCTAGCACCCCCTAGTGTCTATCTGTGCACGCCACTGCGCCTATGCAATGTATTCGTATCGTAATTAATAGCAGAAGATGATTGCAGTAGCCTATATGCAGCTGAGCTGGCTGCATGCGACTCTTCTGGTGAGCAGTGAGCATTATTGCACAGGATTATTTGGAAACCTTTTTATAGCCTACCTACACTTAAAAAAAAAACGAGCAGGGCAATGGGTGAGCACACTGGGCCCCCGGCTATTATGATGGTGCTATCCCATGGGCCATGACGCACATTTTGTCTCTCGGTCAGCGGCAGCCAGAGGCGACAGCGTGCCATGCTAAACTGACAGGAGAGAGAGAGAGAGAGAGAGAGAGAGAGAGAGAGAGAGAGAGAGAGAGAGAGAGAGAGAGAGAGAGAGAGGGGAGGGGAGGGGAGGGGAGGGGGGGGGGGGGGCGAACGAGATTGGAATTTCCAGAATATGACGGAATGGAGCGGTGGGTGGGGTTTATGAACACTGGTCACCAATGACAAGTGTGTGTGCGGCCGTCAAACAGCTGATCGATGAGTGAAGCAGGCTGAGAGGAAAAAAGGCTCTACTTGTTGCTTTTGTTTTGTGTGAACCATTCATTTTAATAGCGCCATTGTAGGTTTTTTAACAAGACTAAAAACGAGTCAACGAGGAGGACTGCCTGATATCGGACTGGCACCCATATAGCGTTTAAGGTGAGTGATGATTTCTCTGTATTTGGTTTGGCCCCCTCGGGGACTATTTTAAATATTTCTAACAACTTTATACATTTCTACAGTAGCAGCTTCTAATATTTGACTATGCGCGCAGCGCGCTCTTGTGGTTATAAAGGTGTTTTGGATGAAAATGATTTAATTAATATTTAGGCTATTGATCTTGATGATCGAATACATCTGGTTGTAGAACGTTTCAGCATCGCACGGTCGTTCAATCGACGTTTTTAATAGGCTTCGGGATCATACTCCCACTGTCGTTAATAATAGCCCACAACAGCATTGAACCATGTTGTGTGTGTGTGTGTGTGTGTGTGTGTGTGTGTGTGTGTGTGTGTGTGTGTGTGTGTGTGTGTGTGTGTGTGTGTGTGTGCGTGTGTGTGTGTGTGTCATGAACCTTCTCTGATAACACATCTGTTACGTTAATGTTATGTCACTGAAGAAGAACCGAGGCTTTCAATTCGCTGAATGAAAGACAATTGTTATCGACTGTCTGATGATTCGATCTAAAAGCGCATGAGAATGAGAACAACGCGCTCTGGAGACGCGCTCTCAGTCTCAACTCAAGATCTTTGAAGAATGAAGATGCAAAGATAAATCTGTTTGCGGAGTCATGCCGACTATGTGGTTTTCCGAGTCCAGCACAGCTGTCACTGGGAGGAGGTTGTATTCAAATCAAGGATAGGCTACTTAACTTTACCTCAGGTAAATTACCTGGCAAAGCAGGCAGCAAACTGACTGGGCCTAGTCCTACTGCAAGGCTCCCTACATCCAACCAGGGAACACTATGTTATTACTCTAGTGTATTTGTTAAAGGTATATTCAGTGATTTCACTCAAAAAACCTTAGGTTTCGTTTTTGGCTGTGAGACCCAGCCTTTCGTCCAATCAGGATAGAGAGTCAAAAACGAAACCTAAGGTTTTTTGACCCCCAGGGGTTAACTGGGGACAGGGAGGAACTCCTTATATGGCCAGCACACTCTATAGTAGGGAGGATTATCACAACAAAACAAAAAAATAAGTGATATTTGAATTAAGTGAAATCACTGAATATACCTTTAACCATTTCATTCTGGTGTGTGAGTATGATGGACCTGGGTCTCATGGGCCCTCGGGGGCATTGTGTTTTGTTTGTTTGGTTACTTATCAGTTGGCATAACATGGTCAAGTGATCTTGGGTCTGTTTAATAGGCCTAAATGTGATTGGATTGTCAATCTTCAGATTTCAGATTGTATTGTCCCATCAAACTAATATATTTAGCATTTAGATGGTAGTATAGAAACCATCAGGGCTACCTCAGACTGACCATGTGAATCTCAGGCTTATTAATACTCAGGCTCTCCTCCTTGGTCCTGCACATGTCCACTTCTGTTCTGAATCAGGAACCAGGGATGCTTCCAGTCAGGTGAATGTGGTCCCAAGACTCCCAACACTTCTCTAGCTTAAATCTATGATCCCTCCATTTAATACACTGATTCAATTAAGCATTGTGACTGTTAGTGGTGGGTTCAATTAATCGATATGGCAATATATCGATATATATATACTCCAGACGATATGTGAATCGATACAGAGGCTGCTATATCGGTTGTGTGGGCGATGCAGTTTTGACATATAAACACATGTGGTGTAGGTGCAATGAAAAGCTCCTGTAGTAAATACATGGTCATTATCAATATGTGCTACAGAATAATAAAGAAAAGCTCCTGTAGTAAATACATGGTCATTATCAATACGTGCTACAGAATAATAAAGAAAAGCTCCTGTAGTAAATACATGGTCATTATTTAATACGTGCTACAGAATAATAAAGAAAAGCTCCTGTAGTAAATACATGGTCATTATTTGGAATCAACGTAAAATTTCGTATATCGATAGATTCGTACCACCGTGGCCTCTGTATCGTGATACAATGCCCACCACTACTAACTGTACAGTCAATACTAACTGTACAGTCACCACTACTAACTGTACAGTCACCACTACTAACTGTACAGTCAATACTAACTGTACAGTCAATACTAACTGTACAGTCAATACTAACTGTACAGTCACCACTACTAACTGTACAGTCAATACTAACTGTACAGTCAATACTAACTGTACAGTCACCACTACTAACTGTACAGTCAATACTAACTGTACAGTCAATACTAACTGTACAGTCAATACTAACTGTACAGTCACCACTACTAACTGTACAGTCAATACTAACTGTACAGTCAATACTAACTGTACAGTCACCACTACTAACTGTACATTCAATACTAACTGTACAGTCAATACTAACTGTACAGTCAATACTAACTGTACAGTCACCACTACTAACTGTACAGTCAATACTAACTGTACAGTCAATACTAACTGTACAGTCACCACTACTAACTGTACAGTCAATACTAACTGTACAGTCACCACTACTAACTGTACAGTCAATACTAACTGTACAGTCAATACTAACTGTACAGTCACCACTACTAACTGTACAGTCAATACTAACTGTACAGTCAATACTAACTGTACAGTCAATACTAACTGTACAGTCACCACTACTAACTGTACAGTCAATACTAACTGTACAGTCAATACTAACTGTACAGTCACCACTACTAACTGTACAGTCAATACTAACTGTACAGTCAATACTAACTGTACAGTCACCACTACTAACTGTACAGTCAATACTAACTGTACAGTCAATACTAACTGTACAGTCAATACTAACTGTACAGTCAATACTACTAACTGTACAGTCAATACTAACTGTACAGTCAATACTAACTGTACAGTCAATACTAACTGTACAGTCAATACTAACTGTACAGTCACCACTACTAACTGTACAGTCAATACTAACTGTACAGTCAATACTAACTGTACAGTCAATACTAACTGTACAGTCAATACTAACTGTACAGTCAATACTAACTGTACAGTCAATACTAACTGTACAGTCACCACTACTAACTGTACAGTCAATACTAACTGTACAGTCAATACTAACTGTACAGTCAATACTAACTGTACAGTCAATACTAACTGTACAGTCAATACTAACTGTACAGTCACCACTACTAACTGTACAGTCAATACTACTAACTGTACAGTCAATACTAACTGTACATTCAATACTAACTGTACAGTCAATACTAACTGTACAGTCAATACTAACTGTACAGTCAATACTAACTGTACAGTCACCACTACTAACTGTACAGTCAATACTAACTGTACAGTCAATACTAACTGTACAGTCACTACTAACTGTACAGTCAATACTAACTGTACAGTCAATACTAACTGTACAGTCAATACTAACTGTACAGTCAATACTAACTGTACAGTCAATACTAACTGTACAGTCACCACTACTAACTGTACAGTCAATACTAACTGTACAGTCAATACTAACTGTACAGTCACCACTACTAACTGTACAGTCAATACTAACTGTACAGTCAATACTAACTGTACAGTCAATACTAACTGTACAGTCAATACTAACTGTACAGTCAATACTAACTGTACAGTCACCACTACTAACTGTACATTCAACTACTAACTGTACATTCAATACTAACTGTACAGTCAATACTAACTGTACAGTCAATACTAACTGTACAGTCAATACTAACTGTACAGTCACCACTACTAACTGTACAGTCAATACTAACTGTACAGTCAATACTAACTGTACAGTCAATACTAACTGTACAGTCACCACTACTAACTGTACAGTCAATACTAACTGTACAGTCACCACTACTAACTGTACAGTCACCACTACTAACTGTACAGTCAATACTAACTGTACAGTCAATACTAACTGTACAGTCAATACTAACTGTACAGTCAATACTAACTGTACAGTCACCACTACTAACTGTACAGTCAATACTAACTGTACAGTCAATACTAACTGTACAGTCAATACTAACTGTACAGTCACCACTACTAACTGTACAGTCAATACTAACTGTACAGTCACCACTACTAACTGTACAGTCACCACTACTAACTGTACAGTCAATACTAACTGTACAGTCAATACTAACTGTACAGTCAATACTAACTGTACAGTCACCACTACTAACTGTACAGTCAATACTAACTGTACAGTCACCACTATTAACTGTACAGTCAATACTAACTGTACAGTCAATACTAACTGTACAGTCAATACTAACTGTACAGTCAATACTAACTGTACAGTCAATACTAACTGTACAGTCAGTACTAACTGTACAGTCAATACTAACTGTACAGTCAATACTAACTGTACAGTCACCACTACTAACTGTACAGTCAATACTAACTGTACAGTCAATACTAACTGTACAGTCACCACTACTAACTGTACAGTCAATACTAACTGTACAGTCACCACTACTAACTGTACATTCAATACTAACTGTACAGTCAATACTAACTGTACAGTCACCACTACTAACTGTACAGTCAATACTAACTGTACAGTCAATACTAACTGTACAGTCAATACTAACTGTACAGTCACCACTACTAACTGTACAGTCAAAGTATATTTTGTGGTATGATATAGATCTCCTGAGTCCTGCTAGAAGAAAGAGAGGCAAATTCTAAATGTTTCTACCTGTATAAACAGAGGATCTGTAGCTCAGGTTTCATGTGGTCCATCATGAGTGGTGCATTGCATCTCTGCTATCATTATTTTTATTGCATTTCAATGATTTCATAATGAACACAGTAGCAGGTCAAAGGGCCTGGAACCAGAAAATCACTGCCTTTGGGAATTAAAATCACATACCCATCCCCCAAGTATTAACAACGGATATTGATGCTCCAGTAGTAGTAGATGTCAGTCTATGCACAAAAAACGAATTTCACGCACTATTTGACTTGTGAAACTGTGATGTGACAAATGACAATAAAGCTAATTGTGATTCTAGAGCTGCTCCTGACGGTATATATACTCCTCTGTGGCTGTGGTCTCTTGCGGTACAGGACAGGGCACCAGACTGTACATTTGACTGTATATATACTCCTCTGTGGCTGTGGCCTCTTGCTGTCCAGGACAGGGCACCAGCCTGTACATTTGACTGTATATAGACTCCTCTGTGGCTGTGGCCTCTTGCGGTACAGGACAGGGCACCAGCCTGTACATTTGACTGTATATATACTCCTCTGTGGCTGTGGCCTCTTGCTGTCCAGGACAGGGCACCAGCCTGTACATTTGACTGTATATATACTCCTCTGTGGCTGTGGCCTCTTGCGGTACAGGACAGGGCACCAGCCTGTACATTTGACTGTATATATACTCCTCTGTGGCTGTGGCCTCTTGCTGTCCAGGACAGGGCACCAGCCTGTACATTTGACTGTATATATACTCCTCTGTGGCTGTGGCCTCTTGCGGTACAGGACAGGGCACCAGCCTGTACATTTGACTGTATATAGACTCCTCTGTGGCTGTGGCCTCTTGCGGTACAGGACAGGGCACCAGCCTGTACATTTGACTGTATAGATACTCCTCTGTGGCTGTGGCCTCTTGCGGTACAGGACAGGACACCAGCCTGTACATTTGACTGTATATATACTCCTCTGTGGCTGTGGCCTCTTGCTGTCCAGGACAGGGCACCAGCCTGTACATTTGACTGTATATATACTCCTCTGTGGCTGTGGCCTCTTGCTGAACAGGACAGGGCACCAGCCTGTACATTTGACTGTATATAGACTCCTCTGTGGCTGTGGCCTCTTGCTGAACAGGACAGGGCACCAGCCTGTACATTTGACTGTATATATACTCCTCTGTGGCTGTGGCCTCTTGCGGTACAGGACAGGGCACCAGCCTGTACATTTGACTGTATATATACTGCTCTGTGGCTGTGGCCTCTTGCGGTACAGGACAGGGCACCAGCCTGTACATTTGTGTAACTGTGTCAATAGGAAGTGACAGCTATAGGGCTTTGCTGAAAAGGAGCCTTTTCTGCTCAGTCAGCTCTGCCTGGATAATCACAGAATTATGTATTCACAATTTCACATCATAGACATTACTTCAGGTAGGCCTACATACACAGGGTGAAAAAAATATATTTATTCAAAACTGGAAGAATTAAGAATAACACACTTGTGTAAACCTGCATGTCCAAACATGTGACTAATAGACCAAGACCATGACATAATTTGACACTGGTATGGTCCTGAGATCAGATTCATACGAGGTTTCCACTGGACACACACTGGTCTGATTAACCCATTCTGACCTGAGATCAGATTCTAAAGATGTCAGTCGTTCTTCGTTTTTTCAAAAAATAGCAGACCTACAAGCTCGTATCGCGCCACTCGGTGGCGCGATACGAGCTTGTAGGTCTGCTATTTTTCAATAGCTAAAGCATAACATGATGCCGACACCAAAATGGGTGCCCGGTCAGAATTAATCAACAAATCAACAGAATGTAGGGGGGAATTTTAGATGGCAGGGGAAGAATACATTATCCCTTTTCCCAACTTGGCAAGCTGTAGCACAGCTACAGCAAGACAGAAAGTGTCTTTTAATATCACAGAGAGATTTGATGACTAACGTACGTACAGTAGCACCATGTTGTCACATCATCAAACAGACGTGTGAAAGAATGCGTGAAATCTGCAGTGTTAATTTATAACTCAACAAGTGCAAAAGGTGTGTGTGTGTGTGTGTGTGTGTGTGTGTGTGTGTGTGTGTGTGTGTGTGTGTGTGTGTGTGTGTGTGTGTGTGTGTGTGTGTGTGTGTGTGTGTGTGTGTAAAGCATGGCATGCATACATGCATTGCTGGAGCATCAAAACACACCCACACATTGTGAAAACACTGTAGCATTTATGCTTCCATTGTAACCAGTTAACTTGGTCCACTGGTATACAGTACAGTAAATATCACTGTGGGTTTGGCGGTGTACAGTAGTCATACTGGGAGAGCTTTGCTTGGCAGTCGGCAGGTTTAGTCATTGTTGAAGATGAGCTGTGTTTGTTTGGGTCAAAGGTTGAGGTCAGTCCCAGTTTACTGACACAACTCCACTGAATAGAATACGATATAAAACTGAAATGGTATCTGAAGAATTGAAATTGACATGCTGGTAAAGTGAGTCCTCACTGCTAAAAATAAAGAAATAAGTAAAATAAACAGAATGTATGGGTTTTGTGCCGTACATGTTTATTTGACTGGTGGAAAAGCATCAAGTATACGGCTGGATGTATTATGGTACAGGAGGCCCCACTAGCCTGGCACAACATGTCTGGATTAGTGTTGCTTTCATATGGAGTGTTCCCATTTGACCCTGTGTTAAAGTGGGGTCAAGGGCCCCACCGTTTCACGCAGCCTTTTAGTTTGTTGTTGGTATTGTTGTTGCAGCTGTGTGTCCTACTGCTCTGTATGTGTGAAAGCACAGCGCTGAGTGTACCTGAGTGTACAGCATGTCAAAACTATATGAAATAGACTGAATATACTGCAAAATCTACCTTACTTACTTACTTACTGCCCTTTATGCCATGTAGGGCAGCAACAAGGCATCTCCACTTTCTGTCTGTCAGTCATGTCCACCTATGTGTCTTTAGTTCTGTGTACTTGTTGTAGTTGTATCTAAAACGAGATGCTGCGTCTCAAGGGGCCGTCCTCCTCTCAATACATTTCTGACAGGGGAAAATGGCCTGATTCTTCTAACTAAATCCCATTGTTTTCTTGTGAGGAGATCAGTAATAAATTGTAGCAAAAAATAACTGTTTCCAGAATGTATGCCTGGTGACGTAAAACATCTGATGTTGTTGTTTTGCCATGTTGACATTTAGCAGAGAATTACACAGAAGACGTTGTAGAAGATTGCTTGTAGATCTGCTTAATCAATTCTGACCGGGCACCCATTTTGGTGTTAGCATCATGTCGTGCTTTAGCTATTGAAAAATAGCAGATCTACAAGCTCATATCGCGCCACCGAGTGGCGCGATACGAGCTTGTAGGTCTGCTATTTTTTTTAAATCGAAGAACGACTGACATTTTTAGAATCTGATCTCAGGTCAGAATGGGTTAATCAGACCCAGTGTGTGTCCAGCGGAAACCTCGTATGAATCTGATCTCAGGTCAGAATGGGTTAAGTGGTTGTGTGGAGGTATTGGTTTGTATCCTGTATCCTCTAGCAACAACAGCGTCCTCTTTCATTTGCTGTAAATAAAGATGTACTCATCTCTCTCTTGTCTGTGTGGTGGGAGTAGCCTACTGACGGAGCGTCTGTTTCTGTCTCTGTTGTACCATCAGGAAGTGTGTTTTGATGTCTCCGCCGGTGCTGTATCCATGGCTGTGTGCGCCCATCAGCCTGAGATATGGACTCCTTCTCCTGGCAATCCTGCCACGCCTCACTGAAGGTACCACCTCTCTGACCCCGCATGACGTCCACAACTACACTCACATATTTACACGATAAAACAGGGCTGTGCATTATTAACCCATTCTGACCTGAGATCAGATTCTAAAAATGTCAGTCGTTCTTCGATTTAAAAAAAAATAGCAGACCTACAAGCTCGTATCGCGCCACTCGGTGGCGCGATATGAGCTTGTAGATCTGCTATCTTTCAATAGCTAAAGCATAACATGATGCCAACACCAAAATGGGTGCCCGGTCAGAATGGGTTAAAGACCTCTTCAATGAATCTCAAGGGCAGCCAGCATTGAACATTTCAAGCATTTCAGTGCTTCTTTGCAGAGCGACATAATAGCAGTGGTAGAAGACATTTCAGTTCCTTCTTCATTCTGGTAATAAATGTGTTTCATAGTGTTTTTCCACCGATGACCTGCTCTGTACGTGTCCGGGTCACTAGCTAAGGGATTATTAGAGGAGCTGGGAGCCTAAAGACAAGAGCCTCAGACATGCCACATTTGCATTGCAAAGGGAAAGTTCAACCTACAAAGTATACAGGAAGTCTGACGATTGGAAGGAGTGAATAGTGAGTGAGTAGTTTCATTTTGAAAAGCCTCTTTAACTTTCATTCTTGTGTCTGGAATGGATCAGTTCATTTTGTTTTGAGACACTTTCATTTCCTAACTCTCCTTAATAGGGCAGTATAGGGCTCAGTAGGTATTGTATGTTGTAATTCATGTTTGGCTTTAGGGCTGATAGCCCCGCTATAGGTCTTATCCTCACCTTAGCTGTGAGTATGTAACTGAATTAGTGTAAAGCAGGGAAGTGCTTACATTACAGGGGAAGTGCTTAAACACACAAGTAAATATGGCTTCTAAAAGATGCACTTTTGCCCAGGCCGTAGCGTAACGGTCTGGGCACCGGACTGGTAATCCAGTCGCAGTGTGCCGCGGGTTCGACTCCCGGACCCGACACGGCCTTTACTGCATGTCTTCCCCCCCATCTCTCTCCCGTTTCCTGTCAGCCTACTGTCTGTCCCTTCAAAAATCAATAAAAGGCGTAAGCCGCAAAAAAATATCTTAAAAAAAAAAAAAAAAGATGCACTTTTCCCTGGACTTGGGACCCTAACACTGACTGACTCACAGACTGGTAGACACTCAACACTTATACAGTGACCTTATCGCTTTGCTGTCCATTTACAATGAAGCCATCTACACACACACACACACACACACACACACACACACACACACACACACACACACACACACACACACACACACACACACACACACACACACACACACACACACACACACACAGCATACCTCCATTTCACTCCAGTATCATCTCTGCTTTTTTAATTTTGTCAACCGATTCGTCGTGACTCAAACTCTCTGCTTTATGGATCAATAAATGGCCATCTGTCTTGATCATCAGAAAAGCTGTTACTATAAAATCTAAAATGACACAGAAGATGCTTTCCTGGATTAAACAAATACAGTTGTCTAAAACTGTCATATAGTCTAGAAATTCTTTGCAGCATTCAACATCTAATTACCATAATAATAATTATTATTATCTACTATACTAATGTTAATTTGACAGTTTTCATCAAATACCATAAATTGCTTCTTCTTTTCCATAGTTTATTTAAAGTGTTCAAATTGTCGTGGCAGGAAACAACCCATTTAGGACTGAGGCCAATTATTGCTATATAGTGACAAGAACTGATCTGGGGTCTGATCAGACTTGCAAGGTATGGGGGTGCCATACCTTTGGTTGCTTTGAATGCCAGCATCAGAGTTTTGCACTCTGTGCGGGGGGGCGGCAACCGGGAGCCAATGGAGGGAGCGGAGAAGGGGGGAGACATGTGAGAATTCTGGTTGGTTGAAGACCAAGCGAGCTGCGGCATTTTGGATCAATTGAAGAGGCTTAACCCATTCTGACCTGAGATCAGATTCATACAAGGTTTCCACTGGACACACGCTGGTCTGACGAACCCATTCTGACCTGAGATCAGATTCTAAAAAATGTCAGTCGTTCTTCGATTTTTCAAAAATAGCAGATCTACAAGCTCGTATCGCGCCACTCGGTGGCGCGATATGAGCTTGTAGATCTGCTATTTTTCAATAGCTAAAGCATAACATGATGCCAACACCAAAATGGGTGCCCGTTAAGAATGGGTTAAGTGCGCATGTCAGTGGATAAAACAGTGTGGTATTGTCATATTTGCTATTACAGTAATTGTACAGTAAAAGTACCATATGAAGAAAGATTATTATTATTATGCAGAACTTGAAAGTCCAGTTTCAAATTAATGTTTTACTGAGGGCCGCTCAGTACAAGGATCATATTCTACTGCTGGTCACTTGCTTCACTGGAGCAGTTGGGCATTAACCGGGCACCCATTTGGCGCCGAGTGGCGCGATACGAGCTTGTAGGTCTGCTATATTTTGAAAAATCGAAGAACGACTGACATTTTTAGAATCTGATCTCAGGTCAGAATGGGTTCATCAGACCAGTGTGTGTCCAGTGGAAAACTCGTATGAATCTGATCTCAGGTCAGAATGGGTTAACCTAATTCTAATTGCGCTGCCAACAATTGCCAACAATAAGTGCCTTACATATCGTCTCTGTGTCGGGTGGAAACCTCATATTTACAAAACTGTTAATCTTCAGGATTCAAATTCAAAAGTATCAAAAGTTGCAGATCTCCATTAAGCTCCAGATCTGCTCCATGTGATGCTTTTGTGTGACGCTGTAGTTAGTATGATCAAGTAGGGCGTCGGTGATATATTTGTCTCCAAACAAATGCCTCTCTGCTGTCTCCTCAGGCAGACAAGGGAACTGCAGCCATCCGGTGATGCCAGAACACGGGTGGTTCCGCTGTGAGCCGTCGCCATGCCGAGGCTTCCCTCAGAAGAGCTCGCTCCACTACTTCTGTGAGCCGGGCTTCTACATCCCCAGCAAGGCCCGCAGCTCACGGTGCCGACACGGGAAATGGATGCCATCCGTACCAGCATGTGTGCCGCTGAAAGGTGAGTGGGTAGACAGGGGTGTGTGTGTGTGTGTGTGTGTGTGTGTGTGTGTGCGTGCGTGCGTGCGTGCGTGCGTGCGTGCGTGCGTGCGTGCGTGCGTGCGTGCGTGCGTGTGTGTGCGCGTGCGTGCGTGCGTGTTGGGGGTGGATTCAATCACACCAGGATCTAAACTGTTTCCCAAACAGTGGGTTGGGACCCATCTTTGGGTCACAGAGCAAATTTTATGGATCGCCTGTAAATATTATGTTCATACGTTAAAAATAGATTAAAGCAAAGCCGGCAAAGCTGGTAATTTGGGGAGCTTGGATAACTTTCTCTAGCCAGTATACTGTATTGTCCAAGTTCCTAGAAATAATTTTATTAGATTGATTATGTTCCTTTTTTGGTACCACAGACAATCAATTTGGGTTCAAGGCCAAGCGTGGTACTGATAGATGTATTTATGCTTTGAAACAAGTGTTAGAAATATAGAAGCCAGAATTGTTGTTTTAGTTTCATTGATGCCTCCTGGTCTTTTGACCGGGTTAATCATCGGAAGCTGTTTTTAAAACTTAGAGAAAGGGGTGTGCCTGACAGCATTATGCAAATCTTGGCTTACTTTTATATGCAAACCAGAGTATTCAGGCTAGATGGGGAAGTGGGGTTTCGGCTCAATGGGGTCAGATTGATTGATTTATACATGAATGATCTTTTTGTTCAGCTAAGTAACCACCTTATGTATGCAAACGATTTGGCTATACTTTCTCCTAGCAGTGCTTGGTTTCAACAGCTGCTGTATCAGCTGAGCTGAGTATGGAGTAGCATGTGAAAATATATTGACATTAAATAACATCACAGATGGGGCAAAGTCAGCCTCAGGCTGTTTACAGTACAGGTACAGTATATGGTCTGTGTGTCACACAGTGTTTGAAATGATAATGCTCCTTAAGCCTGTCACAATTATTACATAATCGTCTAATACATGTTGAAAGATGTTCATACAAGCATAAATAGCAGATCTACAAGCTTATAACACGTCACAAACAGATCTACAAGCATACAATGCGTCACAACAAGCAGATCTACAAGCTTACAACGTGACGCATTGAAAGCTTATAAATCGGCTGTTTCTGCTATTTCAATTTGTTTTAAGTATAAGATGAATAAAAATGCCAGTAATCTCTTGGTATATTTCAGTTATTTGTCATATCTGCCCCATGCACCTTTTTATTACGAAGCCTAAAAGGCTGAGAGAAATGTAAATTCATATAACGTTCCAATTTCCAATGCCAAAAAACACAATGAAATCGTTAATCACAATTATTTGTGTGGCAATTTAATCGTCAATTTAAATGTTTAATCGTGACAGCCCTAACGCTCCTTGTCTTGTATCAGCTGATCTGACCTACTTAACCCATTCTGGGCGGGCACCCATTTTGGTGTTAGCATCATGTTATGCTTTAGCTATTGAAAAATAGCAGATCTACAAGCTCATAGCGCGCCACCGAGTGGCGCGCTACGAGCTTGTAGGTCTGCTATTTTTGAAAAATCTAAGAACGACTGACATTTTTTAGAATCTGATCTCAGGTCAGAATGGGTCAATCAGACCAGTGTGTGTCCAGTGGAAACCTCGTATGAATCTGATCTCAGGTCAGAATGGGTTAATACAACACCACGCCACATGGGCACCCTTTACAGTGTGCTATGTCACTGTCGCCTGGAAACCTTGTATGTACAACACCTTTTCAGGAAATGAAAAGTGTTCCAGACAGTGGATCCAATGTAGTTATTATTAAGTAGTTATGATTTAGTCCCAAGCTCTTGTTAATACTTTTCAATGTTTAAATATATACCCACTGATATTTTAATCTATGGCAGATCTATTATTACAAGCTCAGCATTTCCAGGACACTGTAGTATGATGTTTAGTAATTTACAAAAAACCCGCAAAAAGTTGAACTATGGAGACTATGAGGTTTTCTGCTATGACAGCAACGTTATCATCATCGCCCAATTTCTGACTTCCTCTCTCGAGACTCAAACTGGCATGTTTTCGACAGGAAGTCAAGAGCACCGACAGAGGAAGTGGGCTACCACCATAATAACCTTGAAAAGCTCTTCGCCGTCACCGGCGGAGCCTCGTGGAAGTCCACTGCTGTGCCCTGACAGCACAGACTAACCACAGCATTGGATAGAAACCTTTTTGTTATTAGATTGTCTACAGACTGTGTCTATGATACATTCCGCTGCGTGCTTCTTGCTATCCTTGCAGTGCACTTAATGTCAGTCGCTCTTCAATTTTTCTAAAATAGCAGACCTACAAGCTCGTATCGTGCCACTCGGTGGCGCGATATGAGCTTGTAGATCTGCTATTTTTCAATAGCTAAAGCATAACAAGATGCTGACACCAAAATGGGTGCCCGGTCAGAATGGGTTAATGGCATGTTCCATTAGGTTTTATGTACATTTGGGGTGTACATTTGGGCTGACCAAAACAGTTCTGGTAAGGCACATCTTTTCCTGACATAGTATAAAGCTCTGCTATAGAATCTTAGTTGTGACACAGATTCACAACCTTAAACACTGCAAGTTCATGGTCATGCTTATGGCTTATATCTACCAAGGCACCTTAGTTTAGTTTTAACGTTAAGGGTGAAAAGGCTAATTAGCTTTCAAACCAAAAGTAGTTGAGAGTGCGTTACAGCCCTTTTCCATGGGTGGCACATCGGTGGCTCAGAGGTTAGCTCTGTTGTATGAAAACAAGAAGGCCATGGGGCCTTTTGAGGTGTCTGCATGTTATCCTTGTATTCATGTGGCTTTCCTTCAGGCGGTCGACTTTCCTCTAGTCTCGCGTAGCCAGACAACTATTCCTCAATCCCCGAATGCTATATAGAGTCTGGAACTATAGCCCCCAGGAGCTGAGTAACGGAAGCGGCCATTTCCGTCCACGAAAATATATATTTTTATTTCCTTTTCTGCTATAAAGCAACAAGCTATATAGCCTTAGATGTTTTCTATTTATATTAGGATAAATATGCGCGACTGTAAAGACGAAACAGAAGTGGTGGCGAGGAGGCTCCACTTTTCCGCTGTATCCGGATACTCATGAGACCTTCTCCGTTGGCCCAGACTGTATGATGAAGCGTTTGGAAACAGCGGAGGCAACAATCACTGACACTAACTTTCCTCCCACACCAAAAGACAGGCTTATTAGGGACCAGTGCACTGGGCTTAGTGCTGGAGTCGGTCCACTGGTATGGCAGAATGGCTGCCCACTGTTCCAGAACCAACCTCTGCTCTGGATATAAGCTCAAAAAGAGTGCTGTGATGCGGCAGTTTTTCTGGTTTGGTACTCCCAGTGCTGTACAGCATGATTATAAACTGAATAAACACATTGCACACAAAACATGTCATTTTACACTAAACAAACCTTCTTCTCTCCCTCAGATAAACACAACATGAAGGTGAACCATGAGGACAGAACAGCCCCACTAAACAAAGCTTCTTCTCTCCCTCAGATAAACACAACATGAACGTGAACCACGAGGACAGAACAGCCCCACTAAACAAAGCTTCTTCTCTCCCTCAGATAAACACAACATGAAGGTGAACCATCAGGACAGAACAGCCCACTAAACAAAGCTTCTTCTCTCCCTCAGATAAACACAACATGAACGTGAACCATGAGGACAGAACAGCCCCACTAAACAAAGCTTCTTCTCTCCCTCAGATAAACACAACATGAACGTGAACCATGAGGACAGAACAGCCCACTAAACAAAGCTTCTTCTCTCCCTCAGATAAACACAACATGAACGTGAACCATGAGGACAGAACAGCCCACTAAACAAAGCTTCTTCTCTCCCTCAGATAAACACAACATGAACGTGAACCATGAGGACAGAACAGCCCACTAAACAAAGCTTCTTCTCTCCCTCAGATAAACACAACATGAACGTGAACCATGAGGACAGAACAGCCCACTAAACAAAGCTTCTTCTCTCCCTCAGATAAACACAACATGAACGTGAACCATGAGGACAGAACAGCCCACTAAACAAAGCTTCTTCTCTCCCTCAGATAAACACAACATGAACGTGAACCATGAGGACAGAACAGCCCACTAAACAAACCTTCTTCTCTCCCTCAGATAAACACAACATGAACGTGAACCATGAGGACAGAACAGCCCCACTAAACAAACCTTCTTCTCTCCCTCAGATAAACACAACATGAACGTGAACCATGAGGACAGAACAGCCCACTAAACAAAGCTTCTTCTCTCCCTCAGATAAACACAACATGAACGTGAACCATGAGGACAGAACAGCCCACTAAACAAAGCTTCTTCTCTCCCTCAGATAAACACAACATGAACGTGAACCATGAGGACAGAACAGCCCACTAAACAAAGCTTCTTCTCTCCCTCAGATAAACACAACATGAACGTGAACCATGAGGACAGAACAGCCCACTAAACAAAGCTTCTTCTCTCCCTCAGATAAACACAACATGAACGTGAACCATGAGGACAGAACAGCCCACTAAACAAAGCTTCTTCTCTCCCTCAGATAAACACAACATGAACGTGAACCATGAGGACAGAACAGCCCACTAAACAAAGCTTCTTCTCTCCCTCAGATAAACACAACATGAACGTGAACCATGAGGACAGAACAGCCCACTAAACAAAGCTTCTTCTCTCCCTCAGATAAACACAACATGAAGGTGAACCATGAGGACAGAACAGCCCACTAAACAAAGCTTCTTCTCTCCCTCAGATAAACACAACATGAACGTGAACCATGAGGACAGAACAGCCCACTAAACAAAGCTTCTTCTCTCCCTCAGATAAACACAACATGAACGTGAACCATGAGGACAGAACAGCCCACTAAACAAAGCTTCTTCTCTCCCTCAGATAAACACAACATGAACGTGAACCATGAGGACAGAACAGCCCACTAAACAAAGCTTCTTCTCTCCCTCAGATAAACACAACATGAAGGTGAACCATGAGGACAGAACAGCCCACTAAACAAAGCTTCTTCTCTCCCTCAGATAAACACAACATGAACGTGAACCATGAGGACAGAACAGCCCACTAAACAAAGCTTCTTCTCTCCCTCAGATAAACACAACATGAACGTGAACCATGAGGACAGAACAGCCCACTAAACAAAGCTTCTTCTCTCCCTCAGATAAACACAACATGAACGTGAACCATGAGGACAGAACAGCCCACTAAACAAAGCTTCTTCTCTCCCTCAGATAAACACAACATGAAGGTGAACCATGAGGACAGAACAGCCCACTAAACAAAGCTTCTTCTCTCCCTCAGATAAACACAACATGAAGGTGAACCATGAGGACAGAACAGCCCACTAAACAAAGCTTCTTCTCTCCCTCAGATAAACACAACATGAAGGTGAACCATGAGGACAGAACAGCCCCACTAAACAAAGCTTCTTCTCTCCCTCAGATAAACACAACATGAAGGTGAACCATGAGGACAGAACAGCCCACTAAACAAAGCTTCTTCTCTCCCTCAGATAAACACAACATGAAGGTGAACCATGAGGACAGAACAGCCCACTAAACAAAGCTTCTTCTCTCCCTCAGATAAACACAACATGAACGTGAACCATGAGGACAGAACAGCCCCACTAAACAAAGCTTCTTCTCTCCCTCAGATAAACACAACATGAACGTGAACCATGAGGACAGAACAGCCCACTAAACAAAGCTTCTTCTCTCCCTCAGATAAACACAACATGAACGTGAACCATGAGGACAGAACAGCCCACTAAACAAAGCTTCTTCTCTCCCTCAGATAAACACAACATGAACGTGAACCATGAGGACAGAACAGCCCACTAAACAAAGCTTCTTCTCTCCCTCAGATAAACACAACATGAACGTGAACCATGAGGACAGAACAGCCCCACTAAACAAAGCTTCTTCTCTCCCTCAGATAAACACAACATGAACGTGAACCATGAGGACAGAACAGCCCCACTAAACAAAGCTTCTTCTCTCCCTCAGATAAACACAACATGAACGTGAACCATGAGGACAGAACAGCCCACTAAACAAAGCTTCTTCTCTCCCTCAGATAAACACAACATGAACGTGAACCATGAGGACAGAACAGCCCACTAAACAAAGCTTCTTCTCTCCCTCAGATAAACACAACATGAACGTGAACCATGAGGACAGAACAGCCCACTAAACAAAGCTTCTTCTCTCCCTCAGATAAACACAACATGAAGGTGAACCGTGAGGACAGAACAGCCCCACTAAACAAAGCTTCTTCTCTCCCTCAGATAAACACAACATGAACGTGAACCATGAGGACAGAACAGCCCCACTAAACAAAGCTTCTTCTCTCCCTCAGATAAACACAACATGAACGTGAACCATGAGGACAGAACAGCCCACTAAACAAAGCTTCTTCTCTCCCTCAGATAAACACAACATGAACGTGAACCATGAGGACAGAACAGCCCACTAAACAAAGCTTCTTCTCTCCCTCAGATAAACACAACATGAACGTGAACCATGAGGACAGAACAGCCCACTAAACAAAGCTTCTTCTGTCCCTCAGATAAACACAACATGAACGTGAACCATGAGGACAGAACAGCCCCACTAAACAAAGCTTCTTCTCTCCCTCAGATAAACACAACATGAACGTGAACCATGAGGACAGAACAGCCCACTAAACAAAGCTTCTTCTCTCCCTCAGATAAACACAACATGAACGTGAACCATGAGGACAGAACAGCCCCACTAAACAAAGCTTCTTCTCTCCCTCAGATAAACACAACATGAACGTGAACCATGAGGACAGAACAGCCCACTAAACAAAGCTTCTTCTCTCCCTCAGATAAACACAACATGAACGTGAACCATGAGGACAGAACAGCCCCACTAAACAAAGCTTCTTCTCTCCCTCAGATAAACACAACATGAACGTGAACCATGAGGACAGAACAGCCCACTAAACAAAGCTTCTTCTCTCCCTCAGATAAACACAACATGAAGGTGAACCATGAGGACAGAACAGCCCACTAAACAACCCTTCTTCTCTTCCTCAGATAAACACAACATGAAGGTGAACCATGAGGACAGAACAGCCCACTAAACAACCCTTCTTCTCTTCCTCAGATAAACACAACATGAAGGTGAACCATGAGGACAGAACAGCCCACTAAACAAAGCTTCTTCTCTCCCTCAGATAAACACAACATGAACGTGAACCATGAGGACAGAACAGCCCCACTAAACAAAGCTTCTTCTCTCCCTCAGATAAACACAACATGAAGGTGAACCATGAGGACAGAACAGCCCACTAAACAAAGCTTCTTCTCTCCCTCAGATAAACACAACATGAACGTGAACCATGAGGACAGAACAGCCCCACTAAACAAAGCTTCTTCTCTCCCTCAGATAAACACAACATGAAGGTGAACCATGAGGACAGAACAGCCCACTAAACAAAGCTTCTTCTCTCCCTCAGATAAACACAACATGAACGTGAACCATGAGGACAGAACAGCCCACTAAACAAAGCTTCTTCTCTCCCTCAGATAAACACAACATGAACGTGAACCATGAGGACAGAACAGCCCCACTAAACAAAGCTTCTTCTCTCCCTCAGATAAACACAACATGAACGTGAACCATGAGGACAGAACAGCCCACTCCCTGCCAAGTGTTGCCACCACGGCAGTGGGCGTGTCCATCTTCCTACTCACCACCACTGCCTGCATGGTCATTAAGTCCCGCCTCTACCCATGTCACTCACACAGGTAAGACCATGAGGTCGGCGCTCATACACCGCCAACCACACACATCACGAGACAGTACAGCTGTACCATTATACAGCAGATACAATGGCCCTCATTTATCAATAGAGTGTAAATTCTGCCTTAACCCATTCTGACCTGAGATCAGATTCTATAAACGTCTTCTACATCCTGACAGTTTTCTGATAAAGCTATGTTTATATGTCAATCGTTCTTCAATTTTTTTTAAATAGCAGACCTACAAGCTCGTATCGCGCCACTCGGTGGCGCGATATGAGCTTGTAGATCTGCTATTTTTCAATAGCTAAAGCATAACATGATGCTAACACCAAAATGGGTTCCCGTTCAGAATGGGTTAAATTCGAGCGTGGGGTTTTGGCGTGCACTCACGTCGGCACGGCATTTATGAAGTGATCATACCGTCCAAACCGACCGGCATCATCTCGTAGCGCAAACATATGCGCTTGCATTATGTTTTAACAGAGCCAATAAAGCACTGTTTGATTAAGCATCTAAACTGCCCTACATATGTTTAGATGCCTTTCAGCTGGTCAAACTTGTCTGTAGGACAGAAAGTTGGTGCAGACAAAGCCAATGACAGCTCCCGACCTAACGTGAGTTCTGCCGTAGGGTACGTCCAAGTTCAAAGTCACGCTGGAATGATGAATGCGGTGATAAAATGGGTGTACACGTGTTGATAAATGAGGGCCGATGTGTTGCAGCTGTCCATGTTATACTTCTGTTCTTGCTTCTCTCTTTCCCTCATTCTTCTCGCTCTCTTTTACAACCTCCCGACTCCTCCGTCACCTCCTCCCTGGTTTCCTCGGTCCCGGTCCAGTCGTCGGTCGTCGGACCAGATGGACCTGATGGTGGACGGTCTCCCCATCTCCCTCCCCTCCTACGAGGAGGCTGTGTATGGCAGCTGGGGCCAGCGCCTTCCCCCCTGCTCCGCACCCGCTCCTACTCCGCTGCTGTTGGCTCAGGAGTCCTCCAGCAGCAATCAGTCACCTGTCAGCAACCAATCAGACGCCTGCAGTCACCCCCCCCGCAGACCCAGTCAAAGCCCAGATCACCCCCCACCCCCTTATGAGGAGGTCCCGTCGCGTCTCAGAGAAGCCAGGAGTGATGCAGGAGATGTCCCCCAGTTGCAAGTTGCACTTTTGGGTCATAAGGACACCTGATGATTGACAGACTTGGGCTGTCATTTTTCTGAATCAGTTGAAAAAGGATTGATTTCATTGGCTGTTGGCTGGTCCTAGCCGGTGTGCTTGTCATGTACTGTTGTCATCCATTCATTAACCAACCAACCAACCAGTGATGGTCTGAAACCATAGCCTGACTGTATAAACCTGCAGGTCATCAGCAGCAGCATCAGCACAAAGTTAAAATCAGGTTATTTTATATATGCAGCTGAAGGGCTCTGCTTGGCTTAAGATCACAAGTGTCTTAAGGAGTATTGATTGTATTGTATTGTGTTTTCAGCGCTGTGCTGGAGATGTTGTGCATCTATCCCATCAGTGATGGGGCGTCGGCCTTGTATTGTAGGCCAGCGTAATGTTAAAGAAGTTAAGTGATGTGATGTGTTTCAAAGACTAACTCTGTTCCCTGTCCCCATTTGTACATCACTGATGATTGTGATGACTTGAAGGCTTTCGAAATGGACAAACTGAAGTGAGCAATGGAATTAGTGTGCATCATGCTTGGATTAGTATCATAGTATTTGGTTCAGTATAAAAGCCTAATTTATGTGTCATGCGCCAAAAGTAACAGACGTACAAGCTAACGACGCAGTGCAAGCTTGTATTGGCTATTTTTGACACTTTGAGACTTCATAGTGGGAATCAAAGTCATTTTGTGTGCTCTGAAGGCTCATACATAGTCTGGATTTTAGGTGATGGGGTGACCACCGCTCCGGTGGTGAACTGACCACCGGAGCGGTGGTTTGCTCTTCACCGCGGCTCAGTGACGTCATGTTGTAGTTTTGGGTGAAGCGGTGGTCACCCCATCACCTAAAATCCAGACTATGAATAGGCCTTGAGCAGTATGATTGTTATCAGTGCTATGTGTTCCCAGAGGGAAAAAAAAATAGAAACCCTAAAAAATATATTTTAACTACCGGTACTTTCAAAGAGAATGTTTGGTCTATATTCAGCAGTGGTGGATCACCACAGCAATAAATGTAACCACTGCTAGAGAATTTAACCTTTATTCGCTTATTATTTTGGATCAACATTTGGCCAAAAACCAGTCTATGCCCTATAAATTACACAAAGAAGAGAGACTTGAAGAGAAGAGATTTGTTGCGGAGACATAAGCAATATACAGTAACAGTACCATGATTATGAAAAACAAACAATAGAATCTAGATTTAATCCAATAACATGCATGACATGACGGCTACAATTTTGACCAGAATATGGAATGGAAGTTAAATCAAAATGACCATAAAGTTCTAGATGCCTTTCATTGACCAAATTCACAGCCATTCTGAGAATTGATATAATGACGAGTACAGTTGAAGAATAAAAAAACAAATGTTTACCAATGGTACAAGTGGCAGTGCAGTGGTTTTCAATCAGTGGTCCGGGGCCCACCAGTGGTCCTTGAGGGGGTTCCAGGTGGTCCCCAGCTAAATGGAGAGTTGGTAACCAAATGGACCCTTATAGATCTGTAACTCTTGATGGTTTCATCATTTTACACTCTGAAGAGTTACATTAACCCATTCTGACCGGGCACCCATTTTGGTGTTGGCATCATGTTATGCTTTAGCTATTGAAAAATAGCAGATCTACAAGCTCATATCGCGCCACCGAGTGGCGCGATACGAGCTTGTAGGTCTGCTATTTTTGAAAAATCAAAAAAAACGACTGACATTTTTAGAATCTGATCTCAGGTCAGAATGGGTTAATGTTAAACATCTGTATTACTTAATTTACAACAAGTCTACAGTTCTACACAATTAGAGAATGTAGAAGAATTGTTATTTTGATCCACGTTTGCCAACAGTATGGAATTGGTGTGTCAACGATAACAGAATTATTCTTTAGTTTTGGGTCTGAGCGGCTAAATCTCATCATGTGGCTCAAATGCGGAATAAATAATGGGCCTTGATATGAACATTTTTGAAAACCACTGGATTATTGTTATAATTGTTATAATTACTGGCCACAAATGTTTATGGTTATGGAACACCCTAGCCCCTCTTTTTCTTTTGCCATTTGTTTTGTTAGAGGAAAACGCGCCAACATCACAATCACTGCTTTTGTGTGTCTTTGGTAACCAAGGTAACATCATGACCCATGGGAAAACACAGGTTTGCACCATGAAGACTATTATAAATGTGCAGGACCTTTGTTGTATTCTACCTTTAAAACAACCTTTGCTATCTTCCCCACAATCGTTCTCATTTATGTTACATATCCAGCTCTACAAAGTGACCTTGAATGTATTTACTGTATCATATTTTGTAGTAAGGGGGGAAATAATTCTTAAAGCAAATGATGAAGTTGGTGGTGGTGGAGTCACGTGGGACAGTTTGCCACATATAGCCTATACTTTGTATATTGTTTTATTGCACAGAGTTCTATAATAAAAGTTGATATATTTAAATGTTCAGTGCCTTGAGCTTGTGTTCAATTCATAATGAGATCTGTTGTCTATTAATCATTTTGTCATCTTTTAATTTGAAATATTCATAGTCATATTTCATTTTAGTGGGGGGAATACATGAGATACAGGTCTGACGCTTAATTCTTTAAGAACTAGTGCAGAGTAAGAAGAGAAACTGATTCTCACGGACAATACCACAAGAAGGAAGCAAATCAATATAGTGGTTAACACATATTGATTGTGTAAAAAAAAAAGTCATTATACATTTTTGTTAATATATTAACTGAAAGGGGTGATTTTTAAATAGCAATGTGATCAACCTTAATTTACATTTACAGGAATAATACTTTTGGTCAGTATGTCAGTACCATGGTCAGTTTCATGTCAGTAAGTGTCATGTACATGTTGTGGCAAACCAGGGGAAACAGCCAGGC
This sequence comes from Protomyctophum parallelum, assembly GCF_964188405.1. Lineage (NCBI taxonomy): Eukaryota > Metazoa > Chordata > Actinopteri > Myctophiformes > Myctophidae > Protomyctophum > Protomyctophum parallelum. Next base: position 45,972,464 of record NC_139706.1, on the reverse strand, counting down.
CTATTCCCCACAGAAGGAGGCTGCATGGGGGAGGTGATAGAGGGACTATATCACCCTGTACAGGTATTGCAGCCAATGGGAGCCTGGACATGGACGCACCTGTAAGGCAATCACCAGAAGCTTTTAAATAGCCGACACCCAAGCTGCCTGTGGTGAGTCAGTTTGGCCTGTTCAAAGGCCCAAACGCACACCAAAAGAAATTGTGATTTGAAAAAGATACATAAATGGTAAATGGTGCATTTATATAGCACCTTTATCCAAGGCGCTTTACATAGATTGTGCAATTACATTCACACGGGTTCGAACTAGCAACCTTGCGGTTACCATCCGGCCACTCTGAGCCACAACCGCCCATTTCCTCAGCCAGGAATTTGAAGCCAAACTGTTATTGCATTGTAGCACATGGCTGATCTTATGTCTGTCTAAAAAAAAACAAGTTATGGTTAGACTTCCACATTTTTTTTCAGCCAGTATAACAAGTTAAGGTGTTTGACACAAAATAGAATTCCTTCTGTTCCTGTATTACAAAAGCTTGAGGCTATTTCTATCGAATGGGGAACTTATTGCAACATCCTCTTGGTAGGAAAGGAAAAGGAGAAGTAGCCTAATAGGTTTGTTTGCGGTAAGCATTTCTCAGCTGATGCTCCAGTCGCTTCAAGTATGAATGGATGGAAGATACAAACTAGTTTCCCCATTTCAACCAGACACTGACCTTCATCTGAATCTATTGTGTAAGAGACTAGTGTTAACAGAGACTAAAACACATTGTTGATCCAGGCATGGTACCAGCTTGGCATTCTGGCCCCCCTGGCAACATACCACACTGTACGTCCCAACTTTTATTTTTTTAAACAACCCCTCCCCCCATCACACACACACACACACAAACGCACACCTTTCACGAACGCTTTGAGTCCATTATCCACTTAAGCCCCATACGAGGGTGTTGCAGGGCAAAAATGGCAAAAAAAAAACCTGCATAGCTTGTAGATCTGCTATTTTTATCTTGCAAAATGTTGAATCTTCACATGTTCAAGCACACAAGCATCACATTTTGAGCTTGTAGATCAGTCATTTTCTCTATTTGATGTGCAACAAAGTATATGCTGTAGGTTTAAATGGTTAAGCCCCAAAGGATAGTTGAGTGTGTGTACCAGTAGAACATTGAGAGATTGGGTACATGTATAATATTACAAACGGCACAATATTAAAACTTAAATCCACCAGCTGTTTAAGTCCTCTACGATTACAATGTAAGCATTTAGCAGACACAAAGTTCTAGATCAGCGAGGTGTTCATTTCCAGCACGGTGCATCCGGCTTGGCTGAGCGTCTTTCTGTACCAACACAAAAGGCCGTGTTCAGAGGAGTAGGGACAGTCCTTGTCACTGCACCAGTCACACTCCTGTGGGTGTCTCTTTCCTACCGGATCGCTGTAACTCGACAACACCCCCTTCTGTGACAAACGCGGAACTGCCATGAGTGGGTCGAATCCCTCTCCCGGTGTTGTTTATTGATCTAATACCTCATTTTAAGTTGGTCACAACGACGGAGACACCGCTGAGCGAATCACCGTATCGCCGAACGTTGCCAAGTTGGCTTGAGCCGACTCCTCGCCGTTGGAGTTATGTATCGATAGGGACCCAATTGTACGTTTTGCATCTATACATCTGTATACCAGTTTCATCATCATAAAAGGATAGTTTACATATTCATTCTTCTACACTTTTACTGTGCCTTTCCATATCTAACATACTCTGAGAAATTAAATGAATAATAAAAAGTGGTATTTCTGTGCATTACTCTTATCATTTGTTGTTACATATTATAATTGGACCCTATGACCTGTACCTTAAAAATCACACCTGTGTGAAGTTAGAGTCGCTCTTATCATCGTCTCATTCTGGCCAATCACAATTTGCGTCCTCACTATTCTGTCCTCTCTTTGGGCGCTAGCACATTGTCGCGTCAAAAAAGCAGATTTACAAGCTCATATCGCGCCACTCGGTGGCGCGATATGAGCTTGTAGATCTGCTATTTTTCAATAGCTAAAGCATAACATGATGCTGACACCAAAATGGGTGCCCGGTCAGAATGGGTTAAGGGCTGATCTCACAAAATGCTCAATGTAAAATTTGCACTGCCAGCAGGTAGGGATGTTAACAATTGATTTATTTTGTATTTAAGTGAGTGTGTGTGTGTGATTTATTGTACATTTCTTTAACATGTATGAGTTATCTTAATTTTAACAAAAACGAAATACCTACAGCACATTTAACCAATCCACTAAGGCTGTACCCTAGCACATAACTTTGGGGAAAGTGTCCTAGTAGCTTGTTTACAGCTGAAACAGACTTCCTGTGCACTAACTTCCTCTTCAAAATTAGTCAACACTAGTTTTATTTTAAGTCTACTTACAGGACATTAACGTCACATTTGAGTTCCTTTTGAATGCCTGTCAGATTTCTCTACATAACTGTCTCAGCTTTGGTGCGCAAATGCGCCTTGCATGCCTTTGATCTACGTGCAGAAAACATTTTGACGACGTATGCGCACTGGAACACCGGTTGTGTGCCCCCCTGATTAGGCCATTAATTAAGATTCGAGTGCCAACCCTAACAAGCGAAGGTAATCCACACAGATCTAAGTTGATTTGTATTGTAGTGGCAATGTATACCTACACCCTACAGTATTTTGTGTGTGTGTGTGTGTGTGTGTGTGTGTGTGTGTGTGTGTGTGTGTGTACCTCGTCTCCTGTTGGAGATACAGATGGAGATGATTCCACTGCGTTGTCACTGCCAGACTCAGACTCTGAAACTACATACAGTAGAGCAAAATGTAAACATTATTATTCACTTATACCAGTTTGATCAGTAGCCATTTTCAATGTGTGCGTAATGTTTTTCTTTTCCACTTACTTTGTGATTTTGTCTTTGGGTTTGATAACACAGAATCTGTGACAGTTAGGTCGCATTCATACCAGAGAGCTTTGCTGCGATTAAAACGAATCCTGCTGCGCATTGTCAGAAAGTGCGCTTCGTTTGGCAGGTGTGAAGGCTCATTCGAATCCTAATGCGCAGCAAATAACCGCATTTTACTCTGCCCAAAAACGTGGGTTTCGCTTCGCTTCGAATCGCACTTGACTACGATTCGGTGCAGGTGTGAATGCAATCCGCAGTAAATAAAGGAAATGAAGCAAACATAATGTGGCGGGTGAGGAGCTGAACACAGTTGAAGACGGAGAAGGCATATTTTACGCAGCGCAAAGATGTCCCGTTACTGTGGATAGACGTGGTCGAATAAGGAGACTGAAGCCCTGATCGAAATGAGGACGTGTACATTAATCAATTGCTTAAGAAAACACATAAAAACACTGCAGTGTATTATAGCCTACATAATATTCTGTCTGTCTGTCTGTCTGTGCGTGCCGTAAACATGGAGTGCTGTCACTGTGTGTGACTGGGGAGTTATATCAGTGCGTGCGTAGAGAGAGAGAGAGGGGGGGGGGTCCCAGACGGCACGACACATGCACGTTATGAGTGTAATTTTATCACCATAGATTTCACTGTGTAGGCTATAGTTTATGAATGGAACACATTGATAAAGGTCCCCCCTGCTGCGTTTCCAATTGCTGCGAATGACAGTGTGAAGGCAAACCGCAGCCAATTAAATATGCAAGAATCCCAATTCCCCGCCCTTACGGATCTGAGTCTACCGAAGTATTAGGTGAGAATCTGACCTTAGAAAAAGAACAACAAAACAACAAAAGATGATGGTAAACATTACACATACATGTGAAAAAGCTTGTCTTAAACTGTCTTTAGAAGGCAAGGTTATTTTCCACGTACTTTGTAATTTTGTCTTTGGGTTTGGTAACTCCGACTCTGTGACAGTTAGAAAGAGAACAACACAATGGCAAAAGATGATGGTTAACATTACACATCATAAATATATTATGGGACAAAGCTTGTGTCTTAAACTGGCTTTAGAAGGCAAAGTTATTGTCCACTTACTTTGTAATTTTGTCTTTGGGTTTGGTAACTCCGAATCTGTGAAAGATAGAAAGATAACAACAAAATAGCAAAAGATTATGTTAAACATTATGCATCAATGCAACTTGCAATCAATGGCAGAGAGGAGGCGCTAGGGTTCACTCTGGTCCAGAGGAAGTCAAGGCGAGTACACCCCATCATGGTCACTGACCTCGACTACGCAGACGACATCGCCCTAATCTCAGACACAGTCGAGAAAGGAACGGAGCTACTACTGGCAGTAGAAAAGGAGTGCAGGAAGATCGGCCTCAAGCTCAATGCCAAGAAAACAAAGGTAATGACAGTTAACACCAAGGACAAAACCATTGCCACTGCAGACGGGACGGTGCTCGAGCAAGTCGAGGACTTCAAGTACCTCCTCGGGGCCTGGACTGCCTCAACTGAACAGGATCTGAAGGTTCGGAGAGCACTTGCCTGGAAAGCCTTGCACGGGATGAGGAGTGTGGAAATCAGGCATGGGAGAAGACCTTAAGAGGCGGCTGTTCATAGCTACTGTGGAGTCAGTAGGCTACTGCTGTATGGGGCCGAGACATGGACCCTCACAGTACAACAGGAAAAAGCCCTGCATGGAGTCTACACAAGAATGCTACGAATGGCACTAGGTGTCACATGGACGGACCGCATCAGAAATGTGGACCTCTATGGGGATCTACCACGCGTCACGGACAAAGTCAGAGAGAGAAGGATGAGGCTGGCAGGGCACTGCGTCAGGCACCCAGAACTTGAGGCAAGTAAATTGACCCTATGGGAGCCAACCCAGGGCAAAGCCAGGAGGGGAAAGAAGCATACCACCTATGTAGACGTGCTGCGGCGCGACAGCTTGGCTGACAACACTGCAGAGCTCAAGAACCTGATGTTGGATAGGAATTTGTGGAGGGCAGCGATCAAGGAATCCCGAGTTGGTGTTGGCTAGACCTCACTCTCGCAGCAAGAAGATGCATCATAAATATATTATGGGATAAGTTTGTGTCTTAAACTGGCTTTAGAATGTCTATGGACTTATTTAGACAGATAATATGCAACAAAAATGTTATGTCATTTTGGCTCAATAGTCCTTTTCAGAAGCTAAAGCTCTTTATATATAATGTAAAATATAAGCACACATCTAGATGAAATATATTTAAAATTCCCTTACTTTTTTTTGAGGAACAACTCCTCCATCATCACCATCATCCTCCTCCTCTTCTGATAGGATGTCATCGGACAGGGTAACCTCTCTGTTTCTTTTGCTTGGAGTTGGGCAGAGTGGAGACTGTTTCATCCTATTTTAACAGGTTTTGCCTTTTGGCCTCCTCTGCAGCTTCTTTCTGGTTTTTCTGGAAACATATAAAACATAATTAGGAAAAGGCAACACATTGTATTCACAATATAGGCCTACGGTCATTGAATAGATTAATACTATGGTACCATGGCCTGATATTATCACCTGATGGGGGAAGATGAACCACCTTTTACTTAAGTTGTCCTGGAAGCAAGGCAAAATTAGATGGCAGTCAAATCTAATGATCTACACATATTTCAGGATGTCCTCTATCAATTGAAATGATGAGTAAGCAGCTATGACAAAGGGCCATGAAAATATGACCTTTTCAAAAAAGCTGGTCATGTGGCTCAATTTGCCCCAGGTAAGGGGTAAGTTGATCCAAAATTGAACCACATGATATTTTAATGTAAAGAGCTTAAACTTGAACAGATAATGTATTCACTTATTGAAAATAATTTAATAATAGTTTTCCCTTTTGCAAATAGTCTTATTTATCTGTTTATTTATTATTTAAACAATATAAAGACAATTAAATAAAGTTTGTTATTCAGAACCTTATAATATTTGCAATATTGTTAATACAATATAGCAAATTTGCAAACATTTGCAAACATCCAAATTAAAGGTCATTCAGTATAATTTGAGTAGCAAATACTACAAAAATATGAATTTTACAATGAACATTAAGAAAATTGGCTCAATTTACCCCAAGGAATTGGTTCAACTTGCCCCATGGCCACTTTTTGACAAAACATGGCTAGCTTAATGCTCCAGGCTAATGTTTAGCTAAATGATTCACATGGGTTTTATACATTGGTATATCACCAACATGCATGATATATAAGTTTAGACCTGGGTGCTTTTGCTTTAACATAAAAATGATTATTCCAGAAAAGTTTTTTTTTTTACTTTGACCAGCAAAAAACACTTTTTTGTGTATAAATGTACTTTCCACTTTGTCCATGTGTCTCTCATCTTCACAGTCAGGTTGAAATGGTGGGTGTGTCCTGATTTTGAGGTCACATGACAACTCATGTGTGTAGTTTTAAAGATACAGGGGGTGGTTCAACTTACCCGACGGTTAATCTTCCCCCATCCTCCCCTACTGTGTATATATATATATATATATATATATATATATATATATATATATATATATATATATATATATATATAGTCAAGGTTGTCTCTGACATCCAACCCCTAAGTGCTACCACTGCAATGTGGCACGCCCTAATAAAGTCGTTTTTATTCTATTTGTCCTGTGAAGTGCACTTTGAGTACCCTGAAAAGTGATATATAAATCATATACTTGAATAAGCGTGTTAAATGAACACTTTTCACATATCAGAACACAACAACATAATTATAACAACAAAACAACAAACCTTTCACTGGAACCTTTTCATTCAGTCCATGATGTTGTTGACTGTTTAAGAGCTCCATGGAGGGTGACGTAGATTTAGAGAGAATAGACAGTTTTGTAAAAATAAATATATATATATATATATATATATATATATATATATATATATATATATTTTTTTTTTTTCCAGTTTAATAGTGGTTGTGGTGTCAACAATAACAACCTGAAGTATTGCTTCAGTCCAATGATGTTAATGTCAGGAACAGCGTTTTGCATTGAAAAGCCATGTTGGTGAATGGTGGTGTTTAATTCATTGAAAAGCCATGTTTTTTTCGGGGGCATGGTGGCACAGTTGGTAGTGCTGTCGCCTCACAGCTAGAAGGTCCTGGGTTCGATTCCCGCTCGGGGCGCTGTGGGTGCTGGCGGCGTGTCTCGTCCTCCGCGTCATCAGTGCCCATACCCGAAGGCGGGGGTTGGCGAAAGGGCCTTTCTGTGTGGATATTATTTACATTATGAAGAGAGGATATATACAAAGAAATTATAATTTTGAGCGATGGAAATAAGCGAATTAGCACAACGCCCCATAGCCCCATTCAATTCCCATTCAATTCAATGCAATTCATTTAGGGCTTATGGTAGGGGAAACAGCCAATAAGGAGCTTTTGCACAAAATAACACCTGGACCTCTTTGGTGGGGACGTAACAACTACAAATAACACCTGGACCTCTTTGGTGGGGACGTAACAACTACAAAGAAAGGTAAGAAAGCCTTTTAGTATGGAATTCTCCTTTAAATTAAAATGTTCTTTATTACCGCCTGGACCTTTAAAAGGAGAGGCATCCCTCATCACAGCATGAGAGAGAGAGAGAGAGAGAGAGAGAGAGAGAGAGAGAAAATAATTGCTTGCTGAGAACATAGGGCCACCTGCCCAGACTGCATGTCTATGCGTGCGTGCGTGCGTCCATACATGCGTGCGTGCGTGCATGCGTGCGTGCGTGCGTGCGTCCATACATGCGTGCGTGCGTGCGTGCGTCTGACTAGTCCATGCTGCTAATCTCCATCACTGCTAGACCGACGGACGTGAAACTTTGCCTACACGTTCCCAGCAGGCCGAGGTAGAACCTCCATCCCAGATTGTTGTAATCATTATAACCGCCCACTTCATGTTTTAGCCTGTAACTGTACAAGCCATATCTTGTATATATAGGCCTAATAGAGCGTCGCAGTCCCGTACCCCTCCCCCCCCCCCCCCCCTCAAGAGACCCGGAAAATAAATCCCCGTTCATTTTCCTCATAGACTTTTCAGAAAGTATTTATTTAAATACGTTTACGCCGCGGACAAAGCCAACTCTTGTCGTGACAAATCATGACAATAAACACAATGTTTAGTAGAAAATATTGTGTTTGTTGTGATGGTGTGTCACAACTCCAGTCGGCTTTGTACGACGCTTAAAAGGTATTTTACTTTTTGAAATGTCTATGGGGAAAAATGCATAGGGATTTATTTCCTGGGCCTGGCGTCGTCATGAAAGGCGTAGGGTGACCGGATGTCCCCCTTTGCGTGGGACAGTCCCTCATTGTCCCCCAGATGTCCCCCTTTGCGTGGGACAGTCCCTCATTGTCCCCCAGATGTCCCCCTTTGCGTGGGACAGTCCCTCATTGTCCCCCAGATGTCCCCCTTTGCGTGGGAGAGTCCCTCATTGTCCCCCAGATATGTCCCCCTTTGCATGGGACAGTCCCTCATTGCCAGGACTTTTCAGGCGTCCCACAAATTGAGACCCTGTCTGTCCCACATTGTGACTGGCAGTGTTCAAATGCCCTAATAGTTTAGTCCCCTAATAGTTGGCTTTCTGTTGTAAAGCTCTCATTGCCTCTTTCCTGCAAAATGTAGCCTATACTATTAAGTCTGTTAAAATAACATGAGAAATATCCCCTAGGCTGTACGGTACCAAGTCAGCCATACTACCCATGACCAAAATTTTAATTTAATACCAAATGTGAGATCAGAGGGTTTTAATAATAAAATGATAGGTTTTATTAGGCCTATGGTCGAATATGACATCAACACATTTGAGTAATAAGTTGCTAACGCCGCCCCGGCCGTCCCCACACAAATAATTCTGTCCCTCAAATGAACAGTTTGGATTTGATTCTGCTCATCCTAAAAGGGCATCAGCAGCTACAGAACAACAGGTATAAGTGCTTGTCTTTGAAGTCTATGTAACTGTGTCTCTGCAGTGCAGGGTGACAGGTCTGAACTGCATGGCCACATTGTGTCTGTTTATAGACGGAGCTTTTGAAACTAGAACCTGTATTCTCAGTTGAGATTCTGGTTGGTTTACATTATACTGGTCAGTATAGTCAGGCTGCATGCAGGTGTTAATGGCAATACCAACATAAGTCGGACGTCCATGAGCCCGAGCTCAAAATGTGGGCTCCTAATCTGACCATCATATGAAAATATGCCAGAACTTGGCATAACTTTCCAGAATCACAATTGGATATAAGAGGCAACCTTCTTATTTAATTTTCAAAGTAACACTTTGGATCTAGTCACCCTAGAAAGGGGGCGGGACTGCGACACTAGTCTATAGGCTGTCGTTCTAATGACAGTCGGACCAATAGTATGTTGAAACTAAAGCCTGTACCCCTCATCTGCACTTTAAACTAAAGCCTGTACCCCTCATCTGCACTTTAAACTAAAGCCTGTACCCCTCATCTGCACTTTAGTGTCTGGTTTGTAAACTAAAGCCTGTACCCCTCATCTGCACTTTAAACTAAAGCCTGTACCCCTCATCTGCACTTTAAACTAAAGCCTGTACCCCTCATCTGCACTTTAGTGTCTGGTTTGTAAACTAAAGCCTGTACCCCTCATCTGCACTTTAAACTAAAGCCTGTACCCCTCATCTGCACTTTAGTGTCTGGTTTGTGGTTGGTTAAACTAAAGCCTGTACCCCTCATCTGCACTTTAGTGTCTGGTTTGTGGTTGGTTAAACTAAAGCCTGTACCCCTCATCTGCACTTTAGTGTCTGGTTTGTGGTTGGTTAAACTAAAGCCTGCACCCCTCATCTGCACTTTAGTGTCTGGTTTGTGGTTGGTTAAACTAAAGCCTGCACCCCTCATCTGCACTTTAGTGTCTGGTTTGTGGTTGGTTAAACTAAAGCCTGTACCCCTCATCTGCACTTTGGTGTCTGGTTTGTGGTTGGTTCGCTACTTGAAATGCATCGCAACAATTCAGAACAGGGCTGCTTAATGAGAGGACATGAGAAGAGGACTTAGATTACATTAAAATGTTCTTTATTACCGCCTGGACCTTTAAAAGGAGAGGCATCCCTCATCACAGCATGAGAGAGAGAGAGAGAGAGAGAGAGAGAGAGAGAGAGAGAGAGGGAGAGGGGCAACCTCCCCGGTTCCATCACAAAACAAGACAACAAGAACAACAACAAAAAACAACAATAAAATAAAATAAACGGGTAGTAAAGGATATAAATAATAAATGAAATAAATAAATACAATAAAATAAAATTAGCCTTTTACTAGATTAAGGGGCTACACAGTGAACCAAATTACATGTAGGAAAAACACTTAGGACTCATCATCAAAAGACGTGAGTCGGAAGACAGTGAAAGGGTGAATTCAAGGAAAGGGGACCAAGCCTTTACAACTTTCTGGCGAGATTTTAACCTGTTGTATCTGAGCTTCTCCAATGGTATAAAGGATAGAACATCCTTGACCCAACTTGTAAATGTTGGAGGTTTATCAGATTTCCACAGAGTTGCATTTAAGGAGACAGACAGACAGACAGACAGACAGACAGACGTCATCCGTGTGCGTGCGTGTGTGCGTGCGTGCGTGTGTGTGTGTGTGTGTGCGTGCGTGCATACATGCGTTCGTGCGTCTGACTAGTCCATGCTGCTAATCTCCATCACCTCTAGACCGATGGACGTGAAACTTTGCCTACACGTTCCCAGCAGGCCGAGGTAGAACCTCCATCCCAGATTGTTGTAATCATAACAGCCCGTAACTGTACAAACCATAGCTTGTATATTATATAGGCCTAATAGCTATAGGCCTGACCAGAGCCTTAGATATAGACAGAGTTACGCAAACTGCGTTCACTTCGGTCCAATGGCGGCTCTTCTACATAGACTTCTATTGAGAATGGGGACAACCAACTGGGCCAAGTCCTGGACCGGACTGCTATTTTAAAATAGCCCTTTGGCTATTTGAAAATAGCAGATCTACAAGCTCACAACAGCTTGTGAGCTTGTAGGATCTGCTATTTATTTTTAAACATCTGGGAAATTAGTGACAAATGTGGAATATATTTTAAACAACTTGCGTGTGTGTGTGTGTGTGTGTGTGTGTGTGTGTGTGTGTGTGTGTGTGTGTGTGTGTGTGTGTGTGTGTGTGTGTGTGTGTGTGTGTGTGTGTGTGATGGACACATCACACACTAGTGTTGCCAGATTGTGTGAGAGAAACAAGCAACTAGTTGTAACAAGCCAACAAGAAAGATACTATAGGCCCTATAGTATCTTTCTTTTTGGCTTGTTACAACTAGTTGCTTGTTTCTCTCACACAATCTGGCAACACTAGCCTACTAAGGGTGAGTCTGTCGGAAACCAGAAGCGGTTTGTTTTGAGGAAGGAAGGAGGGACCTGCACTTCTGACACAAACCTTATAACTCTAGACAAACTGCTTTGAATCTGTTTTTATAAACAATTAAACTAAATCAAACTGAGGAAGGAAAGAGGAACTTGCCCTGCAGAGAGAGACACTTTAAAACCTGTTTTTATAAACACCAGACAGCTTTCCCAACCAGAGGTAATGTTGTTTATTCACTTCCTCTTTGCTTTACTTTTTTATTGTTTTTAAAAGTAGAGTAAGAGACTATCTTTGGTTCAAATAATTGCTAAAAAGCTCTATATTGTCACAGTAATGGAGGCGCAACACTTGGTCATTAGTCAGCCCATTAACTATGTCACTAATGTCGTTAGTATAGAAAGTAGTATAAATATTATTATTACTAGACTAATGTTAATCTTAGTAGTAGTAGTAGTAGTAACAGCAGCAGTAGGCCTACAGTATTAATTTAAAGTCATGGATGATGTTGTGTATATCAACTGTTATTTTCACGTGGTAAAGCTTATTAAAGTTATTAATTACGTTTTAGATTTTTAGATTTGTGTTGCGTCTACCCTAAACGTTTTTTTTTTCTTTCTTTTGTAGCAAGTGGATTGAAATATAGGCTATTTGTTTAATAGTTCCAAATAATGGATCCATAATTGAGAGGTTATGGAGTTAATTTAGGATGAAGTTTGTTGACGAAAAGAAAGTCAAAAAGTTGAAACGTAAATTAGACATACCATATTCTGAATTACCAAAACGGGGACACATGCGCGCGTGCATGTGCGCGTGCACGTCGTGCATGTGTCGTGCATGCGCGGTTCAGTTTGAATTAAATTCAGATGTCAAAATAATCTATAACAAAAAAGTTATGCTCCTAAATTTGATCAAAATTGATCTATATTAGTTATGTATTTATTTAAAGCAGTGGCTCTCAAAGGTGTGATCCAGGGACCCTCATGGTTCCTTGAGGGGGTTCCAAATGGACCCATTTTGGTCTGTAACTCTGAGAGTGTACAAATGGAACCAAATGGACCCTTACAGGTCTGTAACTCTGAGAGTGTACAAATGGAACCAAATGGACCCTTACAGGTCTGTAACTCTGAGAGTGTACAAATGGAACCAAATGGACCCTTACAGGTCTGTAACTCTGAGAGTGTACAAATGGAACCAAATGGACCCTTACAGGTCTGTAACTCTGAGAGTGTACAAATGGAACCAAATGGACCCTTACAGGTCTGTAACTCTGAGAGTGTACAAATGGAACCAAATGGACCCTTACAGGTCTGTAACTCTGAGAGTGTACAAATGGAACCAAATGGACCCTTACAGGTCTGTAACTCTGAGAGTGTACAAATGGAACCAAATGGACCCTTACAGGTCTGTAACTCTGAGAGTGTACAAATGGAACCAAATGGACCCTTACAGGTCTGTAACTCTGAGAGTGTACAAATGGAACCAAATGGACCCTTACAGGTCTGTAACTCTGAGAGTGTACAAATGGAACCAAATGGACCCTTACAGGTCTGTAACTCTGAGAGTGTACAAATGGAACCAAATGGACCCTTACAGGTCTGTAACTCTGAGAGTGTACAAATGGAACCAAATGGACCCTTACAGGTCTGTAACTCTGAGAGTGTACAAATGGAACCAAATGGACCCTTACAGGTCTGTAACTCTGAGAGTGTACAAATGGAACCAAATGGACCCTTACAGGTCTGTAACTCTGAGAGTGTACAAATGGAACCAAATGGACCCTTACAGGTCTGTAACTCTGAGAGTGTACAAATGGAACCAAATGGACCCTTACAGGTCTGTAACTCTGAGAGTGTACAAATGGAACCAAATGGACCCTTACAGGTCTGTAACTCTGAGAGTGTACAAATGGAACCAAATGGACCCTTACAGGTCTGTAACTCTGAGAGTGTACAAATGGAACCAAATGGACCCTTACAGGTCTGTAACTCTGAGAGTGTACAAATGGAACCAAATGGACCCTTTTATAACTTTTAACTCTGATACTGTACAAATGGAATCAAATGGGACTCTTATGGGTCCATTTGGTTTTACTCTCAGAGTTATGGGGGTCCTTGAAATTAAAAAGTTTAAGAACCTGTATGCAATGGCTTATCTCTTGTAAAAAGAGAGACCAGCCTATTCTCCAAACCATTATCTTATGCTTTTCTAGGTTGTACAAAATAATATTGGGTCAATTTAATTTGCAGGACTCGCCTCGCGCACAGCTGCCTTGTCTGTGTTGATGGCATGGGCTTGCAGGACAGAACTTTTATTTGTGACAGACGCATAGTTCCTTTGCAGACAATACAATCTGCTTCTCATTGGTCAGTCACAAAGCTAAGAAAACAGTAGCCTATATACTTTTTCTGCATGTCAATGATCACTCTCTCTCTCTCTCTCTCTCTCTCTCTGTGCACTGAGTGACACACACACACACACACACACGCACACACACACACACACACACACACACACACACACACACACACACACACACACACACACACACACACACACACACACACACACACACACACACACACACACACACACACACACACTGTGACTGCATGCATGCGCTCGCCTCCAGATAGTTTGTTTAGATCTGCGCATGCACGGCCGCCTCTCAGAGTGCTTTGTTCGGGCGCGTTCGGAAATATCGCACCAGAGCACACTCGCCTATTAGTTTGCATTGCACAGTGCGCTATTTCCGAACGTGCCCCAACACGAACGTGCATTGTAAATACACGCTACCCTCAAAAGTTAAAACCCCGGACGTTTGCAGGATTTTACAAACCCCCCCCCGGACAGCCCGGACACTCGACAGCCTCCCAAAAGAGGACTTGTCCGGGCAAAAGAGGACGTATGGTAATTTGGTAAACCTACGTAAATGAGATGTATACGTTTCAACTCGGAAATTACGTAAAAGACAGTTTCTTCTGTCCGCGGCTGTCCGCTTAAAGGGCCACTTAACCCCTGACACAACCTGTATTTGTAATAGACACAATTTGAAATTTGCACCCTTTGACCAGAAAAATAATGAAGTGTGTGGATTGCTGAATTCCTACAATGCCCATAATGCTTTGCTGCGCTGTTCCTCAGGGGGAGGCTGCGTGTAGGTGTGACTTTATCCTCCCATTGTCTACAAACAACAATGCCAGCTGCTCTCCCTGCACTGACAGCCTCCTCATGCTTAAAGGAGAATTCCATACTAAAAGGCTTTCATACCTTTCTTTGTAGTTGTTACGTCCCCACCGAAGAGGTCCAGGTGTTATTTTGTGCAAAAGCTCCTTATTGGCTATTTCCCCTATACCATAAGCCCTCAATGAATTGCATTGAATTGAATGGGAATTTAATGGGGCTATGGGGTGTTGTGCTAATTCGCTTATTTCCATTGCTCAAAATTATAATTATTTTGTATATATCCTCTCTTCATAATGTAAATAATATCGCAAGCGGCACACTTTACTACTTCTTTCGATGGAAATAAGCGAAGTAGCACAACACCCCATAGCCCCATTCAATTCCCATTCAATGCAATACAATTCATTGAGGGCTTATGGTAGGGGAAATAGCCTATAAGGAGTTTTTGCACAAAAAAACACCTAGACCTCTTTGGTGGGGGACGTAACAACTACAAAGAAAGGTAAGAAAGCCTTCTAGCATGGAATTCTCCTTTAAAGTAGAAATGAAAAAGATTGTACCTTTTTTGTTTTTACAAATAAATACATTTATTTATAAAACGTAAATGGGTCCTTGACATGAAATAGTGTGAGAACCACTGATATAGACATAGGTTCTTTCAGAAAACTGAGGATTGAGGATTTAGTCACATTTTAGTCACCTGGAATGTCTTAGTGTTAGTCTAGTTTCAGTCGACTAAATGTCATCAGATTTTAGTCGACTAAATCTACATTTGATTTAGTCGACTAAAATGTATTTTGGCCGGTCTTGATGCCGTCGTAATGAGTGTTTTTACACTAGCTGAAAATAGCTGATCTACAAGCTCTACAAGATCTACAAGCTTGTAGATTTTTTCAGCATGCAACCAAGTGTAAAATGACTTATACTGGATCTCTTGTCCACTAGGTCCCTTCCTAACATTTTAGTCTAGTTTTTATTTGTCGACGAAATTGTCAGTATATTTAGTCTTAGTTGTAGTCATCGTGGCTTAGTTTTCATTTAGTTTCCATTTGTTTTTGTCAGTGGAAAAGGGTAGTCGACAAACATTTTTCGTCTTAGTTTTAGTCGACGAAAACAACACTACTGCAGACGCCATGATAATACAAACAATGTGAGGAATGCAGGGGGTGGGGGGTGGGGGGGGTTGCAGGTGGAACGGAGTAGAGACCAGGGTCACCCCTCGGGGCTGTCTTCAGGTGTAGGTGTAGCCGTGTGTGTGTGTGTGTGTGTGTGTGTGTGTGTGTGTGTGTGTGTGTGTGTGTGTGTGTGTGTGTGTGTGTGTGTGTGTGTGTGTGTGTGTGTGTGTGTGTGTGTGTGTGTGTGTGTGTGTGTGTGTGTGTGTGTGTGTGTGTGTGTGTGTGATGGACACATCACACACTAGTGTTGCCAGATTGTGTGAGAGAAACAAGCAACTAGTTGTAACAAGCCAACAAGAAAGATACTATAGGCCCTATAGTATCTTTCTTTTTGGCTTGTTACAACTAGTTGCTTGTTTCTCTCACACAATCTGGCAACACTAGCCTACTAAGCGTGAGTCTGTCGGAAACCAGAAGCGGTTTGTTTTGAGGAAGGAAGGAGGGACCTGCACTCCTGACACAAACCTTATAACTCTAGACAAACTGCTTTGAATCTGTTTTTATAAACAATTAAACTAAATCAAACTGAGGAAGGAAAGAGGAACTTGCCCTGCAGAGAGAGACACTTTAAAACCTGTTTTTATAAACACCAGACAGCTTTCCCAACCAGAGGTAATGTTGTTTATTCACTTCCTCTTTGCTTTACTTTTTTATTGTTTTTAAAAGTAGAGTAAGAGACTATCTTTGGTTCAAATAATTGCTAAAAAGCTCTATATTGTCACAGTAATGGAGGCGCAACACTTGGTCATTAGTCAGCCCATTAACTATGTCACTAATGTCGTTAGTATAGAAAGTAGTATAAATATTATTATTACTAGACTAATGTTAATCTTAGTAGTAGTAGTAGTAGTAGCCCTGTAAACAAGACGTAACTTCACCCTGGTCTTTGCAGACGCTACATTTACAAATAATTAAAATATATAAACATTCGCATTTCAAATATAAAGTACTCACAAAGTTTCCCACGGGTGTTAGTTAGTAGCAGCGCGAGCGATTAGAATTTCTGCATCCCGCGTTGTTTAATAAAAAGCATTTTTATCCGAGGTGTTATTTTGCCATTGGCTTTCAACTACGCGCCCCTATCGGTCGGGAGGATGGTGGCACTCGGTGTGTTCGATATAGGTACGCTGACCGCCCTGCCAATACAGACTAATAGGCGAGTGCGCTCTCGGTGTGCAACTGTGGATTTCCCAAACGAACCCCGTTTGAAAAAAGTAGCCGGAGAGCTCGGACAAAAATGCATTTTATTAAAGAACGCGGGACGCAGCAATTCTAATCGCTCGCGCTGCTACTAACTAACACCCGTGGGAAACTTTGTGAGTACTTTATATTTGAAATCTGAATGTTTAAATATACGGAAATCTTGTAAATGCAGCGGCTGCAAAAAACAGGGCAAAGTTACTGCATGACTGTCATGATAATTATCATGGCAGTCATGTTCCAGGGCTATAGTAGTAGTAACAGCAGCAGTAGGCCTACAGTATTAATTTAAAGTCATGGATGATGTTGTGTATATCAACTGTTATTTTCACGTGGTAAAGCTTATTAAAGTTATTAATTACGTTTTAGATTTTTAGATTTGTGTTGCGTCTACCCTAAACGTTTTTTTTTTCTTTCTTTTGTAGCAAGTGGATTGAAATATAGGCTATTTGTTTAATAGTTCCAAATAATGGATCCATAATTGAGAGGTTATGGAGTTAATTTAGGATGAAGTTTGTTGACGAAAAGAAAGTCAAAAAGTTGAAACGTAAATTAGACATACCATATTCTGAATTACCAAAACGGGGACACATGCGTGCGTGCATGTGCGCGTGCACGTCGTGCATGTGTCGTGCATGCGCGGTTCAGTTTGAATTAAATTCAGATGTCAAAATAATCTATAACAAAAAAGTTATGCTCCTAAATTTGATCAAAATTGATCTATATTAGTTATGTATTTATTTAAAGCAGTGGCTCTCAAAGGTGTGATCCAGGGACCCTCATGGTTCCTTGAGGGGGTTCCAAATGGACCCATTTTGGTCTGTAACTCTGAGAGTGTACAAATGGAACCAAATGGACCCTTACAGGTCTGTAACTCTGAGAGTGTACAAATGGAACCAAATGGACCCTTACAGGTCTGTAACTCTGAGAGTGTACAAATGGAACCAAATGGACCCTTACAGGTCTGTAACTCTGAGAGTGTACAAATGGAACCAAATGGACCCTTACAGGTCTGTAACTCTGAGAGTGTACAAATGGAACCAAATGGACCCTTACAGGTCTGTAACTCTGAGAGTGTACAAATGGAACCAAATGGACCCTTACAGGTCTGTAACTCTGAGAGTGTACAAATGGAACCAAATGGACCCTTACAGGTCTGTAACTCTGAGAGTGTACAAATGGAACCAAATGGACCCTTACAGGTCTGTAACTCTGAGAGTGTACAAATGGAACCAAATGGACCCTTACAGGTCTGTAACTCTGAGAGTGTACAAATGGAACCAAATGGACCCTTACAGGTCTGTAACTCTGAGAGTGTACAAATGGAACCAAATGGACCCTTACAGGTCTGTAACTCTGAGAGTGTACAAATGGAACCAAATGGACCCTTACAGGTCTGTAACTCTGAGAGTGTACAAATGGAACCAAATGGACCCTTACAGGTCTGTAACTCTGAGAGTGTACAAATGGAACCAAATGGACCCTTACAGGTCTGTAACTCTGAGAGTGTACAAATGGAACCAAATGGACCCTTACAGGTCTGTAACTCTGAGAGTGTACAAATGGAACCAAATGGACCCTTTTATAACTTTGAACTCTGATACTGTACAAATGGAATCAAATGGGACTCTTATGGGTCCATTTGGTTTTACTCTCAGAGTTATGGGGGTCCTTGAAATTAAAAAGTTTAAGAACCTGTATGCAATGGCTTATCTCTTGTAAAAAGAGAGACCAGCCTATTCTCCAAACCATTATCTTATGCTTTTCTAGGTTGTACAAAATAATATTGGGTCAATTTAATTTGCAGGACTCGCCTCGCGCACAGCTGCCTTGTCTGTGTTGATGGCATGGGCTTGCAGGACAGAACTTTTATTTGTGACAGACGCATAGTTCCTTTGCAGACAATACAATCTGCTTCTCATTGGTCAGTCACAAAGCTAAGAAAACAGTAGCCTATATACTTTTTCTGCATGTCAATGATCACTCTCTCTCTCTCTCTCTCTCTGTGCACTGAGTGACACACACACACGCACGCACGCACGCACGCACGCACGCACGCACGCACGCACGCACGCACGCACGCACGCACACACACACACACACACACACACACACACACACACACACACACACACACACACACACACACACACACACACACACACACACACACACACACACACTGTGACTGCATGCATGCGCTCGCCTCCAGATAGTTTGTTTAGATCTGCGCATGCACGGCCGCCTCTCAGAGTGCTTTGTTCGGGCGCGTTCGGAAATATCGCACCAGAGCACACTCGCCTATTAGTTTGCATTGCACAGTGCGCTATTTCCGAACGTGCCCCAACACGAACGTGCATTGTAAATACACGCTACCCTCAAAAGTTAAAACCCCGGACGTTTGCAGGATTTTACAAACCCCCCCCGGACAGCCCGGACACTCGACAGCCTCCCAAAAGAGGACTTGTCCGGGCAAAAGAGGACGTATGGTAATTTGGTAAACCTACGTAAATGAGATGTATACGTTTCAACTCGGAAATTACGTAAAAGACAGTTTCTTCTGTCCGCGGCTGTCCGCTTAAAGGGCCACTTAACCCCTGACACAACCTGTATTTGTAATAGACACAATTTGAAATTTGCACCCTTTGACCAGAAAAATAATGAAGTGTGTGGATTGCTGAATTCCTACAATGCCCATAATGCTTTGCTGCGCTGTTCCTCAGGGGGAGGCTGCGTGTAGGTGTGACTTTATCCTCCCATTGTCTACAAACAACAATGCCAGCTGCTCTCCCTGCACTGACAGCCTCCTCATGCTTAAAGGAGAATTCCATACTAAAAGGCTTTCATACCTTTCTTTGTAGTTGTTACGTCCCCACCGAAGAGGTCCAGGTGTTATTTTGTGCAAAAGCTCCTTATTGGCTATTTCCCCTACCATAAGCCCTCAATGAATTGCATTGAATTGAATGGGAATTTAATGGGGCTATGGGGTGTTGTGCTAATTCGCTTATTTCCATTGCTCAAAATTATAATTATTTTGTATATATCCTCTCTTCATAATGTAAATAATATCGCAAGCGGCACACTTTACTACTTCTTTCGATGGAAATAAGCGAAGTAGCACAACACCCCATAGCCCCATTCAATTCCCATTCAATGCAATGCAATTCATTGAGGGCTTATGGTAGGGGAAATAGCCTATAAGGAGTTTTTGCACAAAAAAACACCTAGACCTCTTTGGTGGGGGACGTAACAACTACAAAGAAAGGTAAGAAAGCCTTCTAGCATGGAATTCTCCTTTAAAGTAGAAATGAAAAAGATTGTACCTTTTTTGTTTTTACAAATAAATACATTTATTTATAAAACGTAAATGGGTCCTTGACATGAAATAGTGTGAGAACCACTGATATAGACATAGGTTCTTTCAGAAAACTGAGGATTGAGGATTTAGTCACATTTTAGTCACCTGGAATGTCTTAGTGTTCAGATTTTAGTCGACTAAATCTACATTTGATTTAGTCGACTAAATTTTATTTTGGCCGGTCTTGATGCCGTCGTAATGAGTGTTTTTACACTAGCTGAAAATAGCTGATCTACAAGCTCTACAAGATCTACAAGCTTGTAGATCTTTTCAGCATGCAACCAAGTGTAAAATGACTTATACTGGATCTCTTGTCCACTAGGTCCCTTCCTAACATTTTAGTCTAGTTTTTATTTGTCGACGAAATTGTCAGTATATTTAGTCTTAGTTGTAGTCATCGTGGCTTATTTTTCATTTAGTTTCCATTTGTTTTTGTCAGTGGAAAAGGGTAGTCGACGAACATTTTTCGTCTTAGTTTTAGTCGACGAAAACAACACTACTGCAGACGCCATGATAATACAAACAATGTGAGGAATGCAGGGGGTGGGGGGGTGAGGTTGTAGGTGGAACGGAGTAGAGACCAGGGTCACCCCTCGGGCCTGTCTTCAGGTGTAGGTGTAGCCGTGTGACGCGCATACATTCAATAAATACTCTAAGGTGACGCGAGGTTAGACTGTTGTAGTCCGGAGGGTCATCATTACGTGGAGAACGTGAACTCCTAACCAGGATATCTGAAAACAGAAATTGCACACAGAACAACCCAGGACAAGTGTTTCTAGTGCCCTAAACATCTTTAAAGGAGCTATAACATACAATTCAACTTTTTCAATTTCTTTTGTATTTTTAGGGCTCCCAATATGTGTTTTCTATCCCCACAAATAACCAATTTTGAACAATCAGGCTTTCATATCATATTATAGGTGCTTTAATGGAAATTGCTCTCAGGAACAGCTTAACTGATTTTGGTCTCATCGTGATGTCATCAATGTCACCCTACTTTGTATAATTCCTCCTCTTCTTCAGTCTTCAGTTCCAGATTTGCATTTCCACTTTGTTTACAATGTCCACCATTGTTGATTTTCCAAGCTGGCATGGAATGGAAACAAGCCTGGTTTTATCTAGCATCAGTATTATAATGACTCAAATATTAAATAATCTGCATATCAGCACCCCCACCACCTCTGTTGTGGTATTGCAGCTAAAACTGCTTTCAAAGTCCAGAAATAAATGACAAGGCCTGGTTATATCAGAGTGGTGATTGAGGCTCAAACCATTAGAAATAACTTTGATGGACATATAGACAATATGATATTAAATATTAAAAGCTGTTTTAAAATGCATGTTATTTGCACTTTAAAGGAAAAGGAGTCCGTGTTGCAGAACTGGCGATTTAATAAACAAAGTAATAATTCAAAAAGGACAAACGTTCAATCAGCCAGGGTTCTAATTCTGTATCCAACCTCCGTAGTGAACAAACAAAGTAATATCTCTCTTCCTCTCAATAATGCGACCGCTTCCCTGCACACCAGAACACAACGTAGACACAAGATATCCCATAATACTCCTCCTCGTCCCAGACTCAGCTTCGCCAACACAGTTAAAGGAACAATCCCCCTGTATTAATATACCTTAGGGTTACAATGTCAGTTTCTGTTGTGCGACGGGCAGTCACCAGTCTCTGGGTTGTTTGACTTGTTTCTATAGCTCATATTGTGTTACCTCACTCAGGGCCACAGGACGCCTAATGACACCTCCCCCTTATTAAATGGTAAATGGTGCATTTATACAGCGCCTTCATCCAAGGCGCTTTACACAGATTGCACATTACATTCACCCATTCACACACACACACACACACACACACACACACACACGCACACACACACACACACACACACACACACACACACACACACACACACACATTCACACGGAGGAAACCATGTGCAAGGCACCAACCTGCACATCAGGAGCAATTAGGGGTTCAGAGTCTTGCTCAAGGACACTTCGACACTAACTCTGGGGTTCGAACTGGCAACCTTGCAGTTCCCATCCGGTCACTCTGACCCTGAGCCACTGCCCGCCGATATACAGATTGCGTGCGTGCGTGCGAGATTATTATGCGTCATGCAGATTATTATGCATTATAGATGGGATGTACAGTATAGCAAGCGTTACCCATGTATTTCATTCAGAAGCAGGGATGAAAGATTTCCCATGAACATTTAATTACCAGAGGAGAGCTCTCAGAGCCTGCATATCACCGCATGCTGAAAATAGCTGATCTACAAGATCACAACGTGTCGCGGACGCGACGCGTTGTGAGCTTGTAGATCAGCTATTTTCAGGACACACTTTGTACGACGAAGAATAAATCAGGCATCAGCGCTCTTCACTCACTGGGAGGGAGATGAATGTATTTTGTTGGCCGATAATCATGTATGGACACAGGCTACCTCCTCGATGCAAACATAACAAGCTTTGGAAGCTATTTTTCGTGGCACATTATATGTTTAATCAAACAATAAGTGATCATCATGCAGTTAGTCAGATATGCGCGCTGCGCTCCAGTGAAATTGTACAGCTGAGAAAGATTAGTTAATTTGTGTCGGATAAACTGCGTTCAGACCTGAATATATATTCTCCTCGGTTCGTCCAGTTTGTACCGCGGCAGGTCGCGCTGCGCCCGTTTGCGCAATTCTCGTCTTTGCATTGCCTTTGTATGTAATCGCGCCGCTCTGACCATCCAAGTCTGAAGGGCTTATTGGTGGGTTTTCGTGAACGATCGTTCTTTGAACAATTTACAATTTACAATTTAGGCATTTAGCAGACGCTCTTAATCCAGAGCGATTTACAATAATCAAGAACAAAAGCATGGGAATACATCACAAAAGCATTTATCATAAAACATGCGTAAGCTAAGAAAGTAACAGTGGAATATCTATATTATGAGACTATACATATAAACTATATATATATACTACTATGCTATACATATGTACTATGGCGTGCTATGACTATATAGGCCTACAATGCAATTATAGTGCCGTCTACATAACATGCTATAAGTCTGTATCAGATGCTATCTAAGTCTACAGAAATGCTATCTAAGGGGGTAGGGTAAGTGCTGGGCGTCAGGCGAACGTCCAATGTTTTTATCAATGGAATGGGCAAGGGGCAAGCACTGCGGGATGTTTTTTTCCTCCACTCATCCTTATATATATGATTTAAAATATAATAGTTGTCCCTGCTCCCTGTAGTCCCTCACTATAAGGAAGGATTAGCCAGCCCCACACACAACAGTTACACACAGGCTCACAGCCTCACAGCTGTCATTAATTAATGGTCTTGATTGCCTATGCGGTCAAGTTCTATGTGAAATGTACAGGCTCACCGTCTTAGCTGCTGCTGCCACGTGCCTGCTGGCAACCAATATGCACATGACTTCCAATCAATTTGGAACAAGGACACTCACATAAGGATAAGGGTTATAGTTTTTCTGGGCAATTTGAGACAAAGGTAAAACAATCGAGGAGTAAGAAGTTCGCGTGCGCTCTCTCTCGCTCTCTCCCGCTCTCTCCCCCTCTCTCTCCGTCTCTCTGTAGTACTGTAGAGGTGTGTCGTGTGTGTGTGTGTGTGTGTGTCTGTGGGGGGGGGGGGGGGGTAGTTGCGCTGCGCACCCGACAGAGTGATATTGATTGATTGATTGAAATATGTATTAACAGTTTGTAGAATTTACAGTACATTTTAAGCACAAACTCAATACAAAGACTGTCAACTGTGAGTCGACGACCCAATTAAGCATTACACTTGTTTACAACAGGGTCCACATAGACTTTTCCACTAGCGGTGCAGAACCGAAAAGGTGATATACTTCTCTAGTACAGCGGTGCAGGACCGAGAGAGTGACCCCTGCCCACTTTGACAGGCTGGGATGGCTTAGGGTCGTCGACAGAGTACAGCATCTTGCAATGGGTCTGCTCCACAAGATTCGATACACCACCAAGATACCCATGTACCTGTCTAGATAAGGGCCGGGACTAATTGCGATTAATTTAGATTAATTAACTACAGAAAAATTAATCACGATTAACTACAGATAAATTAATCGCACCTTTTTAAACGTTTCTCACTGGGCGCTTTTCTATAGTACTGAAAACTGGAAATAATAAAAAGTCACCCCATTTTGTGTTGCCTAGAACTAGAACAATATGAAGTAAGTACAGCTTTGTGATGTCACTGAGATGTACTTGTTACTGTTACTAATTTTTTTCAGACCTCCAGTTCTAGGCAACACAGAATGGGGTGACTTTTTATTATTATTTCCAGGTATATTAATGACAGTAAAATGTTGAAAATGAGTGGTATCCTGTAGTCACTATTCATTGATTCACTGGGATACCAAAAAAACATTAAAAAAAAGGTTTCTCGCTGTTCTCGGGTTGAATATTGATATGCGATTAAAATGCGATTCATCTAGATTAATTAATCGCAAAGCCTCTGATTAATTAGATTTTTTTTTTTAATCGAGTCCCAGCTCTAGTCTAAATACTTCCTTAATGTAAACGAAGTCCACACCCACAACACCAGAGGGAGTGCAACAAACCATGTACAACCCAGATTCGGCACAAACAAGGGACTAAATTCTTTTCGCTCCTATGCCACCAAAATGTAGAACGCCCTACCAACAGTCATTAAGACATGTGAATCCCTTGACTCCTTCAAAACCGCTCTCAAAGGGCACCTACGGATGGCTGCAATTCGAAACTGGCCTCTGTAAAATCTGAATCCCCCCCACCGCCCCCATTTTCCCTCACTGTATATTGTATCTTTTCCCTTTTTTGTTTCCCTTATGATGAATTCCTGTTCTGTTCTTTAGCTACATAGAAATGTCTATTTGTTTGTATGTCTTTAAATGTTTTGATGAATTGAACAATGTGGACCCTGTTGTAAACAAGTGTAATGCTTAATTGGGTCGTCCACTCACAGTTGACAGTCTTTGTATTGAGTTTGTGCTTAAAATGTACTGTAAATTCTACAAACTGTTAATAAATATTTCAATCAATCAATCAATATTTGCAGGATGGACTGTAGTAAACATTAAATAATTTTCCCCCTCCTGTATAAACATCGGGACATCGGATTAAATAAACACTGATGTCCGATGTTGCAAAATGACCCGAAAATGACCGATACATCGGTGCGACCGACGGATCGGTCGGGCTCTAGTTTGTAAACTAAAGCCTGTACCCCTCATCTGCACTTTAGTGTCTGGTTTGTAAACTAAAGCCTGTACCCCTCATCTGCACTTTAGTGTCTGGTTTGTGGTTGGTTAAACTAAAGCCTGTACCCCTCATCTGCACTTTAGTGTCTGGTTTGTAAACTAAAGCCTGTACCCCTCATCTGCACTTTTGTGTCTGGTTTGTAAACTAAAGCCTGTACCCCTCATCTGCACTTTAGTATCTGGTTTGTAAACTAAAGCCGGTACCCCTCATCTGCACTTTAGTGTCTGGTTTGTGGTTGGTTAAACTAAAGCCTGTACCCCTCATCTGCACTTTAGTGTCTGGTTTGTAAACTAAAGCCTGTACCCCTCATCTGCACTTTAGTGTCTGGTTTGTGGTTGGTTCGCTACTGAAAGGCATCGCATCAATTCAGAACAGGGCTGCTTAATGAGAGGACATGAGAAGAGGACTCAGATTAAATTAAAATGTTCTTTATTGCCGCCTGGACCTTTAAAAGGAGAGGCATCCCTCATCACAGCATACTAGAGAGAGAGAGAGAGAGAGAGAGAGAGAGAGAGAGAGAGATAAATAGGGCCACCTGCCCAGACTGCATGTCTGTGCGTGCGTGCGTGCGTGCGTGCGTGCGTGCGTGCGTGCGTGCGTCCATGCTGCTAACCTCCATCACCGCTAGACCGATGGACGTGAAACTTTGCCTACACGTTCCCAGCAGGCCGAGGTAGAACCTCCATCCCAGATTGTTGTAATCATTATAACCGCCCACTTCATGTTTTAGCCTGTAACTGTACAAGCCATAGCTTATATATATAGGCCTTAATAGAGCCCCCTGAGATTCTGGTTGGTTTACATTATACTGGTCAGTATAGTCAGGCTGCATGCAGGTGTTAATGGCAATACCAACATAAATCGGACGTCCATGAGCCCGAGCTCAAAATGTGGGCTCCTAATCTGAGCAACATATGAAAATATGCCAGAACTTGGCATAACTTTCCAGAATCACAATTGGATATAAGAGGCTTGTTTACATGTTAGAATCAAAGGTTTTAAGGTAATAAGTTGCTACTTTAGTTTACAAACCAGACACTTTAGTGTCTGGTTTGTAAACTAAAGCCTGTACCCCTCATCTGCACTCTAGTGTCTGGTTTGTGGTTGGTTAAACTAAAGCCTGTACCCCTCATCTTCACTTTAGTGTCTGGTTTGTAAACTAAAGCCTGTACCCCTCATCTGCACTCTAGTGTCTGGTTTGTGGTTGGTTAAACTAAAGCCTGTACCCCTCATCTGCACTTTAGTGTCTGGTTTGTGGTTGGTTAAACTAAAGCCTGTACCCCTCATCTGCACTTTAGTGTCTGGTTTGTGGTTGGTTAAACTAAAGCCTGTACCCCTCATCTGCACTTTAGTGTCTGGTTTGTGGTTGGTTAAACTAAAGCCTGTACCCCTCATATGCACTTTAGTGTCTGGTTTGTGGTTGGTTCGCTACTGAAAGGCATCGCATCAATTCAGAACAGGGCTGCTTAATGAGAGGACATGAGAAGAAGACTTAGAATAAAAAAATAAATGTTGTTTATTACCGCCTGGACCTTTAAAAGGAGAGGCATCCCTCATCACAGCATACTAGAGAGAGAGAGAGAGAGAGAGAGAGAGAGAGAGAGAGAGGCCCAGACTGCATGTCTATGTAGTATGAATCCACCCATCGAATGCACAGGAATTACTATAAATGTCTCCCATCGTATGGGCCCAGACTGCGTAATTCGCGCAGTCTGGGAGCTCAGAATTACCCGAATTACTGACAAAAGCCCATGGAATGGGAACGGTTCTACTATTGGCTGTTCGCCTGGCCACCCCGCCCATCTTTTTCAGACGGGGAGTGAGGGTTGTTATGACAACCTGGTGGATGGTCACGTGACTCAGTATTTTTGTGAATTAAATACATTTTGATAACATTTAAAGCGATGTTTATAGTTTATTTAATTTTCGGGTGGTATATGACAACCTACCTCCTCCCTCACCCTAACCCTAACCTCCCCCGGGGCAGACACCTAAACCTAACCGCAACCCTCTCCCGACCCGCAGCGCACCCCCGGGGCAGACACCTAAACCTAACCGCAACCCTCTCCCGACCCGCAGCGCACCTCGGGGCTGAGGGAACATAGGGCTGAGGGAACATAGGTATGACCCCAATAGTAGAACCGTTCCCATTCCATGGGCTTTTGTCAGTAATTCGGGAAATTCTGAGCTCCCAGACTGCTCAGACTGCGCGAATTACGCAGTCTGGGCCCATACGATGGGAGACATTTATAGTAATTCCTGTGCATTCGATGGGTGGATTCATACTACATCGGGTGCAGAATGTGAACTTAAATTGGCATGATATGAGTCCCCACTCCCCCATCCCATCCCCTTTTCCACAGAGTTGCATTTAAGGAGACAGACAGACAGACAGACGTCGTGTGTGTGTGTGTGTGTGTGTGTGTGTGTGTGTGTGTGTGTGTGTGTGTGTGTGTGTGTGTGTGTGTGTGTGTGTGTGTGTGTGTGTGTGTGTGTGTGTGTGCGTGCGTGCGTGCGTGCGTGCGTGCGTGCGTGCGTGCGTGCGTGCGTGCGTGCGTGCGTGCGTGCGTCCATACATGCGTGCGTGCGTCTGACTATAGTCCATGCTGCTAATCTCCATCACAGCTAGACCGATGGACGTGAAACTTTGCCTACACGTTCCCAGCAGGCCGAGGTAGAACCTCCATCCCAGATTGTTGTAATCATAACAGCCCGTAACTGTACAAACCATAGCTTGTATATTATATAGGCCTAATAGCTATAGGCCTGACCAGAGCCTTAGATATAGACAGAGTTACGCAAACTGCGTTCACTTCGGTCCAATGGCGGCTCTTCTACATAGACTTCTATTGAGAATGGGGACAACCAACTGGGCCAAGTCCTGGACCGGACTGCTATTTTAAAATAGCCCTTTGGCTATTTGAAAATAGCAGATCTACAAGCTCACAACAGCTTGTGAGCTTGTAGGATCTGCTATTTATTTTTAATCATCTGGGAAATTAGTGACAAATGTGGAATATATTTTAAACAACTTGCGTGTGTGTGTGTGTGTGTGTGTGTGTGTGTGTGTGTGTGTGTGTGTGTGTGTGTGTGTGTGCGTGTGTGTGTGCGTGTGCGTGTGCGTGTGCGTGTGCGTGCGCGCGTGCGTGACACATCACACACTAGTGTTGCCAGATTGTGTGAGAGAAACAAGCAACTAGTTGTAACAAGCCAACAAGAAAGATACTACAGGCCCTATAGTATCTTTATTTTTGGCTTGTTACAACTAGTTGCTTGTTTCTCTCACACAATCTGGCAACACTAGCCTAAAAGGGTGAGTCTGTCGGAAACCAGAAGCGGTTTGTTTTGAGGAAGGAAGGAGGGACCTGCACTGCTGACACAAACCTTATAACTCTAGACAAACTGCTTTGAATCTGTTTTTATAAACAATTAAACTAAATCAAACTGAGGAAGGAAAGAGGAACTTGCCCTGCAGAGAGAGACACTTTAAAACCTGTTTTTATAAACACCAGACAGCTTTCCCAACCAGAGGTAATGTTGTTTATTCACTTCCTCTTTGCTTTACTTTTTTATTGTTTTTAAAAGTAGAGTAGGCTAAGAGACTATCTTTGGTTCAAATAATTGTTAAAAAGCTCTATATTGTCACAGTAATGGAGGCGCAACACTTGGTCATTAGTCAGCCCATTAACTATGTCACTAATGTCGTTAGTAGAAAGCAGTATAAATAGTATTATTAATAGACTAATGTTAATATTATTATTAGTAGTAGCAGTAACAGCAGCAGTAGGCCTACAGTATTAATTTAAAGTCATGGATGATGTTGTGTATATCAACTGTTATTGTCACCTGGTAAAGCATGGTAAAGTTATTAATTAAGTTACGTTTTAGAGTTTTAGATTTAGATTTTTTTTCTTCTTTTTTAGCAAGTGGATTGAAATATAGGCTATTTGGGGAAATAGAGGGGCGACAAATGGAATATGTTGAGTTTTTTGTAGTTAATTTGTGACGCTACCAACGCTTTTGTGCACAGCAACACTCTTGAAAACAAAATATTGCATTGTGGGTTTGAGCTGACAGGCCCCTTTTTGATGCCAATCAATGTTTTTACATTTAAATTAAATATTCTTCAGGGGCATGTCATGTGATCTACCTGCACAGCCGTTGTGATCTACTGGTAGATCGCCATCTACCTTTTGGGCACCCCTGGTCTACATCCTCCTGGTGGTCTCCCCTGGTCCACCCCTGGTCTACATCCTCCTGGTGGTCTCCCCTGGTCCACCCCTGGTCTACATCTCCCCTGGTCTACATCCTCCTGGTCCTCCTGGTCTACATCCTCCCGGTGGTCTCCCCTGGTCCACCCCTGGTCTACATCCTCCTGGTCCTCCTGGTCTACATCACCCCTGGTCTACATCCTCCCGGTGCGAGCTCCTCACTGGTAGGTGAGTCAGTAGGATTTAAGAGACAAACCCAGAAATTTGTGTGGGGACGAAAATAAATTGTAAAAAATGTAAAGGGAAGCTTGTGCTTACTGTTGAAGCTGCTGGCTTCAGGGTCTTCTACGTTGATTGCAATGACGTTCCAATCAGTCTCACCCTCATCAATCATGGCCAACCTTCACCTTGACTACCTCACCACGGGAACACACCTAGAAAACACACTCAAGTCAATTATATTTATATAAACTCCTCACAAAAACATGCAATGTTTGTCACTTCAGGATACTAGGCCCGTGCAATAGGACAAGTGAAAGCTTTTCCGTTACGCAGATTGGCATTTGGCGTTTATCATTATTTGGTGTGCAAACTTGGGACCAAGTTCAGTGAGACTGGTGAAGCCAAAAACAGACATGGAAGTGGCCATTCCAGGAAGAAAACATCCCAAGAAAACCGGTTCCTGAACAATATGCATTCTTTCAGAGATTTGACAGATGTCAAAGTTGCAGGACTCCTTCGTAACTGCTCAAAACGATTACCAACAGAATCATAATTATAATTGGTTTACCCAATGGTTAAAACATTAAACATAGTGACATGTTTAAGCAATTAGAATGACTTAATGACACTAAAACGACTTTATGATGGAATAAAAACATTCTTTAACATTCCAACTGTGTTAATGTGGCTAAAAACGAAAACCACCAAAGATATATATTTATATATTTTGGTCTATTGTGAAGTTTCATTATAGCCGACTTGTGGTTGAAAATACTGGCACTGGTCACATATTTTGGTACGTTTTCTGGTGGCGCTACCCACATGCTTAGCTATGCTCATTCCACAATTGTGGTCCTTACAAGTTATACCTCGTGGGGAAAGCTGACTGATCAAAGATAAACATGATAGTTTAACACATTTCATACAATAAAAAAAACAGATAGAATATGTATACATCCTATATACAGTATACTGTTTATATGTTATATGTTGTTTAATAGTTCCAAATAATGGATCCATAATTTTTTATAATGAAATAGTTTGAGAACCACTGATATAGACATAGGTTCTTTCAGAAAACTGAGGATTGAGGATTTAGTCACATTTTAGTCACCTGGAATGTCTTAGTGTTAGTCTAGTTTTAATACTAAAATGTATTTTGGCGGGTCTTGATGCCGTCGTAATGAGTGTTTTTACACTTGCTGAAAATAGCTGATCTACAAGCTCTACAAGATCTACAAGCTTGTAGATCTTTTCAGCATGCAACCAAGTGTAAAATGACTTATACTGGATCTCTTGTCCACTAGGTCCCTTCCTAACATTTTAGTCTAGTTTTTATTTGTCGACGAAATTGTCAGTATATTTAGTCTTAGTTGTAGTCATCGTGGCTTATTTTTCATTTAGTTTCCATTTGTTTTTGTCAGTGGAAAAGGGTAGTCGACGAACATTTTTCGTCTTAGTTTTAGTCGACGAAAACAACACTACTGCAGACGCCATGATAATACAAACAATGTGAGGAATGCAGGGGGTGGGGGGGTGAGGTTGTAGGTGGAACGGAGTAGAGACCAGGGTCACCCCTCGGGCCTGTCTTCAGGTGTAGGTGTAGCCGTGTGACGCGCATACATTCAATAAATACTCTAAGGTGACGCGAGGTTAGACTGTTGTAGTCCGGAGGGTCATCATTACGTGGAGAACGTGAACTCCTAACCAGGATATCTGAAAACAGAAATTGCACACAGAACAACCCAGGACAAGTGTTTCTAGTGCCCTAAACATCTTTAAAGGAGCTATAACATACAATTCAACTTTTTCAATTTCTTTTGTATTTTTAGGGCTCCCAATATGTGTTTTCTATCCCCACAAATAACCAATTTTGAACAATCAGGCTTTCATATCATATTATAGGTGCTTTAATGGAAATTGCTCTCAGGAACAGCTTAACTGATTTTGGTCTCATCGTGATGTCATCAATGTCACCCTACTTTGTATAATTCCTCCTCTTCTTCAGTCTTCAGTTCCAGATTTGCATTTCCACTTTGTTTACAATGTCCACCATTGTTGATTTTCCAAGCTGGCATGGAATGGAAACAAGCCTGGTTTTATCTAGCATCAGTATTATAATGACTCTAATATTAAATAATCTGCATATCAGCACCCCCACCACCTCTGTTGTGGTATTGCAGCTAAAACTGCTTTCAAAGTCCAGAAAGAAATGACAAAGCCTGGTTATATCAGAGTGGTGATTGAGGCTCAAACCATTAGAAATAACTTTGATGGATATAGACAATATGATATTAAGGGGTCGATTTAGGACTTCTATTTTACTTACTTCTATATTACTAATCTAATTACAGTATTATGATCTGGGGGCGTGTAGTATGTCATATTGCAATTTTGGGCATGTTAAGAAGCGCTTTTGACACCCCGCGGAGTGCGCAAAACGGCCTTGAATTAGTCATGGGTGTGTTTAAGGCGTGTTTGAGACGTACCCAATCAACATGTCCGTACTATTCTCTTTACCAGTCAGCTGATGTCACATACGGAATGCGCACTTTGGGGATCGTGGTATGACATTTCTTCAGGCTGGCACCATAGAAGACATGACATGCCTTTGTCACATTTGGGTTAATTATTCCTATTGCACTGCATGCTGTCACCTTTATGCCTCAAAAGAACAGACCCACCTTTCAGATCTGAATGGAATTGCGAGTAGATAGCAGCATATTGGCAAATTGGAAATCCATGCGTAATTAATTAATTCGATAACGATAGAACCATGTACCATACAGCGAATGAAAGCAAGATTCCTAAGGAATATGGAGATTTTTACATTTAATAAAACGGTTGAGAAATGAGAGAACCATGAGTGTTTATAGGCTAATATCAACGTTTTTTTATGAAAGACCAAACGGGCTGTGAACTTGAAGAGCTCAATCACCATCCCGACACGGAAGAAATATAGCCTAGTGCATGCATGTATATGCACTGTTGCACTTGCACACAGTAGCCTACACACGCTCTTTATTTGTTTCTATTGAAAAACACCAGTAAAATAACGTTTATTATATTTTATTTCATTCAAGTCACGACGAAGGAATGAGTTGAATGCGTGCTGCGTAATGCTGTGGCCCCGATGGTATGGTCTTCGCTGAGTTCGCTCGTAGCATTTTATTGAAGAAGACTTGAATCGGGTGTGATACAGCATATGAAAGCACATTTCCCACGGATTATGGAGATGTTTTTATATATTTTTAAGGTTGAGAAATGAAAGAATTATGGCCGTTTCTAATCTCAACATCTTTTAAAAAAAGACGCAAAACTGCCATGTCTCATAGAAACAAGTAAATAGGTCTATAAAAATAAGCGCATATAACAGGGGTCTGTAACCTATTTTAAATGAAGTGCCATGTTTTTATTTTCTAAATAGTGAGTCTGCCATATCCAGATTAATTTGAATGACACCACATTAAAATAAAAAAACATATTTTGATTGTCCACAAATATAAAGTTCTTCCTTCTTTTTAAATATGTTCTTGCACATTGTTATAATGATCATTATATATCCCCCTGCAGTCAGAGTTCATAGTTTTAATGAATGAATGTGATGCATTGTGAGCTGGTATAGATCTGCTATTTTCAAAAGTAATCTTTTTATTTAATTTTTGGATTAGCTGTCCTTAGTTGGGCAAATGCATTCATCTGGGGATCATTGACATCGGAATGTGCTGTGTGAGGATCACTGGTTTAAACAACATTAGGAGAAAAGCCCAAATAACCACTTTAGAAACAAGAAAAACAACCACACAGAAAGCAACTTTACAGAAAAATAAGCCGCTTATAATAAACAGACATGGCAACACTCTACCAGCTTCCCAGAGCCGCTCAAGTGTCAAATCAAACAGTGCTTTTTGCGTTTATGAGGTGGTCAGACCCACGTCTAATCGTTATGCGCTGAGTGTCTTTAGGTCAAGGGGCTTAATAGCAAATTGCGCAAAGCGAAAATAATTAACATATGGACACTCCCACAATGCTAAAATATTCAGGACCGCGGTAAGCCATAATGTGTGTGCGTTCAACACGGGTCAGTGCGTTCAACACGGGCCGATATGCCTTTCATAATACGAATGTGCGCAGAGCGAGGCCAATTTATGTATTTCCATTGGTAAAACGCACCTTCAAAATCTACCCATAAATATTAAAAGCCGTTTTAAAATGCATGTTATTTGCGCTTTCACCCATTCTGAACGGGCACCCATTTTGGTGTTGTGCTTCATCGTGCTTCATCATGTCGTGCTTTAGCTATTGAAAAATAGCAGATCTACAAGCTCATATCGCGCCACCGAGTGGCGCGATATGAGCTTGCAGATCTGCGAAGACACTTTTAGAATCTGATCTCAGGTCAGAATGGGTTAATAATGAAACTGTCATGATGTAATAGACATTTTTAGAATCTGATCTCAGGTCAGAATGGGTTAAAGGAAAAGGAGTCCGCGTTGCAGAACTGGCGATTTAATAAACAAAATAATAATTAAAAAAGGACAAACGTTCAATCAGCCAGGGTTCTAATTCTGTATCCAACCTCCGTAGTGAACAAACAAAGTAATATCTCTCTTCCTCTCAATAATGCGACCGCTTCCCTGCACACCAGAACACAACGTAAACACAAGATATCCCATCTCGTCCCAGCATCAGCTTCGCCAACACAGTTAAAGGAACAATCCCCCTGTATTTATATAATAATACATTTTATTTATAAGGCGCCTTTCAGGGCACTCAATATATACCGAAATATACCTTAGGGTTACAATGTCAGTTTCTGTTGTGCGACGGGCAGTCACCAGTCTCTGGGTTGTTTGACTTGTTTCTAGGGCCGGGACTAATTGCGATTAATTTAGATTAATTAACTACAGAAAAATTAATCGCGATTAACTACAGATAAATTAATCGCACCTCTTTTTTCACCGCGGAACGTTTCGCA
This sequence comes from Protomyctophum parallelum, assembly GCF_964188405.1. Taxonomy (NCBI): domain Eukaryota; kingdom Metazoa; phylum Chordata; class Actinopteri; order Myctophiformes; family Myctophidae; genus Protomyctophum; species Protomyctophum parallelum. The sequence goes on along the minus strand of NC_139706.1, from coordinate 45,937,565 downwards.
TTGGGCGCTTTTCTATAGTACTGAAAACTGGAAATAATAAAAAGTCACCCCATTTTGTGTTGCCTAGAACTGGAGGTCTGACAAAAAACAGTAACAATATGAAGTACAGCTTTGTGATGTCACTGAGATGTACTTGTTACTGTTACTAATTTTTTTTCAGACCTCCAGTTCTAGGCAACACAGAATGGGGTGACTTTTTATTATTATTTCCACAACAGGTATATTAATGACAGTAAAATGTTGAAAATGAGTGGTATCCTGTAGTCACTATTCATTGATTCACTGGGATACCAAAAAACATAAAAAAAGGTTTCTCGCTGTTCTCGGGTTGAATATTGATATGCGATTAAAATGCGATTAATCTAGATTAATTAATCGCAAAGCCTCTGATTAATTAGATTTTTTTTTTTTATCGAGTCCCAGCTCTACTTGTTTCTATAGCTCATATTGTGTTACCTCACTCAGGGCCACAGGACGCCTAATGACACCTCCTCCTTATTAAATGGTAAATGGTGCATTTATACAGCGCCTTTATCCAAGGCGCTTTACACAGATTGCGCATTACATTCACCCATTCTCACACACACACACACACACACACACACACACACACACACACACACACACACACACACACACACACACACACACACACACACACATTCACACGGAGGAAACCATGCAAGGCACCAACCTGCACATCAGGAGCAATTAGGGGTTCAGAGTCTTGCTCAAGGACACTTCGACACTATAACTCTGGGGGGAGCGCGGGTTTGAACTGGCAACCTTGCAGTTCCCATCCGGTCACTCTTCCCCTGAGCCACTGCCCGCCGATATACAGATTGCGTGCGTGCGAGATTATTATGCGTCATGCAGATTATTATGCATTATACAGTATTTATAATGCATTATAGATGGGATGTATAGCAAGCGTTACCCATGTATTTCATTCAGAAGCAGGGATGAAAGATTTCCCCATGAACATTTAATTACCAGAGGAGAGCTATCAAAAGCAGAAGCATGAATTAATCATTAAATATTAGCTAATAATTAAGTGGCATAATAAACTTCAAACTGATTAAATCGTTAAAATTATACAATTTGAATGATTTTACATATTATTTTCATATAACTATATAGCCTCTTCTGTGGCCTATATACAAAGTCACATGATTCCTATAGTAGGATCACTTTGCAGATCATTATAGTTCTCAAGGCGGTGTCACATGATTCCTATAGTAGGATCACTTTGCAGATCATTATAGTTCTCAAGGCGGTGTGACAAGACGTGTTGTGAACTTGTGTTAGTTTGGAGATTGAATATATTCAGTGTGGAACACCATCGGACGTTGGGGCATAAATCGGTCGTTTATAGATTGATTGCAGCTGCTAGAGAGGCTAAACATTTTGCCTAAACTGCAGCTTAACAAGATAAATGACACAGGCTGTACTATGCACAAGTATGAAGAGGAAACGGTGAAAAGGGGCATTTTAACCCATTCTGACCTGAGATCAGATTCATACGCGGTTTCCACTGGACACACACTGGTCTGATTAACCCATTCTGACCTGAGATCAGATTCATACGCGGTTTCCACTGGACACACACTGGTCTGATTAACCCATTCTTACCTGAGATCAGATTCATACACGGTTTCCACTGGACACACACTGGTCTGATTAACCCATTCTGACCTAAAATGTCAGTTGTTCTTCGATTTTTCAAAAGATAGCAGACCTACAAGCTCGTAGCGCGCCACTCGGTGGCGCTCTATGAGCTTGTAGATCTGCTATTTTTCAATAGCTAAAGCATGACATGATGCTAACACCAAAATGGGTTCACCGTTCAGAATGGGTTAAACTTTAAGTATATATGAATTAAGTTGCTCAAAAGCGCATGAGGCGATTTCACTCCTCCTTTCCGGAGTGCATTCTGGGACGGATTGGGCCCAAACACATGAACGCGCTGCCGTTGAACGTGCACGAACGCGCACGAACGTGCTGCCGTCGTGAACGTGCACGAACGCGCACAAACGTGCTGCCGTCGTGAACGTGCACAATGATATAGTCAACGGACCAGCGCGTTCATGTGTTTGGGGCCCACACTGCAATACCTTCATTCGGCCACTATGTCCATTTCAGCCTCAGGGTTTCCTCTGGGTGCCGTCTCTATTCATATATATAGCCTACTCACGACTCTGCCTGTTATAGCGCCACCATGAGGCTGATTTTAAAAATGTCAAAGTTGCGTTCATGATTTGCAGCATCCTACTATAAATGCCCCACATCTCTGCGTGCGTATGTGTGTGCGTGTGTGCGTGCGTACGTGTGTGCGTGTGTACGTGTGGGTTGTAATGCACATAACTCGAGAACCGTTCGCCCCACCGACTTCACATTTGACACACGCGTCCCACCCCCCCCCCCCCCCCCCCCACAGGGAGTGCAGTGCCCGGTATCGAGTCGGTCGGACCCACGGTTCTCAAGAACCACCACAAAAGGCTCTGGTCAGGCTCTGCCAGTGGGCCTAATGAGGCCAACTCCTTTCACCTGGTCAGGCTCTGCCAGTGGGCATAACGAGGGCAACTCCTTTCACCTGGGTCAGGCTCTGCCAGTGGGCCTAATGAGGCCAACTCCTTTCACCTGGGTCAGGCTCTGCCAGTGGGCCTAATGAGGCCAACTCCTTTCACCTGGGTCAGGCTCTGCCAGTGGGCCTAATGAGGCCAACTCCTTTCACCTGGGCCAGGCTCTGCCAGTCCTTTTCCAAGCACAGTATGAGATGTTCGATGTTTAACGTGACACTGTGCATGTTGTTTGTGGTTGTTTTGTGGTTTTTAAATGATTTTTATTTTTTTATTTTTTTATGTTGAAGTTGTTTTTTAGTGTTTTACTGTAAAGCACTTTGGTACAACGTTGTTGTTTTAAAATGTGCTATATAAATAAAGATGGTATGGTATGGTATGGTACCTGGGCCAGGCTCTGCCAGTGGGCCTAATGAGGCCAACTCCTTTCACCTGGGTCAGGCTCTGCCAGTGGGCCTAATGAGGCCAACTCCTTTCACCTGGGCCAGGCTCTGCCAGTGGGCCTAATGAGGCCAACTCCTTTCACCTGGGTCAGGCTCTGCCAGTGGGCCTAATGAGGCCAACTCCTTTCACCTGGGCCAGGCTCTGCCAGTGGGCCTAATGAGGCCAACTCCTTTCACCTGGGCCAGGCTCTGCCAGTGGGCCTAATGAGGCCAACTCCTTTCACCTGGTCAAGCTCTGCCAGTGGGCCTAATGAGGCCAACTCCTTTCACCTGGTCAGGCTCTGCCAGTGGGCCTAATGAGGCCAACTCCTTTCACCTGGGCCAGGCTCTGCCAGTGGGCCTAATGAGGCCAACTCCTTTCACCTGGGTCAGGCTCTGCCAGTGGGCCTAATGAGGCCAACTCCTTTCACCTGGGCCAGGCTCTGCCAGTGGGCCTAATGAGTCCTCTTATAGCGCCCTCATGAGGCTGATTTGAACATTTCCTTCTTCGGCCTATAGTGGGAATGTCCATGCAAAATGTCGTGCAAATCGCACAATGGGTTCATGATTTGAGGCATGTTGTTCAAAAGGGAGCACTTCCTGTATGCACATTCTGAAAGCCAATTTTAGCCAATCAGGATGGAGTATGGAGCCGGGGCGCCTGATGGAGGGGAAAGGAACTGGTTGGAATAACGTGTTCCTTCCACGCGCTACGTCCAACCAGGGAAACTCCCCCCTGTCAGGTGTAAAGGAGCAACCTGGACACTCAGGCATGAAGGAAGCATGAGTTCAAGTCCGTTGGTCTCCCCTTGTCCCCCATATATGGGGACTAGGTTGGTGGAGGGTGTGTAGAGCCCAGGATCACATTAGATGATTTACACAGGGGTTAAAATTGGGTTACAAAATCGTGGGATAAAAAATATATTAAAAAACAAAAAAGGATGGAGTATGAAAGCCCTCGGCTATTAGAGACGTTGTGTACCAATTTGCGTGATGTTTGGACAAAATCTGTAGGTGTGCTGTCAAAAAATCTAAAGGTTTGTGGCCATAAAAATGAGATACAGTTAAAGGACCACTTCACCACTTTTCAACATATTTTCATATAATAGGTCCTCACTAATAATCATGAAAGAATGTCGCAATCTTTTTTCTACTAGGTCTGTTTCTCATGGAGGGCTGTGGGCAGTTCAGAAACCGTCCTCCAGTGACATCATCGATGGGGAATGCAAGCTAATAAAAACTGCAGGCTTTCTAGTCCTGAAAAGTTGCAATGCGAAAATGTTTAAAAAAATAATCTGCCTAATGATGATGTCACTGGAAGACGGTTTCTAAACTGCCCACAGCCGTCCAATGAGACACAGACCGAGTAGAAAAAAAGCATGCCATTTTATCATGATTATTAGTGAGGACCTATTATTATGAAGATAGGTTGAAAAGTGGTGAAGTGGTCCTTTAAAATAGCATTGTAGAGAGACATTTCTTTTTTTTATATATATTTTTTATCCCACGATTTTGTAACCCATTTTTCACCCCTGTGTCAATCATCTAATGTGATCCTGGGCTCTACACACCCTCCACCAACCTAGTCCCCATATATGGGGGACAAGGGGAGAGCAACGGACTTGAACTCATGCTTCCTTCATGCCTGAGTGTCCAAGTTGCTCCTTTACACCTGACAGGGGGGAGTTTCCCTGGTTGGACGTAGCGCGTGGAAGGAACACGTTATTCCAACCAGTTCCTTTCCCCTCCATCAGGCGCCCCGGCTGGCCAGGGGGAGGCAGTTTATAGTGACCAGGATTACTGCATGTTTTTTTGTGAGGGTACCTACCCTAGGGGACACGGGGAGAACATGTGAGGGTACCTACCCTAGGGGACACGGGGAGAACATGTGAGGGTACCTACCCTAGGGGACACGGGGAGAACATGTGAGGGTACCTACCCTAGGGGGCACGGGGAGAACATGTGAGGGTACCTACCCTAGGGGACACGGGGTGAAAATGTGAGGGTACCTACCCTAGGGGACACGGGGAGAACATGTGAGGGTACCTACCCTAGGGGACACGGGGTCCGGGGAGAACATGTGAGGGTACCTACCCTAGGGGACACGGGGAGAACATGCAAACTCCACACAGAAAGGCCCTTTCGCATTGTTTCCAAGTCCTCCGAGGCTCTGTGAGGTGTTGAGAAATGTATAGCATTCTATTGTCTCGAGAAACCTTTTGAGAGACCACTTGTTTACCATTGTGTTTTTCAATCTCTAAAGTTCCTAACTCCACCCTGTATTCAACTCCTGTCTAGGCAGTATAGATTAGAGGCCAGAATAACAGCATGTAATGTTTTTGTGAGGGTACCTATACCCTATAGGGGACACGGGGAGAACATGCAAACTCCACACAGAAAGGCCCTTTCGCCAACCCCACCTTCGGGTATGGGCACTGATGACGCGGAGGTAGACGTAGAGAGACATTTTAAAGGGGCTGCAGACCTTCTCTTATACTCTGTCAGTCAGCTACTCAGAACACAATGATCTGCCTCTGGTCAGTCAGCTACTCAGAACACAATGATCTGCCTCTGGCACAAACAATGGGGAGCTTTTTTTATCATGGTCACCTTCAGCCCCAGGTATATGCAAATGAATATATATATTATATATAATATATGCAAATGAAATGAATTCTGGTATAGGGGATGTGACTGGAGATTAACGAGGACAGAAAATACCCTTTGTTTAGCCTACTGTACGTGTATTTAGATTTCTTGTTTTAACCCATTTTGACCTGAGATCAGATTCTAAAAAATGTCTTCTACATCCTGACAGCTTTCTGAAAAAGCTATGTCTCTATGTCAGTCGTTCTTCGTTTTTTCAAAAATAGCACACCTACAAGCTCGTAGCGCGCCACTCCCATGTTTCTATGTCAGTCGTTCTCAAACATTTTCATGTCAAGGACCCCCAACACTATTATGTAATTGGCCGCCGACCCCCATCTGAAAATATGTTGTTCCACCAGGGACCTTCCAGAAGCAAAGATATCAGTGAAAAATGTTCCTTCTGAAAGAATATATTCAAAGATTTGCGCCACTTTTTCACGATTTTTCAAAAATAGCAGACCTACAAGCTCGTAGCGCGCCACTCGGTGGCGCGCTATGAGCTTGTAGATCTGCTATTTTTCAATAGCTAAAGCACAACATAATGCTAACACTAAAAGGGGTTCCTGCCCAAAATGGGCTGTTTACGTCCAAGACTGATGAAGGAACATAGCATAACATATTGAACTAAAAGTGCTTCGAAGGTGCATTTCTGCCCAGATGAAAAAAAGACCTAAACTTTTCAATTCAATCAAACTGCTCATTTTCTGCATTGTTGCCGGACAATGTTGTATATAGACACTGAACAATGATACTTTTTCGCACCAACTTGTATTGCTAATACAGCCACTTCTCATCCAGAACTCACCTACCTATACAGTCTACAGAATTCTCTATCACAGATAGACTTTACTGCACTGCTTGCTGACGTTTTGTGGGACAAGAATAGCGTTGAAGAAGAGGATAATATCTTCTTTGCTATAGCACTGTCTGCGGCTATTCGGTCGCCAAAGGAACCACAAAACATGGACATGGTAGTTTCCGTGTTAGTTCCAACCAGTGTTGTTTTTGGCAGCGAATTTCTATTCTATCCTGGATAGTTTTCACTTAGTCTTAGTCAAATTTAGTCACCTGGAATGTATTAGTGTTAGTCGACTAAATGTCACAAGATTTTAATCTACTAAATCTACAGGCGATTTAGTCGACTAAAATGTATTTTTGCGGGCCTTGATGCCGTCATAATGACTTATTTTACACTTGCTGAAAATAGCCGATCTACAAGCTTGTAGATCTGCTATTTTCAGCATGCAACCAAGTGTAAAATGACTTATACTGGATCTGTTGTCCACTAGTCCCTTCCTAACATTTTAGTCTAGTTTTTATTTGTTGACGAAATTGTCAGTATATTTAGTCTTAGTTTTAGTCACCATAGCTTAGTTTTAATTTAGTTTCCATTTAGCTTTCTTCAGTGGAAATTAAGGTAGTCGACGAACATTTTTCGTCTTAGTTTTAGTCGACGAAAACAACACTGGTTCCAACAAAGCTCTGCACAGACCAACTCTGATGCCAACGCCACTGAGCATTGATCTCCCTGCTGCACCAACTGTTTTAAAATATATTTTTTTATCCCACGATTTTGTAACCCATTTTTCACCCCTGTGTCAATCATCTAATGTGATCCTGGGCTCTACACACCCTCCACCAACCTAGTCCCCATATATGGGGGACAACGGGAGAGCAACCTAGTCCCCATATGGGGGACAAGGGGAGAGCAACCTAGTCCCCATATATGGGGGACAAGGGGAGAGCAACCTAGTCCCCATATATGGGGGACAAGGGGAGAGCAACTGACTTGAACTCATGCTTCCTTCATGCCAAGTTGCTCCTTTACACCTGACAGGGGGGAGTTTCCCTGGTTGGACGTATATAGCGCGTGGAAGGAACACGTTATTCCAACCAGTTCCTTTTCCCCTCCATCAGGTGCCCCGGCTGGCCAGGGGGAGGCAGTATAGAGACCAGGATTACTGCATGTTTTTGTGATACAAATACAAAGTTCTGTCCCTCAAATGAACAGTTTGGATTTGATTCTGCTCATCCTAAAATCAGCAGCTACAGAACAACAACAGAAAAACCCACCTTTCCAGACTCCATCATGGCCCATAGCACTTACCCCACCCCCTTAGATATAGCATTTCTGTTGGCTTAGATAGCATTTGATACAGACTTATAGCATGTTATGTAGACAGCACTATAATTGCATTGTATGTGGTCATAGCACGTCATAGTACATTATGTATAGCATAGGGGCGACTGTGGCTCAGGAGGTAGAGCAGGTCGTCCAATGATCCATGGGTCGGCAGTTCGAATCCTGGCTCCTCCTGTCTACATGTCGAAGTGTCCTTGGGCAAGACACTGAACCCCCAATTGCTCCCGATGTGCTGGTTGGTGCCTTGCATGGCTTCCGCCGCAATCGGTGTGTGAATGTAATGCACAATCTATGTAAAGCGCCTTGGATAAAGGCGCTATATAAATGCACCATTTACCATTTATAGTAGTATAGATGTATAGTTTATCTATTATGTATAGCTTCATTATATAGATATTCCACTGTTACTTTCTTAGCTTACGCATGTTTCTCATAGCGCGCCACCGAGTGGCACGCTACGAGCTTGTAGGTCTGCTATTTTTTTTTAAATCGAAGAACGACTGACGTTTTTAGAATCTGATCTCGGGTCAGAATGGGTTAATCAGACCAGTGTGTGTGTCCAGCGGAAACCTCGTATGAATCTGATCTCAGGTCAGAATGGGTTAATGGCAATACCAAAATAAGTCGGACGTCCATGAGCCCGAGCTCAAAATGTGGGCTCCTAATCTGAGCATCATATGAAAATATGCCAGAACTTGGCATAACTTTCCAGAATCACAATTGGATATAAGAGGCAACCTTCTTATTTAATTTTGTTTACATGTTAGAATCAAAGGTTTTTAAGGTAATAAGTTGTTACTCCCCCCGTTTCCTGGGCCACTCGTCGTTCTGAAAGGGGGAGGGACTGCGACACTAGTCTATAGGCTGTCGTTCTAATGACAGTCGGACCAATAGTATGTCGAAACTAAAGCCTGTACCCCTCATCTGCACTTTAAACTAAAGCCTGTACCCCTCATCTGCACTTTAAACTAAAGCCTGTACCCCTCATCTGCACTTTAAACTAAAGCCTGTACCCCTCATCTGCACTTTAAACTAAAGCCTGTACCCCTCATCTGCACTTTAAACTAAAGCCTGTAACCCTCATCTGCACTTTAAACTAAAGCCTGTACCCCTCATCTGCACTTCAGTGTCTGGTTTGTGGTTGGTTAAACTAAAGCCTGTACCCCTCATCTGCACTTTAGTGTCTGGTTTGTAAACTAAAGCCTGTACCCCTCATCTGCACTTTAGTGTCTGGTTTGTAAACTAAAGCCTGTACCCCTCATCTGCACTTTAGTGTCTGGTTTGTAAACTAAAGCCTGTACCCCTCATCTGCACTTTAGTGTCTGGTTTGTGGTTGGTTCGCTACTGAAAGGCATCGCATCAATTCAGAACAGGGCTGCTTAATGAGAGGACATGAGAAGAGGACTTAGATTACATTAAAATGTTCTTTATTACCGCCTGGACCTTTAAAAGGAGAGGCATCCCTCATCACAGCATACTAGAGAGAGAGAGAGAGAGAGAGAGAGAGAGGCCCAGACTGCATGTCTATGTCTTATAATGTGAAGTTAAATTGGCATGATATGAGTCCCCACTACCCCATCCCATCCCCTTTTTTTTTTTTTTTTTTTATAACTTTATTTATAAGATTTTAAATTTTTGTAGACAAACAACCCCACATATACCCCACCCTCCCCGGTTCCATCACAAAACAAGACAACAAGAACCCAAGCCTTTACAACTTTCTGGCGAGATTTGAACCTGTTGTATCTGAGCTTCTCCAATGGTATAAAGGATAGAACATCCTTGACCCAACTTGTAAATGTTGGAGGTTTATCAGATTTCCACAGAGTTGCATTTAAGGAGACAGACAGACAGACAGACAGACAGACAGACAGACAGACAGACAGACAGACAGACAGACAGACAGACGTCATCCGTGTGCGTGCGTGTGTGTGTGTGTGTGTGCGTGCATACATGCGTGCGTGCGTCTGACTAGTCCATGCTGCTAATCTCCATCACCTCTAGACCGATGGACGTGAAACTTTGCCTACACGTTCCCAGCAGGCCGAGGTAGAACCTCCATCCCAGATTGTTGTAATCATAACAGCCCGTAACTGTACAAACCATAGCTTGTATATTATATAGGCCTAATAGCTATAGGCCTGACCAGAGCCTTAGATATAGACAGAGTTACGCAAACTGCGTTCACTTCGGTCCAATGGCGGCTCTTCTACATAGACTTCTATTGAGAATGGGGACAACCAACTGGGCCAAGTCCTGGACCGGACTGCTATTTTCAAATAGCCCTTTGGCTATTTGAAAATAGCAGATCTACAAGCTCACAACAGCTTGTGAGCTTGTAGGATCTGCTATTTATTTTTAAACATCTGGGAAATTAGTGACAAATGTGGAATATATTTTAAACAACTTGCGTGTGTGTGTGTGTGTGTGTGTGTGTGTGTGTGTGTGTGTGTGTGTGTGTGTGTGTGTGTGTGTGTGTGTGTGATGGACACATCACACACTAGTGTTGCCAGATTGTGTGAGAGAAACAAGCAACTAGTTGTAACAAGCCAACAAGAAAGATACTATAGGCCAGGGGTGTCAAACTGGTGATCCGCGGGCCGCATGCGGCCCGCAACGTCGTCTTATGCGGCCCACCTGCCCGCCTGCCTTTTTTGTGTCAAAAATATAGGCTAATAAGTAAGGCTGCATGATATATCGAACATGTACCTTCATCAGAGTGGAGAATATAAGTATAAATCAAGTTGAGCAAAACCACTCTTCTCTGCCCCTCTCTCTAAAGCTAAATTCCAATACCCAAAATCTCGGACACTCGCTCACTCCCACTCGGTCACTCGGGGTCATTCCAGCGTGACCCGGAAATGGTTAACGTTCCGATTGTTAAAGCGCTCCATCGAGGAGGAGAGGAGAGTCGAGTGGAGGAGCCGAGTGAGCTCTCCGAGACCGCATAGAGCGAGTGTACATCAGGTGCAGGCTCGGTGGGGTATTTTGTCTCCTCGCAGCGGATTTCCGCATCACGTGTACGTTTTTTTCCTTCTCCAGTGACATAAGTCCGCCTCCTCCACATGTGGCACAGAAAACACTGATGAAACCCGATACTGTGCACCCCCCCCCATCCACTAGCTGCCGGCCGGCTGACTGGCTGAAGTCGCCGACCCAACGGCCAACACACACATGCACGCACTGTTCAACTGTTTGTTGAAGAGACACATTTTCGCTGAATGAATAGAGCTTCAGAATGATAAAGTAGCCTGTCTAGCCTACTTATGTGAAAGTGAAAGGACCACAACAAGCCACTGGCTTTATTGCGTTGTGTGATATAAGCATAATAAAAGTAGGATATATAAATTAGGCCGGCTATATTGTGCGCACCTCAAAAGCTATAGTTAATTTATCTCTGTGCATGCCTGAATGCACAGACTGCTATGAATGACGGTGACAAAAATGAAAAATGTATTTATTTATATGTGGACTGAACTGAATATGTAAGTCAGAGAGACTATACCTAATTCCTGTTATAGTGTCCGTTATTTGCAAAGACCGCGGAGGAGGACTGACTGTCGGAGGAGGGGGGGGGGGGTGATTTATACGTGTGCGCATCCTGGCGCTTATTCACTATTTCCGGAATAAATAGCCTTGCCTTGCACATGTTACCAATACATACACATGGCCTCGGACCCTCGGTTACATGTACAAAATGATGAATTGTCTATTCTGCACTGTACGGCTCTGTTCGGACTTCGGAGTTCCAGTGATCCAGCTGTGTGACACCACTTTTGCTTTGGCAACGTATGTTTTCCCATGTCAATAAAGCCCTTTGAATTGAATTGAATTGATACACGTCATTAGTGATCGCGGATTGTGCCGTCGCTTTGAAATGACAGCGTAGTACATTCCGATTCCAGAGGAAAATTCGACCACCACTCTGTCCTCGCATAGAATCCTCTCCTCCTCCTCTCCTCCTCGCTGGGGGCGGAGCCGAGGAGCGAGTGGAGGACGCGAGGAGAGTGAGCGAGTGTGAAAGTTGCGGTATTGGAATTTAGCTTAACAGACACAGTTAACGATCGCTTGTTAAGTGCCTGCCAGACAGACAATCAGATTAAATGAAGGCAGGTGTAGAGTAGAGTGTAGACTAGTGAACTGAACATGTTCTCTTTATATCAAGTACTTCATACCAGCCCCTTATGAAACTACTTCTCCCCAAATCCAAATGGATTTTATTTTCCATCCTGAATGGCAGTAACTAGCATACAATGAGAACTGAGAAGATCTCCACAAAGGTTTACTCATCTTCAAAACTGATTATAAAACTGTAACCATCAAAGCATGCACTCAACATATTTTTATTCCTCAATTTACCTCTATATTTGTAAAAAACTAAAAATGAATAAACAGAACATTAAAAAAAACATTAAAAAAAAAGCATGCACTCAAGTGTGACCATGGCATGTGCATAATATAAAATCTTATAAGTTTTATCTGATATTGATTAATATGGGGGGTGGGTTCAATGAATCGATTATTAATCGGCAGAGTTGTCAAAATATTCCCCAATTTCCACTGAGATTATGGGGTGAATGAATGTGGCCAGACCCATCTTCTCTTTCTGTCATAGTGACATTGTCCTGCATCAGATCATGTCCAAATCAGGTTCTCCAATCTCCAGTTTTTTGAAGATTTCTTTGAGTGGTGCAACCACTCCCTTACGGAGCTATGTGTGTGGCTGGCTGGGTCTGAGCACTATGTGTGTGGCTTGCTGGCTGGCTGGGTCTGAGCACTATGTGTGTGTGGCTTCATGGCTTGCTGGGTCTGAGCATGCATGCATAGATAGATAGATAGATAGATAGATAGATAGATAGATAGATAGATAGATAGATAGATAGATAGATAGATAGATAGATAGATAGATATTATAGCAGTGACTGACTGAGACATCGAGCATGTGTGCGCAACTGGTTGTGGCCCCCATCAAGTGACCTTTTGACCAATGCGGCCCTCGCCCCAAGTTGAGTTCGACACCCCTGCTATAGGCCCTATAGTATCTTTCTTTTTGGCTTGTTACAACTAGTTGCTTGTTTCTCTCACACAATCTGGCAACACTAGCCTACTAAGCGTGAGTCTGTCGGAAACCAGAAGCGGTTTGTTTTGAGGAAGGAAGGAGGGACCTGCACTGCTGACACAAACCTTATAACTCTAGACAAACTGCTTTGAATCTGTTTTTATAAACAATTAAACTAAATCAAACTGAGGAAGGAAAGAGGAACTTGCACTGCAGAGAGACACTTTAAAACCTGTTTTTATAAACAGCTCGCTGGGGGCGGAGCCGAGGAGCGAGTGGAGGACGCGAGGAGAGTGAGCGAGTGTGAAAGTTGCGGTATTGGAATTTAGCTTAACAGACACAGTTAACGATCGCTTGTTAAGTGCCTGCCAGACAGACAATCAGATTAAATGAAGGCAGGTGTAGAGTAGAGTGTAGACTAGTGAACTGAACATGTTCTCTTTATATCAAGTACTTCATACCAGCCCCTTATGAAACTACTTCTCCCCAAATCCAAATGGATTTTATTTTCCATCCTGAATGGCAGTAACTAGCATACAATGAGAACTGAGAAGATCTCCACAAAGGTTTACTCATCTTCAAAACTGATTATAAAACTGTAACCATCAAAGCATGCACTCAACATATTTTTATTCCTCAATTTACCTCTATATTTGTAAAAAACTAAAAATGAATAAACAGAACATTAAAAAAAACATTAAAAAAAAAGCATGCACTCAAGTGTGACCATGGCATGTGCATAATATAAAATCTTATAAGTTTTATCTGATATTGATTAATATGGGGGGTGGGTTCAATGAATCGATTATTAATCGGCAGAGTTGTCAAAATATTCCCCAATTTCCACTGAGATTATGGGGTGAATGAATGTGGCCAGACCCATCTTCTCTTTCTGTCATAGTGACATTGTCCTGCATCAGATCATGTCCAAATCAGGTTCTCCAATCTCCAGTTTTTTGAAGATTTCTTTGAGTGGTGCAACCACTCCCTTACGGAGCTATGTGTGTGGCTGGCTGGGTCTGAGCACTATGTGTGTGGCTTGCTGGCTGGCTGGGTCTGAGCACTATGTGTGTGTGGCTTCATGGCTTGCTGGGTCTGAGCATGCATGCATGCATGCATAGATAGATAGATAGATAGATAGATAGATAGATAGATAGATAGATAGATAGATAGATAGATAGATATTATAGCAGTGACTGACTGAGACATCGAGCATGTGTGCGCAACTGGTTGTGGCCCCCATCAAGTGACCTTTTGACCAATGCGGCCCTCGCCCCAAGTTGAGTTCGACACCCCTGCTATAGGCCCTATAGTATCTTTCTTTTTGGCTTGTTACAACTAGTTGCTTGTTTCTCTCACACAATCTGGCAACACTAGCCTACTAAGCGTGAGTCTGTCGGAAACCAGAAGCGGTTTGTTTTGAGGAAGGAAGGAGGGACCTGCACTGCTGACACAAACCTTATAACTCTAGACAAACTGCTTTGAATCTGTTTTTATAAACAATTAAACTAAATCAAACTGAGGAAGGAAAGAGGAACTTGCACTGCAGAGAGACACTTTAAAACCTGTTTTTATAAACAGCTCGCTGGGGGCGGAGCCGAGGAGCGAGTGGAGGACGCGAGGAGAGTGAGCGAGTGTGAAAGTTGCGGTATTGGAATTTAGCTTAACAGACACAGTTAACGATCGCTTGTTAAGTGCCTGCCAGACAGACAATCAGATTAAATGAAGGCAGGTGTAGAGTAGAGTGTAGACTAGTGAACTGAACATGTTCTCTTTATATCAAGTACTTCATACCAGCCCCTTATGAAACTACTTCTCCCCAAATCCAAATGGATTTTATTTTCCATCCTGAATGGCAGTAACTAGCATACAATGAGAACTGAGAAGATCTCCACAAAGGTTTACTCATCTTCAAAACTGATTATAAAACTGTAACCATCAAAGCATGCACTCAACATATTTTTATTCCTCAATTTACCTCTATATTTGTAAAAAACTAAAAATGAATAAACAGAACATTAAAAAAAACATTAAAAAAAAAGCATGCACTCAAGTGTGACCATGGCATGTGCATAATATAAAATCTTATAAGTTTTATCTGATATTGATTAATATGGGGGGTGGGTTCAATGAATCGATTATTAATCGGCAGAGTTGTCAAAATATTCCCCAATTTCCACTGAGATTATGGGGTGAATGAATGTGGCCAGACCCATCTTCTCTTTCTGTCATAGTGACATTGTCCTGCATCAGATCATGTCCAAATCAGGTTCTCCAATCTCCAGTTTTTTGAAGATTTCTTTGAGTGGTGCAACCACTCCCTTACGGAGCTATGTGTGTGGCTGGCTGGGTCTGAGCACTATGTGTGTGGCTTGCTGGCTGGCTGGGTCTGAGCACTATGTGTGTGTGGCTTCATGGCTTGCTGGGTCTGAGCATGCATGCATGCATGCATAGATAGATAGATAGATAGATAGATAGATAGATAGATAGATAGATAGATAGATAGATATTATAGCAGTGACTGACTGAGACATCGAGCATGTGTGCGCAACTGGTTGTGGCCCCCATCAAGTGACCTTTTGACCAATGCGGCCCTCGCCCCAAGTTGAGTTCGACACCCCTGCTATAGGCCCTATAGTATCTTTCTTTTTGGCTTGTTACAACTAGTTGCTTGTTTCTCTCACACAATCTGGCAACACTAGCCTACTAAGCGTGAGTCTGTCGGAAACCAGAAGCGGTTTGTTTTGAGGAAGGAAGGAGGGACCTGCACTGCTGACACAAACCTTATAACTCTAGACAAACTGCTTTGAATCTGTTTTTATAAACAATTAAACTAAATCAAACTGAGGAAGGAAAGAGGAACTTGCACTGCAGAGAGACACTTTAAAACCTGTTTTTATAAACACCAGACAGCTTTCCCAACCAGAGGTAATGTTGTTTATTCACTTCCTCTTTGCTTTACTTTTTTATTGTTTTTAAAAGTAGAGTAAGAGACTATCTTTGGTTCAAATAATTGCTAAAAAGCTCTATATTGTCACAGTAATGGAGGCGCAACACTTGGTCATTAGTCAGCCCATTAACTATGTCACTAATGTCGTTAGTATAGAAAGTAGTATAAATATTATTATTACTAGACTAATGTTAATATTAGTAGTAGTAGTAGTAGTAACAGCAGCAGTAGGCCTACAGTATTCATTTAAAGTCATGGATGATGTTGTGTATATCAACTGTTATTTTCACGTGGTAAAGCTTATTAAAGTTATTAATTACGTTTTAGATTTTTAGATTTGTGTTGCTGGGGGGGGGGGGGGGGGGGGGGGTCTTAAACGTCTACCCTAAACGTTTTTTTTTTCTTTCTTTTGTATAGCAAGTGGATTGAAATATAGGCTATTTGTTTAATAGTTCCAAATAATGGATCCATAATTGAGAGGTTATGGAGTTAATTTAGGATGAAGTTTGTTAACGAAAAGAAAGTCAAAAAGTTGAAACGTAAATTAGACATACCATATTCTGAATTACCAAAAAGGGGACACATGCGCGCGTGCATGTGCGCGTGCACGTCGTGCATGTGTCGTGCATGCGCGGTTCAGTTTGAATTAAATTCAGATGTCAAAATAATCTATAACAAAAAAGTTATGCTCCTAAATTTGATCAAAATTGATCTATATTAGTTATGTATTTATTTAAAGCAGTGGCTCTCAAAGGTGTGATCCAGGGACCCTCATGGTTCCTTGAGGGGGTTCCAAATGGACCCATTTTGGTCTGTAACTCTGAGAGTGTACAAATGGAACCAAATGGACCCTTACAGGTCTGTAACTCTGAGAGTGTACAAATGGAACCAAATGGACCCTTACAGGTCTGTAACTCTGAGAGTGTACAAATGGAACCAAATGGACCCTTACAGGTCTGTAACTCTGAGAGTGTACAAATGGAACCAAATGGACCCTTACAGGTCTGTAACTCTGAGAGTGTACAAATGGAACCAAATGGACCCTTACAGGTCTGTAACTCTGAGAGTGTACAAATGGAACCAAATGGACCCTTACAGGTCTGTAACTCTGAGAGTGTACAAATGGAACCAAATGGACCCTTACAGGTCTGTAACTCTGAGAGTGTACAAATGGAACCAAATGGACCCTTACAGGTCTGTAACTCTGAGAGTGTACAAATGGAACCAAATGGACCCTTACAGGTCTGTAACTCTGAGAGTGTACAAATGGAACCAAATGGACCCTTACAGGTCTGTAACTCTGAGAGTGTACAAATGGAACCAAATGGACCCTTACAGGTCTGTAACTCTGAGAGTGTACAAATGGAACCAAATGGACCCTTACAGGTCTGTAACTCTGAGAGTGTACAAATGGAACCAAATGGACCCTTACAGGTCTGTAACTCTGAGAGTGTACAAATGGAACCAAATGGACCCTTTTATAACTTTTAACTCTGATACTGTACAAATGGAATCAAATGGGACTCTTATGGGTCCATTTGGTTTTACTCTCAGAGTTATGGGGGTCCTTGAAATTAAAAAGTTTAAGAACCTGTATGCAATGGCTTATCTCTTGTAAAAAGAGAGACCAGCCTATTCTCCAAACCATTATCTTATGCTTTTCTAGGTTGTACAAAATAATATTGGGTCAATTTAATTTGCAGGACTCGCCTCGCGCACAGCTGCCTTGTCTGTGTTGATGGCATGGGCTTGCAGGACAGAACTTTTATTTGTGACAGACGCATAGTTCCTTTGCAGACAATACAATCTGCTTCTCATTGGTCAGTCACAAAGCTAAGAAAACAGTAGCCTATATACTTTTTCTGCATGTCAATGATCACTCTCTCTCTCTCTCTCTGTGCACTGAGTGACACACACACACACACACACACACACACACACACACACACACACACACACACACACACTGTGACTGCATGCATGCGCTCGCCTCCAGATAGTTTGTTTAGATCTGCGCATGCACGGCCGCCTCTCAGAGTGCTTTGTTCGGGCGCGTTCGGAAATATCGCACCAGAGCACACTCGCCTATTAGTTTGCATTGCACAGTGCGCTATTTCCGAACGTGCCCCAACACGAACGTGCATTGTAAATACACGCTACCCTCAAAAGTTAAAACCCCGGACGTTTGCAGGATTTTACAACCCCCCCCCCGGACAGCCCGGACACTCGACAGCCTCCCAAAAGAGGACTTGTCCGGGCAAAAAAGGACGTATGGTAATTTGGTAAACCTACGTAAATGAGATGTATACGTTTCAACTCGGAAATTACGTAAAAGACAGTTTCTTCTGTCCGCGGCTGTCCGCTTAAAGGGCCACTTAACCCCTGACACAACCTGACCTTGTTAATGGTATTTGTAATAGACACAATTTGAAATTTGCACCCTTTGACCAGAAAAATAATGAAGTGTGTGGATTGCTGAATTCCTACAATGCCCATAATGCTTTGCTGCGCTGTTCCTCAGGGGGAGGCTGCGTGTATAGGTGTGACTTTATTTTTCTACAAACAACACAGACACAATGGAAGTGACCCAGTGTTGCCATGTCTGCTTATTATAAGCAACTTAGGGCTTGGTTTTGTTGCTTGTAAATATTGGTGGTTCACTGGTTGATGTTTATTTTTTTTGGCTTGTTTCTAAAATGTAGTTGATATTTGGGCTTTCTTCCAAATGTTTTTTACACCAGTGGTTCTCCATGAACATGCCAAGGACCCTTTTCCACGTGATTTGTGCCATGGAGCCCTGTTTTAGATATGTGTTGTTAAAATGTTTCAAAGATATTCCACATTTGCACTTTATCCAAGATAAAAAAAAATTCATTGTTTCAATGAGCAGCAAGCAGGTGTACGTCATGTAAACGTTTTATTAGATAACTTCATTATAGCTGTTTTCCGAGTTTTGAAATGATGACATGAAGGCTTGGAAAAGGGAATGTTCTTCTTTATAAGGTTAAGGTTATAGGAGTTGCTCTCTCTCTCTCTCTTAGCCCCTCTCGGAACCCTCCATAAAGCTTTTCTGAAATTTGGATGTCGCTTTGTGTAGGGTCCCTGGCCATATCTATATTTTCGTATGGGAATTTTGGAACGCGGACATAAATATGCTCGCTAACATCGTATCTGCGGCGTTTGACGGCCTTTCTTTGATTGAGTTATTCTGAATTCGTGAACTATAAGTACCTATACATACCGCTGCGAATATCTCCTGTGGCGCGGAGGCCGTTAAGTATTTTTAACTCTTTCCAGGCCATGTTTGTTTTCATTATATTCCCCTTCTCCTTCAGGCAATGTGGACATTTGACCAATCTGTCAAAGCCCATATATAATATTATGTGAATATGTCCCAATGTCATGAAATAACTCATATGAAAGTGATAAGTCTCATCTTTCCCCCCAAAAAAGAATTATGTTTGTAGCATGTTCCGTTCTTTAGTTATAGGCAGTTGAATAGGTCATGGTTTCATCAAAATCAGCCCTCTGAAATAATTTGTCTGAGAAAACAGCACTTTTGTGAAAGACACTCTCTCAAGCAGAATACTCACTTGAAACTTTTTTCTTTTTCTATAGTGACTTATCTGATATATGTACAGTATTTGTCTTCAAGCAGTTAAAGTTAAAAAAAGTATAAAAAAGTGTTTTTGTTGGGGGTAGTTGTGCTGCGCACCCGACAGAGTGATATACTTCTCCAGTAAGCGGTGCAGAATCGAAAAAGTGAAGGACCGAGAGATTGTCAAGTTGACATGCACTGCAGAGCCTTTATTGCCCTATAGCACTTTGTTTATTTTTTGTGACCAATTTATATATATATATATATATTTTTTAAGCAACTATAGCATTTGTTTGCTTTAATAAACAACAGAAGTTGTTCAAAGATTTGCTTACAATGACACCTGGGCATTATCTGTTGCCCAGGTGTGGTTTTCATTTAGACTGTAATGAATGAATTCATACACAGTAAAAGTCTTAGTCTTCATTTAATTCAAATGAGTGTACAAATGGACCCATCATCATGTGTACACTATACAGTACACTTTTTAGAGTTAAATAAACACTGCAGAATTGGGGAGGGGGTACTGCTAATGTTGAAAATGCAAAGTAAGACAGAAATGCTATCTAAGGGGGTAGGGTAAGTGCTACGGGCCATGATGGAGTCTTAAAAGGTGGGTTTTCAAACTACGGCGGAAGATTGGGGAGTGATGCTGCAGTTCTGACTGCAACGGGAAGTGCATTCCACAGTTTTGGAACCTTTTCATGACAAGGACCCCCGAATTGACACTAATGAGCCCGTGGACCCCCATTTGAAAACAACATAATACCAGGGACCCCCGTAAGAGAAGATTTTTAAGGCTCTAGCAATCATTCTCAACCCGTTTAATTTCAAGGACCCCCAGTTTGACATGCATTAGTCTACACGGACCCCCATTTAATGGCATTTCTACCTCTGGGACCCCCAATTTATATTGTAAAATCAATGTTAATTTAACTCTCACTCAAGGACCCCTGGGGGTCCCCGGACCCCATTTTGGGAACCACTGGCTTCGTAGCTGTAAATGTGAATTTAAACCAGAAGAGTGGGAAATGAGAAGCCTGTATTATTTGTAAAATGCTCTGAAATAAGGTCAAGTTTATGATTTGAACATTTTACATTTACGGCTTAATATTTTGTATGCTTGTTTGTTAAACCTATACAACCAAGTCCTTATGGCATGGACTATACGTTGGAAGGGGTAGAGCAAAGTTTCAGGTCAGTGCAGACTGCAGATTCATTCAAGTCATGTATACTTTCCAAATCATTTCGATTTATTTTTTTGTCAATTTCATACTGCTAAACACTGATACACCGTGATATTTTTAAACCATTAAGATCAACTAAATCATATTATAGCCTAATGCAAGTAGATGTAATGACTAATATTTATTCATAATATAAATAATGCATACTATAGGCCTATAGCACTTTTACACTCTCAAACAGCTCATATATGCCTACATGTCAATACAGGTCAGGTGCTATTTGATATTAATTATATAATATTATATTACAATTACAATATTACAACAAGAAATATTGTTCCTGAAGAAACAATGTGGGGTCGCTGGAAGCCAAAAGATTGTAGGCCTACTGTGTTGTTTAATTTAATGTAATTGATTAACGTAATTTAGACCTGAAATTGTGGGGGTTTGACCGGAAATGACCAAATTTTTCAATGTTTTTCAGCGTAGCGTGTAGTTGTTTATTTTGTCTTGTTTCTAAAGTGTAGTTGTTTATTTGGTCTTGTTTCTAAAGTGTAGTTGTTTATTTTGTCTTGTTTCTAAAGTGTAGTTGTTTATTTGGTCTTGTTTCTAAAGTGTAGTTGTTTATTTGGTCTTGTTTAGTGTAGTCTAGTCAACACGACGTGGTGTTTGTCGATGGTGAGGTGGAGTGTTCGCCTGTCCGGCTGAGTTAGGATGAGCTGGTGTGGAGCAGAGGCAGCGAGGTATCGCAATTTCCACGCCCATTCAACACCATATAAGGCAACAGGAAATATCGAAATACGTCATCATAGCCTGCACAGATCCGGGATTCCCAAGCTTTAAATTATATACAACAGTTCATTTTGACAGGCGGGTCTCTGCACGGACAGATCTTCAATCAAACAGCGCAAGTTATATGTAGGCCTATATAATTATAAAGGAAACTTGCCAACTTGACACGCATTGCTTCACTCCTTGTTAAATGTCAGAACGTTAATAAGTTAACTGATGTTACTTTCACATAATGAGAAAGAAGTTAATTTGTACTAGGGATGCACCGAAAATATTCGGCCGAAAATGGCTAAAAGTTTATTTTCGGCCTATTCGGTTTCGGCTCAAATAAGCCGAAAAATATCACCGAATAGTAGTAGTGATCCTAAAGTTGTGAATCGATATAATTCAACTAAACTGTGGGAAAAACACAGATGTACAAGCCCAAAGCGCTGTGCATTGCGACGGGTAGATAACGTGTAGATCTGCTACTTCCAGCGCAGGAAGGGCGCATGCTTATGACGCTCTTTAACTATGCATCATCGACGCTGCGACAGTCACAACACACCAGCAGCAGTCAGCAGACGGAATGCACAGACAGATCCGACACAACTTTATTGCACACATCTGTGCTTTCATCCACGCTTCCATAGCCTTTTAAATCTTATTTCCCATCCACGGGCACAAGCAAAGTGATATTGGCAGCTTCCACTCGATCTGGATGGTGGTGGTGTTGTCTGACGAGGGTACTAGCTACTAGCTAGCATGGGAGCTAACATTAGTTTAGCTCTGGTCCATATCGTTAGAAGGAGTCCTCCTTAATAACACTATAGTACTTTACATCCGTTCCCCAACTAAACCCCTCACACTCGATGCTGCGTTTACACGGGCAGACACAAAGACGAATGGGAATATCATTTGGAGCAGCTACACGTCTTTGCATCAACATGTTGCTGGTTTCCATTATAAATGAATATCATTTGGAGCAGCTACACGTCTTTGCATCAACATGTTGCTGGTTTCCATTATAAATTAATGATAGACTATCCTTGCGTCTAACTAGTGTTTAGTTTAACTGTCCAGTGTCCACAGCAGGCAGACCTGTCGAAACTACGCACTTCTCAGTGCATAGTTGAGAAGCGCATGCTAAGTTCAAACCAGGGGGGCAGTCAGCCAGATAATTCGTGAAGCCTCTTTTGAAATCGGGACTTCCTGAAAGTTCATATAATGGCCTGTTGTGGCACTGGACTGGACCCAAAAAGCCCCATAGCTCCATAGAGGCCCATGTATTTGGGCCCAACTTCACCTAGACTGTATTACCTTAATAAACATGGTCATGAATACTTTCTGCTTCCAGTCACTAGTTTAAAGTCTCATTTATAATGTCATAATATTCTTTTTGGAAAATTATGGTCCCATTTATAAAATAAATTACCATAAAGTCGCGTATGTTCTGAGGGGCGTGGCTACCGTTACAGTCTCTGATCGGGATCCCCCACCCACTCGAGTCAAAATAAAAACCAACGGAGAAGAAGGGGGGTAGTCCCGCCTCGTTGTCTGGGCCAGCCAATGGCCAGCTGGACCAGAACGGATCAAGAAAGATGGCGACTTACAGTGCATTAGAGTGCAAGGAATTTCAGGCTTCATTTTACGTTCATGTTAGACCCGGGGAACGCTTTGTCCATATCTTTTACAGTCTATGGTTCAAACCCACCTCTAGAATATTACTTTCCCCAGCTATCTCATTCCACTTTCATTTATTTTATTCCATAGTCTTAGTTTTTCCCTAATAAAGTTGTTTTTATTTGTTTTCTCATGTTCCCCTTGAAAAGCATCTTTAAGTACTCAGAGAAGCATTATACAAATAATAATATTATCACTATTATTATTACTACTTGTTTTATTGCCTATGCTTATGTAGAAAAAAAGCTCACTGCTCAGGTTAAATAGGCCTATAAATATGCGATTAAAATGTGATTAATTGAGATGAATTAATCACAAAGCCTCCAATTAATTAGATGTTTTTTAATGGACCCATAAGTGTTTATTATTTAAGTTAGGTTTTGCCATAATCATGTCTTTTGCCATAATCAGGTAGCTTTACAACAAAGATGTATTCGGCTATTCGGTATTCGGTTTTCGGCCAACTGTTGCCTATATTTTGTATTCGGTTTCGGCCAAGAATTTCTCTTTCGGTGCATCCCTAATTTGTACTGTTCACCACACGACCAAACGCTATATTAAAACTCGGCAATGATAAAAGGCCCTATATTGATTAGCCTACTGCGGTGAATGATTCCCTGCCCTGCACTGTCGGAATTGGAAAGCAAATATATGGACATGCATGGACACAGGATATATTTTCTTTCTTTTTTTTCTTGTTGGATTAATTTGTTTTTGGACTAAAGGCTATATTTCATGATCCATATGTTTCCTCAGCTGCAGGTAAGAGTTGGCTATTCTGTGTGGCGTCCGCATGTGATCAATATACATTATTATAAATTAATACCACGACGCAATAGGCAGATATAGGCGAGTTACAGTGGTAATAATAATCATCATCAACAGCCTTTCTTGTCAGTCTGTCAGTCTGTCGTCATGTTTGTGAACAAGCGCGAGTGGAGGTGAGCTGGCTTAAAACTATGATATGACTGTCCGACTTTCAAACACGCTGATGCCATTCATTCAGTATAGGCTAATGTGGTCTTCTAGTTTTTTATATAGGGCTAATTAGCCCTAGTGACTGCTGTCTGACCGACAGTCAACTGACTCAAAGGACCTCCGTATAACAATTTCAATAGGCCTACTGCAGGCATTACTACACTAAACAACGCTGGATTCGTACAGTGCAGAATGCAGATTATTATAATTGTGAGTTTGTTTTTTTAACATGCAGTGAGTCCGCAAGATACGATCTACAAGCTCACAACGTGTTGGATTTCGAGTAGAAGGCTGCCGAGTGAGCAGCCCCAATCGCGTATGATATAAATATCCTAATAAATAAATGAAAAGGCGTTGTGCTTGCGGGGGCAGTTTCTGTATGGGACTCTAGGCTAACTTGCCTCTAGACTGCATGCATTTAGGCATACAAGTGATACTTGGCTTTTATATCATTTTTTTATGTGCTGACCAATGTTGCGGACACATGCCTAATTGCCTACATATTTTGTCTGAGATTTGGGAACTATTTATTGATTCAGCATGAAGACTACAGCCTTCTACGCAAGCGTATGGCCTTTACACTACCATGTAGGGATGTCACGGTGTCCGGTGTTACCGGTGTTACCGGTGGGCGGGCACACCACCGAGTACTTTAATTGCGCACCGATTAAACCGTTTATATATAAAAAAAAAATAAATAAATAAAGTTTATTTGTATTTATTATTTGCATCCATTCTATGTTGCACATTCTGTAAATTACTAAATTACGATAAACGAACTATCTTGTTATCGATGTTTAGTAGTACAAATGTGTCTTCAACTCTCCCTCGCCTGCTCTTCATAGAGGTAAATTGCAGCAGGCACTGAGTAAGCCTATCACAGAAGCCTATGACGAGAGTGGGGGGACTGGGGGAGGGTGAAAGAAGGCCGCATGCAGTTGAGTTGGTTTAGGACAGGCTACAACAGGTTACAGGAGAATACTACAAACAAACAAACATGGCGGAGGCTACGAGCGCGGCGGATTTGGTGTCAAAGCCCAAGGCAAAATCACTTGTTTGGCGTTATTTTGGTTTCATACCCAATGCTGATAGGGAACCTGAAAATCCCGACGAGGTTGTCTGCAAACTGTGCCTCGCTAAAGTGGCAGCTTCTGGAGGCAACACCTCTAATCTAAAGGCTCACCTGGTAGCGAAACACAAGACTGCGGCTGCAAAATTGGGTCTTGCTGCCCGGCGTAAAATCATGGCAGTTGCATCTTCACACACACAGCCGTCGATTGCTGGAGCAATAAAAACGAAATACAAGCAGGACAGTGTGCGGTGGAAGAGATGCACTGATGCCGTGACCAGGTACATATGCAAAGACATGGTGTCATTCAGGACAGTTGAAAAGAGAGCGTTCAGAGACATGTTGGCCACATTCGACTGCCAGTACCAGGTTCCAACAAGGAATTATTTTTCTGAAACCGCCGTCCCAAATGCCTACGAAAGTATTCGGAGTGAATTGAAGAATGTCATCACAACGGTTGATTACTATGCCCTCACCACCGACTTGTGGTCCAGCCCCAAAATGGCACCCTACATGTCTCTCACTTTTCATTACATCGACAAAGAGTGGAGCCTGGAAGCCAAATGTCTACAGACCAGCTTTTTGCCTGAGGACCACACTGCCGACAACTTAAAAGAAGCTTTGCTGACTGCTCTGGAAGAATGGGGATTAAACATCGATAACTTGTCCTGTCTCACGACCGACAGCGGGGCAAACATAAAGGCCGCTGCTCGAAAGTTAGACGTGCCCTGGATGAGCTGCTTCGGGCACAAACTGAACCTCGCCGTGACCAACACAATCAGCAAGACTGAGAAAACCCCAACCGATCATGCCCTGGCTGTTTGTCGCAGAATCAATGGACTGTTCTCCCACAGCTGGAAAAGAAGACGCGATCTAAAAGCGGCGCAGAGAGAGCTTGGAATCGACGAGCACGAGCTAGTGACGGTACGTTTATTAATATATGAACAAGGCGCTAAAGCCAGTGAGCGAGTTCACAGATGTTTTGTCCAGCGAGAATTGCATCACCGCCTCAGCCTTACTACCTGTGCTCGACCTGATCAGAGATGAGACGCTAGGCCCTAGTGATGACGACACCACACTGACAGCTTCGTTCAAAGCCGGAATCGTAACGATTTTGCAGGAAAAATACGAAGCTCCAACTCTACCCGAAAAAAGTCTGGACCTGCTGCGCAAGGCAACATTCATGGACCCGCGCTACAAGGGTGACTATGATGCAAATGTGGAAGAGACCAAGATCGAGATAAAGGAAGAAGCAGTCGTCATCGGCCGCGAGAGAGCCCCCCCAGCGGTAGCAGACCCAGCCGTGAGTGGAGAGACTGGAGAGAGGGAGGAGGAGGGAGGTGAAGTCCCTGGCCCACAGCAGCAGCCCCCCGTACCCAAAAAGAAAACTTTAGCGAGTTTATTCAAGCGAAGGGCAACTGCCACGACCACACCCGCGACAATTCCGGAAAAGGTGGATGCCGAGATGGCAAAATATTGCCAAGAATCACTCCTGGACAGTGTTGGGGAAGTTACTTTTAAAAAGTAAGGAATTATAGTTATCGTTACTTATCTAAAAAAGTAATTTGTTACTTTACTTTACATTAAATTATGAAAGTAACTACTTTACTTTACTTTACTTTACTTAAAAAAAAAATAATATAAAAAACGGCCGAAACCGAATACCGAATATAGGAACTTTTGTTTTGAAGCTAGATCTATAAAGAATAGAGTTGGGAGACTTGGGACTTCATTAAAAAACATCTAATTAATTGGAGGCTTTAATTGTGATGATTTCATCTCAATTAATCACATTTTAAACGCATATCAATAGGCCTATTTGACCTGAGCAGTGAGATATTTTTCTACATAAGCATAGGCAATAAAACAAGTAGTAATAATAATAGTGATAATATTATTTATATAAAGCTTCTCTGAGTACTAAAGACACTTATCAAGGAGAACATGAGAAAACAAATAAAAACAACTTTATTAGAGAAAAACTGTGGAATGAGATAGCAATATTCCAGAGGTGGGTTTGAATTTATAGGTGGTGGCCTATACTCTAAGGTGGTGGCATGTCTCTTTTTGTCTGTTTTGGGAAGTGCATTGTTTTGACAGGTCTGCCTGAAACCTGCCTGAAACCCTGACCATTAAACACGGGCAGACGCAACGATACAGTCTGCCCGTGTAAACGCAGCAGCGAGTGTGACTGTGAGCAGTGTGAGGTGTTGGGGAAGGGGATGGAAAGTACTGTACATAGTGAAACTAACGTTAGCTCCCATGCTAGCTAGTAGCTTCCCTCGTCAACACTGCAGAACACCACCACAGATCGGATGGAAGCTGCAGCTGCTGATATCACGTTGCTTGTGCCCGTGGATGGGAAATAAGATTTAAAAGGCTATGGAAGCGTGGACGAAAGGCAAAGCACAGATGTGTGCAATACATTTGTGTCGGATCTGCCTGTGCATTCCGTCTGCTGCAGTGCGCGTGTGTTCTGTCAACTTCTGTGTTGTGAGTCTGTCACTGGCTGCTGAATGCATAGTTAAAGAGCGTCAAAAGCATGCGCCCTTCCTGCGCTGCGCTGGAAGTAGCAGATCTACAAGTTATCTACCCGTCGCAATGCCCAGCGTGTTGGGCTTGTACATCTGTGTTTCTCCCGCAGTTTAGTTGAATCATACTTTATTTGCCCCCGGCCCCTTCACTTCAGCAGCACAGAGACGCTTGTATGATAGACTCACGGAGCTGCATGGCGAGACTTTTTTCACTGATCACATAAGTTGACATAACGCCATAACGCGGGTAACGCTCGCACAATAACTATAAGGCCGTTATGGAATGGGGAATGTAAAGCGTTAGGTTACAAGTTACTGCAAATAGTAATTACGTTATGTAACGTAACGCGATGTAAGGGCGTTAGTCACAACACTGCTCCTGGATCTAGAGGAGAACCCCCTCCTTTGGTGGAAAACAAATGAACACTCGTTTCCCCTGTTGGCAAACGTAGCCAGAAAATACCTGTGCATTTGTGCAACAAGCTGCGCATCAGAAAGGCTCTTCAGCACAGCGGGCAACATATGTACACCCATTAGATCTCTGCTGAGCCCACAAAAGGTAAACCAGTTAGTTTTCCTGGCAAAGAATATGTAGCGAAAATATAAGTGGAAATATAGATCTGTTACTACTAGGCCTACTGTTACTGTCTGCAGCCAATTAAGGCCAATGTTAGGCCTATGTGACGTTTTATTCTGTATTTTATTTGTTTAAGTCTGGCAGTTTTTTATTTCAGTTTCTCATTTAATGACACTTTGATTTGGTCATTAAGAGTTGGCAGCTTAACTTAAATTGCACAGTATGCAGGCCGGTTGTTTAAGATGTGTATAATGCGACATTGTGCGTGTGTGTTAGTTATGCAAGTCTGCTATTGCAGCATGTGAAATGTGAATGATGCGATTGCGATCGTGTATTCATGTCATTGTTAGCGGGGTTAACGACCGCTGTTTACAGTTTTGGATCAAAGAGGCTTTTTTGATCACTTGAAGTAACTTGTGTCACTTTATTAACAGTTTGCTCAGAGAGCAGAGGTACTACCGACTCCGAGTCCCGACTGTTATTCATGTAAAAAAAAAAAAGCACTACGACTGTTCATGTTAAAAAAAAAGCACTGCAGTGAGAAATGTGTGCACTTTGTTTCATGGTTCATAACTTCATACAGGTTTCTTAATAAAACAATATGAACCAACCTATTTTGTATTTTTTCAAAGGGGAAGTATTTTAATGAATGAAATGCCATGATATATATATATATACATTACTAACGTCGATTAAGGTTTTGATGAGTGTGGTGAGGACTGAGGACATCTAGTGGTTGGAAACGGTGTTACCGGTATAACCGGTGTTAAAGCAAACGGTAAAAACGGTGTAGACATTCTTACACCGTGACAAGCCTACTACCATGAGAGCTGCCGTGCCAGCTGATATGTGCAGAGTTTCCGACCAACCAACGTCACCGCGAAGTTCACAGAGATGGCCATGAATTCCCACGCAATGTGGGAATCCACGTGAATGCCTGTCCGCTCACGCTCCTGTTAGGATATTGTGCTCTGGGGCAGCAGAGGGTCTCACATATACATACATCAGTCATATCATTCCACCTCATGCACACATGGTTTGTTTATTTGTTTTATTGTGTTGGCACCGCCTCTACGTCACAACATTGGAGGCCGGCCACTGCAAGCACGACGTCATAAAATAGACGTCATCACAACGTGACGGGAGACGGAGGACATGTTTGGACAGCATGGTGGTTAGGGAGTGAGGCAATTGTTAGGAGGACGCGACTCAGTGTTACCGACCTGCACATAAGAAGGCCACCGACCAGCCGCACTGGACTAGAAGATAAGCACAACGGATGGATAGCGCTGTCCTACGTAGGCTTATAGTTTAAAGTGGGTTGAGAGTATAGTGGAGCTTCGCGTAGTGGGAAAGTTTACTGATGGTCACCTGTTGCCATCCTGTGTCGGCGCTGTGCAAAGACTAATACATAAAAAGAGAAAATACCCTACGGGGGACCAAAAAAAGAAGAAAACAAACTAAAGCTATAAAAATAATACCTACGCGGGTTGTTATCCCCGCACCTGAACGACTACCGATCCAGCACCGCTCTTCGGCTGTGGGCCAACGACAGAGCTGGCCGTAGCCAGCAGGTGAGTGGACCGGGGGTGTTGTTGATACGGGGGCCGGTGCCGTTTTTGATTTAGTTTGACATATGCACGCGCACACGCACACGTCCATCCACGTCTTTTAGGTCAGGGTAGCTCCTATATTGTTGTTATGTAGCGAGCCATGGGAGCAACCCGTGACACTCCGCTCACGTTATGAGCGTACACGCTGTTGTGAATGAGGACCAGTGAGTTCTGTCCAATGAGGTGGAGTTTACACTCCCTCCAATGAGAAAAGGTTACATTTCTTCTTTGTTCAACAGCTGTGCCTCATCCAGAGAAGACCATGGCTTCCTCTCACGGAGATCCTCTACAGGTTGGTTTGCTGGCAAATAGCAGCTCAAAATAAGGTTCATTAATACAATTAATTTGCATATTGAAAATAATACTACCTGCTACTCATCCTATAGGGCTCTGTGGACATATTGGTGGCCAACAAGGTGGAACTGATCAAGTGGCTCAGATCAGATCTCCTCATTCTACAGCATGCTCAGTGTGAGGGAATTATTGATGACAGAGTTTATAACAAACTGAAGCATACAGTGCAGCCAGAAGATGTTTGTATTGAGCTTATTGATACAGTGATTAGTAGAGGAGAGGGAGCTTCATCTCAGTTCCTTACACTTCTCAAAGATCCAGAGATTCTCGTCACGTATCCACAACTCAAGGAATGGAATCCTTCTGCTGCGCTGCCAGGTAAGAAAGTAAAGAAAAGGCGCTTAATTGTATTTGTTGTGCCAGGTGGATGTAACGTCTACTTTGTTTGAAAGCATGAAAAGTTTATCTTAATGTCTAATGTAACACACACACACACACACACACACACACACACACGGAGATGGACCCAATATGATGATGTGTCTCCACTCTAACCAATCACTGTCTCACATTTCAGCTTTAGAAGAGAAGGCAAGACGAGAGAGAGCCGCCAAACTGAGAGGTAAGTTGTGTGTGTGTGTGTGTGTGCGCGTGCGTGCCTCACAGTTAGACAAAGATATTTATTATAGTTGTGTTCACTAACACTACTTCTAGAAGGACATACTTAGCTTAGGATTCCTAACTGTTTAGTAGAAGGATTAATTGGCAGCAATCACAGAGAGAGCCTCTGAGAATAAATGCAGTCCTACTACTAATACCATCTGTAGACTGTGTTTATAGCCTCCATTTACTACTACTAATACCATCATACCAGAGAGGGGTATGTTCTCTCTAGGCAAAGCTGTTAAAGATGGAATGTGCTTTGTTCACTACAGGTCTGTTGGAGTATGAAGACAAGCTTCAACGCAACATGAGCAGTACATATCTGAGTGTAAGGTTGGGTACAATGCTCACGGCCGTGTTCAAAAATATCTTCATCTGGCTCTACAATGTAGACATCAAAAACACAGACATCCACAGCCACCATGAGGTCAGACAGATGGAGATGGAGAAGGCAGGAGAGGGAACCCTAATCCAACTCATTGAAATGTTCAAAGACCGTTCTGGACTCGGAGTAATCATAAGAACAGTGCTGACCGTTGGCTGTGCAGGAATTGGCAAAACTTTCCTCGTGCACAAATTTCTGTTTGACTGGGCCAATAAATGTTTCCCCCAAGATCCACACCTCGTGTTCCCGCTCCAGTTCCGCCAGTTAAATCTGCTCAAGGGGGAAAAGTTTCGTTTGGCACAGCTAATTCACCACTGCATCACGGAAACCATGTTTATTGAGGAACACATTCTTAATGACATCTTTAACGAATTGCAGAAGGAGGTAGACTACAACAAGAGCCCCTTCAAAGTCATGATTATTATGGATGGATTTGATGAAAATTTCGAAAAGTTCGATTTCAAAACAGATTTTGGACCCATGAACTTCGTGGATTCGTACCCAGTGGAACATCTGCTTGTAAACCTCATCAAGGGGACGCTCCTCCGCTCTGCTCGCATCTGGATAACCTCACGACCTGCAGCATCCAATCAGATCCCTAAGGCGTTTGTTAGCAGAATGACAGAAGTACGAGGGTTCATCAAAGATGACCAGAAGAAGGAGTTCTTCACGAAGAGCATCAGTGATGAGAACCAGGCCAACTCACTCTACTCACACATCCGGAAATCAAAGATCCTCCACACCATGTGTGAAATCCCAGTCTTTTGTTGGTTCCTTGCTAGAGTTGTGCAGAACAAGGGGATGACAAAGCTGCCCAAAACCCTGGTTGAGCTGTTCTGCCACTTCCTGATGGGCGAGACACTGCGGGAGAAGATGAAGGATCCTTCACTAAACGATAAAGACAGAGAGAAGCTCATAAAGGATGCAGGAGACATTCTTCTGATGCTGGGAAACCTGGCGTTTGACCAACTGGACAAAGGACGAATCATTTTCTATGAGAAAGACCTGAAAGCGTGTGGTCTTGATGTGATCAAGGACTTGCTGATCTCAGACTTTTGCACAACCTTCTTCAAAGAAGACGAAAAGTTCTTCGAACAAACGGTCTACTGCTTCGTTCATCTGAGCCTCCAGGAGTTTCTGGCTGCAGTCTACCTGTTCCACTGTTTCACTCAGAAGAACAAGAGTCCATGGTTCCACCGTTTCACTCAGAGGACCCGGAGGAACAGGAAGGTCCTGAAGACATTCCTCGGAACCAGCCGTGTCAGTTCCTTGAAGGACTTCCTGAAGGCTGCAATGAAGAAAGCCCTGAAGAGTGAGAACGGCCACCTGGACCTCTTTGTCCGCTTCCTTCATGGTCTCTCACTGCAGTCCAACCAGAGTCTGTTAGGAGGTCTGCTGGGTCAGACAGAGAACAGTCCAGAGGAGATCCAGAGAGCCATCAACAACCTGAAGGAGATGAATGGTGACTTATCTCCTGACAGATGTATCAACATCTTCCACTGTCTGATGGAGATGAACGACCCGTCAGTAAGTCAGGGGATCCAACAGTACCTGGAGTCTCAGAGCAGATCAGGGAAGGAACTCTCTGAGACCCAGTGTTCAGCTCTGGCCTCCATGCTGCTGATGTCAGAGCAGGTTCTGGAGGAGTTGGACCTGTACAAATACAACACGGGGATGACTCCCGAGGGGCGGCTGAGACTGATCCCAGCTGTGAGGAACTGCACAACAGCCAAGTTAGTAGTCCTGTGAATAACAACATGACTGAGCACCATTCACTCATATATTACTACTGTATTCATTCATTACAAATACTATATTTAAAATTATTATATAACTACTACATTCATTAATTACAAATTAATACACACACGGACGGACGGACGGACGGACGCACGCACGCACGCACACAGGTGGAATCATCACAAATTAACCCATTTCGGACGGGAACCCTTTTTGGTGTTTTAAGCATTATGTTATACAGCTTAAGTATTGAAAAATAGCAGATCTACAAGCTCGTAGCGCCACACCTTGTGCCGCGATATATATGTTAGTTAGTATGTAGTATGTCAAACTACATACATACATACATAACTATTGAAAAAAGCCGATCTACAAGCTCATAGCGCGCCGCGCTACAAGCTTGTAGATCTGCTATTTTTTTAAATCGTGATAATGTGGCGCACATCTTTGAATATTCTTTCAGAGCAAACATTTTTAACTCAAATCTTTGCTTCTGGGGGGTCCCTGGAACAACATATTTTCAGATGGGGGTCCGCAGCCAATTACATATAATTCTGGGGGTCCTTGACATGAAATAGTTTGCGAACTAGTGCACTGAACATAGAAACAGGGTTTTTCAGAAAACTGTGATGAAGCCATTGTCTAAGAATTGGCCTCAGGTCTAAATGTGTTAAAAGACTGCTTGGACACAACTGCTGGTTCATTCTGCAGTGTTTAATGTAAACCAGTGGTTCTCAAACCAAGGACTTTGTATGAATTAATATGTATTATGTGTAACAGACCTCTATCTGAATACATTGTGTGTCAGGGACCCCCACACCATAATTGTGTTAATTTATTATTGTCAATTATTTTACTTAAATATGTTTTTGAAAATAGCCGATCTGCAACATCGCAATGTGACACAATGTGAGCTTGTAGATCTGCAATAGAAGATCTCTCAGTTTACTTCCTTGACAGTGAGTTAACTTGGTCTGACCTGTTTTGATCATCTCTGATTTTACATTTAATCTGTCATTACAGACTTGTTGGTTTTGGTGTTGAACTCAAGAAGGAACACATTGAAGTTGTGGCTTCAGCTCTCAGTTCTAATCCGTCCCATCTGAGACACCTGGACATCAGTTCCAACCACTTGGAGCCAAATATGGACCTGCTCTGTGACGCACTGAGGAGTCCACATTGTAGACTGGAGACTCTACGGTCAGATATTATTGATTTATGTGATTATAGTATTAATATTGAATACGTGTGAATAAGGTTGATATCATAGTAACACACTTTGACGAGAATAATGATAAGGTACAGTCAGGCGCGTATTGTGGATTAAGTGATTGACTGGGAAAATTAGCATGGGGGGGTCTTCTAGTGACCCCGTAAGAGAACATTTTAGCATTTTTCATGATTTATCAACATGTTTAAAAACATAGCCGATAATAAAACTAATTGTATTGTCTTTTGCTCCAGCAGATGTCCTTCTTGTGTCTGTGACATCACCAGTTATCAGCTTCACTGTCTTCTATCCAGAATAATGTATTTTATAGCAGGCAATCAAACATGTGGTGTTTTATTTCTCATTTAGACTGATGAACTGCTGGTTGTCAGAGAGAAGCTGTGAACTTCTGGCCTCAGCTCTCAGATCTAATCCTCATCTGAGAGAATTAGACTTGACCTTCAACGTCTTGCCGGTGTCTGCACTGGAGAACTTCTCTGGACTGGAAACGCTCAAGTGAGTAGACTCTGTCTGTCTGTCTGTCTGTCTGTCTGTCTGTCTGTCTGTCTGCGAGTCCCTTTTATGCCCATACATGGAGTTCCATGTGAGGCATGCCCAAATATGGAATCCAGGGTAATCTATGACCTCATAGACTAGAGTTTGGAATCATAATTATGATGACATGTATTTATAAGGGGCGTTAGCCCCTCCTATATACATATTCTGTCCCCACAAAATCATGAAATGTCATCGACAATGAAGGAAAAATGTACGTCATCTTGTCCCCACACGTCTCATATTTTCCATCGACAATGAAAGGAGACATTAGGTCAAATGTCCGCCAAGTATGACGTCAATTTGTGAGAACAGGAAACAAGCACTCTGATTGGCCAGTATGAGATGATCCATGATGATGTACGATGATAAGAGCGCCCCTCACTTCACATGGGTGTGATTTTCACAACCATTGTGACCGACTTCCCACTCTGCACATCTGAACATTACTCCCTCAAGTCAACTTTAAATTGATTGATTTAGTTAATATTTACACACAAATTAATAATGCTGGATGTAAGGAATATACTTTTAATTGAAACGTACAATTATATGAAAAGATTATATTGTAGCATACTTTACATGTAAACTTTAATTTGGCATAAAAATAAACGTGATTAACCAGATGAACTCTAGTATGCCTAAGCATTCTGAGAACTCATAAAGCAGATCTACAAGCTCAATTAGCAGATCTACAAGCTCAAACATCAGATCTACAAGCTCAAATAGCAGGTCTAACAGGAGAGGACACAGAAGGTTCCCTCTCAGTCATTTCATAACAGTTTCCATTTGAGTGTCCTCAGTGTATCGTTGTATGACCACAGCCTGCTGGCCAGTACCATGGGAAGAAATCATATTAGAAATGTAAATACAACAGTATTTTAACGTCCTCTGGTCCAAGCCAGGTGGCAGTGAGTTTGTCCGGTCAGACTGCCTGCCCTGGTGAAGATAATGGTAGCAGAAACACTGTAGTGTCAGATACGTTGTGTTAGACAGTCAGACATTGATGCATTGTTGTTCTACTTCCTACAGAGTGAAACATGGAGGAGAACTCTGGACTAATCCTCAACTCCCTACACAATGTGAGTGTCTGTCTGTCTGTCTGTCTGTCTGTCTGTCTGTCTGTCTGTCTGTCTGTCTGTCTGTCAGTGTTGATTTTAACAGCAACGTTTAGATTGTAGATTAGTCATAGACCTTTGAATAAAGCTTAATTGATTTGTAGTTATATTTTAGTCAGCTGAAATGTTTTTGTGTTAGTCTAGTTTTAGTTGACTAAATATCATGAGATTTTAGTCGACTAAATCTACAATTGATTTAGGCAATTACAATGTATTTTGGCGGCCTTTATGTCGTCATATAGTAATGGTTGATTTTACACTTGGCTACATGCTGAAAATAGCAGATCTACAAGCTTTTACAAGCTTCTATTCTACAACGCATTGTGATGCAACACTTGTCATCACTTGACCTCCTAGAAATTACCCAATCACACACATACACCACTCTGTCTGTTCATGCTTGTTGGTAACCACACACAGTTGGTAACCACACACACACGCGCGCACACACACACACACACACACACACACACACACACACACACACACACACACGGAAGGAAGACAATGCAGAGCAGAGCAGTCTCAGGACAACTCAATAATGGATGGAATATATATTTATTCAATACAAATGGGCAATATATTTATTATGGTTTGGCGATTAATTGGATCTGCTTTTTAAGTAGTGAGATCAAGCGCATCAGTCCCAACCATAGGGACTCCGAATCCCCCGTACCTAAACTGCAGATCCAAAACGACGGGTGGTAGCTGGGGTGGAGGAGGGTGAGA
Source organism: Protomyctophum parallelum (assembly GCF_964188405.1). Taxonomy (NCBI): domain Eukaryota; kingdom Metazoa; phylum Chordata; class Actinopteri; order Myctophiformes; family Myctophidae; genus Protomyctophum; species Protomyctophum parallelum. The sequence continues at coordinate 45,901,059 of NC_139706.1, read as the reverse complement.
CAGGTGGTAGCGGGGGTGGAGGAGGGTGAGACAGGTGGTAGCGGGGGTGGAGGAGGGTGAGACAGGTGGTAGCGGGGGTGGAGGAGGGTGAGCTGGGGTGGAGGAGGGTGAGACAGGTGGTAGCGGGGGTGGAGGAGGGTGAGCTGGGGTGGAGGAGGGTGAGACAGGTGGTAGCTGGGGTGGAGGAGGGTGAGCTGGGGTGGAGGAGGGTGAGACAGGTGGTAGCTGGGGTGGAGGAGGGTGAGCTGGGGTGGAGGAGGGTGAGACAGGTCGTAGCTGGGGTGGAGGAGGGTGAGCTGGGGTGGAGGAGGGTGAGACAGGTGGTAGCTGGGGTGGAGGAGGGTGAGACAGGGGGTAGCTGGGGTGGAGGAGGGTGAGACAGGTGGTAGCTGGGGTGGAGGAGGGTGAGACAGGGGGTAGCTGGGGTGGAGGAGGGTGAGACAGGTGGTAGCTGGGGTGGAGGAGGGTGAGCTGGGGTGGAGGAGGGTGAGACAGGTGGTAGCTGGGGTGGAGGAGGGTGAGACAGGTGGTAGCTGGGGTGGAGGAGGGTGAGCTGGGGTGGAGGAGGGTGAGACAGGGGGTAGCTGTGGTGGAGGAGGGTGAGACAGGTGGTAGCTGGGGTGGAGGATGGTGAGACAGGGGGTAGCTGTGGTGGAGGAGGGTGAGACAGGTGGTAGCTGGGGTGGAGGATGGTGAGACAGGGGGTAGCTGTGGTGGAGGAGGGTGAGACAGGTGGTAGCTGCGGTGGAGGAGGGTGAGACAGGGTGTAGCTGGGGTGGAGGAGGGTGAGACAGGGGGTAGCTGGGGTGGAGGAGGGTGAGACAGGTGGTAGCTGGGGTGGAGGAGGGTGAGACAGGTGGTAGCTGGGGTGGAGGAGGGTGAGCTGGGGTGGAGGATGGTGAGACAGGTGGTAGCTGGGGTGGAGGAGGGTGAGACAGGTGGTAGCTGGGGTGGAGGATGGTGAGACAGGTGGTAGCTGGGGTGGAGGAGGGTGAGACAGGTGGTAGCTGGGGTGGAGGAGGGTGAGCTGGGGTGGAGGAGGGTGAGACAGGTGGTAGCTGGGGTGGAGGAGGGTGAGCTGGGGTGGAGGAGGGTGAGACAGGTGGTAGCTGGGGTGGAGGAGGGTGAGACAGGTGGTAGCTGGGGTGGAGGAGGGTGAGCTGGGGTGGAGGATGGTGAGACAGGTGGTAGCTGGGGTGGAGGAGGGTGAGACAGGTGGTAGCTGGGGTGGAGGATGGTGAGACAGGTGGTAGCTGGGGTGGAGGAGGGTGAGACAGGTGGTAGCTGGGGTGGAGGAGGGTGAGCTGGGGTGGAGGAGGGTGAGACAGGTGGTAGCTGGGGTGGAGGAGGGTGAGCTGGGGTGGAGGAGGGTGAGACAGGTGGTAGTTGGAGTGGAGGAGGGTGAGACAGGTTGTAGTTGGGGTGGAGGAGGGTGAGACAGGTGGTAGTTGGGGTGGAGGAGGGTGAGACAGGTGGTAGTTGGGGTGGAGGAGGGTGAGACAGGGGGTAGTTGGGGTGGAGGAGGGTGAGACAGGGGGTAGCTGTGGTGGAGGAGGGTGAGACAGGTGGTAGCTGTGGTGGAGGAGGGTGAGACAGGTATAAATATGTTTAATATTTAATGTTTTCTACTGTGTTGTTTTCTCATCAGATTCCCATCGTCTCACTCTGGACCCAAACACAGCAAGCAGAACACTCTGTCTGTCTGACGACAACAGGGAGGTCACAAGGTCAATGGGGGGGGAGCTTCAGCCATACGCTGACCACCCTGATAGATTTAGGGATGGTGTTAATCAGGTTCTGTGTTCAGAGGGTCTTTCTGGAGGCCGTTACCTGTGGGAGGTAGAGAGGAGGGGAGGGGGAGGGGTTTATATAGGAGGGGCTTACAGAGACAGAGAGAGAGGAGAGGATAGGAGGCCGCTTGGATTCAATGATCATTCCTGGAGTCTGTCCTGTTATGGAGGCTGTTACATTGTCATTCACAATCGTAGGCAGACTGTCCTCCCTGATGTTCCCTCTGACTCCAGCAGAGCAGTGGATGAGAGCGGTGAGCCTGTCTACAGAGTAGCAGTGCATCTAGACTGCCCTGCAGGGACTCTGTCCTTCTATGACGTGCCCTCTGACTCACTGACACACCTCTATACCTTCCAGACCAGATCCACTGAAGCTCTCTACCCTGGGTTTATGCTTTCATCTGGTGACTTCTCCTCAGTGTGTCTTTGTTAGGACAGACAACGTCTCTGATCAACGTCTGATCAACGTCTCTGATCAGAGAGAGAGAGAGAGAGAGAGAGAGAGAGAGAGAGAGAGAGAGAGAGAGAGAGAGAGAGAGAGAGAGTTTAACCCATTCTGAACGGGCACCCATTTTGGTGTTAGCATCATGTTATGCTTTAGCTATTGAAAAATAGCAGATCTACAAGCTCATATCGCGCCACCGAGTGGCGCGATACGAGCTTGTAGGTCTGCTATTTTTGAAAAATCAAAGAGCGACTGACATTTCTAGAATCTGATCTCAGGTCAGAATGGGTTAATCAGACCAGTGTGTGTCCAGTGGAAACCTTGTATGAATCTGATCTCAGGTCAGAATGGGTTAAGAGAGAGAGAGAGAGAGAGACATTGTTTAAGAGAGAGAGAGAGAGAGAGAGAGACATTGTTTCAGAGAGAGAGAGAGAGAGAGACATTGTTTAAGAGAGAGAGAGACATTGTTTAAGAGAGAGAGAGAGAGAGAGAGAGAGAGAGAGAGAGAGACATAGCAGATCGGTGCCGCGCTACGCCTCCACGCCTCACCAGGTGTATTGACCCTCTCATAACGACCACGCAGACAGCCACGCCTCCCCAGGTGTATTGACCCTCTCATAACGACCACGCAGACAGCCACGCAGACAGCCACGCAGACAGCCACGCCTCACCAGGTGTATTGACCCTCTCATAACGCTTCTGGTGACTGATATTGTCCTTCTAATGAACATTAGACTGGTTGGAAACACACGTCTCTGCTTCTGGTGACTGATATTGTCCTTCTAATGCGTGAGAAGGCCATGTTTTTTTATTACTTTTTCCATGTATTTTATTTCATAAAAAAAAAAAAAAAGATAAAAAAATTGGATCAGTTGTACTCTGTAATGTTCTTGTTGCAATATTGACGTATACAATTGTAAATGTCTAGCGTTCATAAAGTACATTGTAAATGTCTATAGCGTTCATAAAGTACATTGTAAATGTCTATAGCGTTCATAAGCAGCTACACATATTATTATTATATTCCTAATGCTCTGGAAGTATTTCTGAAACTAGAACATCAAATAAATGCTTATTGATGATAGAAGTGTCCGGATTGATTTCTATGTAGTTTTGGGTGAGTTTGTCAAGGTGCACTGAGGTAATAATAATAATAATAATAAAACTTTATTTGTATAGCACCTTTCATGACATGAAATGCAGCTCAAAGTGCTTTACAGAACAATGGAGAATAAAAGAAAAGCAAGGCAACGACATTAAAAAACAAGCAGTTACAGTGAGGACATGAAAAATAAAAAATAAAAGATCAATTAAAGGCAATGTTGTAGAAGTGGGTCTTGAGCTGAGCTTTAAAAATGTCTACAGGCCCAGGCCGTAGCGTAACGGTCTGGGCACCGGACTGGTAATCCAGTCGCAGTGTGCCGCGGGTTCGACTCCCGGACCCGACACGGCCTTTACTGCATGTCATCCCCCCATCTCTCTCCCGTTTCCTGTCAGCCTACTGTCTGTCCCTTCAAAAAATCAATAAAAGGCGTAAGCCGCAAAAAAAAAAAAAAAAAAAAAAAAAGTCTACAGAGGCTGCCTGACGAAGGTACAGTGGGAGCTTGTTCCATGCCGACGGCCCGTAGAAGCAAAAAGCTGCTTCCCCGTATTTTTTAGTTGCCATTTTTTTAGGCAAAGCGAGCAGGCCAGCAGTGGAAGACCTTAGCGGGCGGTTTGGGACATATTTAGGCAGGCAGTCATGTAGGTAGGAAGGTGCGAGACCATTGAGAGCTTTATAGACAGGGCTGCACACAACCTTTTTGGTCTAGTACTCAGAGGAGCACCTGGAGGAGTTACTTGGTGCTCCTAAAATGCGGTGACCCGTCTCGCCGGATGGATAAAAGAGGGATGCATGAATAACTTATAGCAAAACGATATTTATTGGATAAGTGGGGACTGGGGAGTCAATGGAGAGTATTGCAACTCTAGATTCATCCCATTATACAAATAAATCTAGAGTTGCAAATTGCAGCTATAGGTCCATGTGTATTCCAGCCCTATATGCATATTTTAATACAAACTTCTTAATACTATGAGGATAATATGAGCATCAAAGCAATATTTAGATACTTTTCTTTATTTAAATAGCCGATCTACTAGCTCAGAACGTGTTGCGGAGGTCGACACGTTGTGAGCTTGCAGATCAGCTATTGCCTATTTGTTTAACATACGACACGTCGTACGGCGAAGCATACGTCAGGCTTCCCTCTTGTTTTTAGCAGAGGCGATGTACACAGTCAACACAGAGTCAAGACAGTCAGACACACATGGCTCCTCTGTGCAAAATAAACAGTGTACACTACCCGACTTTACGATAATAAGGGACAGTATGTCGGGATACGCTGTTATGTTGATAAGCTTCATATTGTGCAGCAGTGCCAGTCCGTGAGAGACGGCATCGCACACGAGCAACTTGCTCCAGCACCCGGAAAACAAGCAGTGAGCAGCTTGGAATCCTCCCCATAGAGTGGAACCTCCCTCGTTTGACTAAGGACGCGCTGTGATTGGCCACAATGGCCAGTGTACTTGTGCAAGACGTGCTGTGATTAGCCAGTAGTAGCTACTTTGAGTGGCAGTCAGTGGAAAATGCTCTCGCCACAGAATGTGCTAGTATTCTGGCCATGATAATAATTCTGTGCGGCCCCAGCTGTTGGTACGCAGAAGCGCTTCCCGGCGCTTGATTGACAGCGCATTATGAATTTTGACGGCGCATGCGCACTGGCGCACCACTTATGTGCAGCCCTGTTTATAGACAAGTAAAATAATTTTAAAATCAATCCTAAAAACAGGTGGTGCCGGGGACCCCCAGGGGTCCTTCAGGGGGGTCCCGGGACCCCCAGGGGTCCTTCAGGGGGGTCCCGGGACCCCCAGAGGTCCTCCAGGGGTCCGGGGACCCTCAGGGGTCTCCAGTGTAAAGAAATGATTTCTCTTGTCTGAATGACAGTTTAGTGGTAAGAGTTTAACCCATTCTGAACGGGAACCCATTTTGGTGTCAGCATCATGTTATGCTTTAGCTATTGAAAAATAGCAGATCTACAAGCTCATAGCGCGCCACAGAGTGGCGCGCTACGAGCTTGTAGGTCTGCTATTTTTTTGAAAAATCGAAGAACGACTGACATTTTTTAGAATCTGATCTCGGGTCAGAATGGGTTCATCAGACCAGTGTGTGTCCAGCGGAAACCTCGTATGAATCTGATCTCAGGTCAGAATGGGTTTAAGGGAATTCCCTCTCAACTCATACCTGCTGTCCCAGAAATGGACACCAGGCTCGGCTGTAAAGTCATATATTATCTATCTAGTGAACAAAGACCTGGATCATATCTCCTCTGTCCCTCCTGTAAACTAACGTTGGTAACTGTAAGTGTCTTAAAGGACCACTTCACCACTTTTCAACCTATCTTCATATAATAGGTCCTCACTAATAATCATGCTAAAATGATTCTTTTCTACTCAGTCTGTGTCTCATATATAGGAGGGCTGTGGGCAGTTTAGAAACCGTCTTCCAGTGACATCATTAGGCAGATTATTTTTTAAACAATAATTCTTTCACAAAAATGTTTAGATTTTCATTATCGTGAGAACGATGGCTTCCATTTTCGTATTGCAACTTTTCAGGACTAGAAAGCCTGTAGTTTCTATTAGCTTGTATATTCCCCATCGATGATGTCACTGGAAGACGGTTTCTGAACTGCCCACAGCCCTCCTATGAGACACAGACCGAGTAGGAAAAAATTGCGCCATTTTTTCAAGATTATTAGTGAGGACCTATTATATGAAGATAGGTTTAAGAGTGGTGAAGTGGTCCTTTAATTATTATTATTAACCTTTCTTCATATGACACTTCTTTCAGCCCTGGTATTAGTTTAGTAGCCCGTCTCTGAAGCTTCTCTATTTTCTCTATATGTATTTGATTTAGTAATAAATGAATGAATAAATTAATAAATTAATGATTTAGTAATAAATGAATTAATAAATTAATAAATTAATGATTTAGTAATAAGGGCACCAGGCAGAGCTTTGCAAATTCAACATGTGATCTCATCTCGAGGATTTGTATAACGGCATAAATAGTTCTTTACGTACATTTAAAAAAGGTTCTTCTAATTATGGCCAACATGGAGTTCTTCAGAGATGTGCGTTCCACATTCTATATCCTTTTCTTCCTCAACTTGATGAATCACTAGATCGACTGTATTATAGAGCACCGAAGTCTGACGTCACTGTCAGTAGAGGGCGCCAGTAGCACACAGGTTCATGTGTTTGTTTTTAGTTGCATTGTAATCCCCATTGGGGGGGGGGGGGTTTAGATCGCTTCATATAAGAACTATGTTTGACAAATAAACCTCAGATCTTCTTATATTCTTATATTATGGTATCAGTCTATCTTTAGGCTCAATAAGTGCATGGTGGGCTACAGTTTAAACACTTTAGTTTATATTATGGTATTAGTCTATCTTTAGGCTACAGTTTAAACACTTTATTTTAGAACAACTGCCCTCGTATAATCAACGTCTACTTCAGATCTAGCCAGTGTTGTTTTCGTCGACTAAAACTAAGACGAAAAATGTTCGTCGACTACCTTTTTCCACTGACAAAAACGAATGGAAACTAAATGAAACTAAGCTATGATGACTAAAACTAAGACTAAATATACTGACAATTTCGTCGACAAATAGAAACTAGACTAAAATGTTAAGAAGGGACTAGTGGACAAGAGATCCAGTATAAGTCATTTTACACTTGGTTGCATGCTGAAAATAGCAGATCTACAAGCTCACAACGCGTCGCAACGCAATGCGTTGTGAGCTTGTAGATCGGCTATTTTCAGCAAGTGTAAAAACACTCATTACGACGGCATCAAGGCCCGCCAAAATACATTTTAGTCGACTAAATCAACTGTAGATTTAGTCGACTAAAATCTCATGACATTTAGTCGACTAAAACTAGACCAACACTAAGACATTCCAGGTGACTAAAATGTGACTAAAACTAAATGAAGTTTCAGTCCAAAGACTATGACTAAAACTAAAATAGAAATTTCTCGCCAAAAACAACACTGGTTCTAGCAAACGGAGCTGAGCGGGAGAACCTTGTCTATTAAGGATCTCTTCTTACAAACGGATACATTTAATATTTCATACAGTGTATCGTTATGTTGGCAATTTCCCCAGTGCAGAGATATTTGCTTTATAAATCAATTGCAAACCTGGTCTCTAAACTGCCTCCCCCTGGCCAGCCGGGGCGCCTGATGGAGGGGAAAGGAACTGGTCTCTAAACTGCCTCCCCCTGGCCAGCCGGGGCGCCTGATGGAGGGGAAAGGAACTGGTTGGAATAACGTGTTCCTTCCACGCGCTACGTCCAACCAGGGAAACTCCCCCCTGTCAGGTGTAAAGGAGCAACTTGGACACTCAGGCATGAAGGAAGCATGAGTTCAAGTCCGTTGCTCTCCCCTTGTCCCCCATATATGGGGACTAGGTTGCTCTCCCCTTGTCCCCCATATATGGGGACTAGGTTGCTCTCCCCTTGTCCCCCATATATGGGGACTAGGTTGCTCTCCCCTTGTCCCCCATATATGGGGACTAGGTTGCTCTCCCCTTGTCCCCCATATATGGGGACTAGGTTGCTCTCCCCTTGTCCCCCATATATGGGGACTAGGTTGGTGGAGGGTGTGTAGAGCCCAGGATCACATTAGATGATTGACACAGGGGTGAAAAATGGGTTACAAAATCGTGGGATAAAAATAATAATATATATATTAAAAAAAAAGGAGAAAACTAAATGGAATCTAAATGAAAAGTAAGCCATGGCGACTAAAACTAAGACTAAATATGCTGACAATTTCATCAACAAACAAAGAACACCTTATGTAAACCATACTGCAGTAACCCATGGGAAGATAATAATTCAAATGTATCATTTGTTGAAAGTGATTTTTTTGCTATGTTTTTCTTTGTTTTTTATTTCCTCCTATGTTTTTTTATTTCTTATTTTATATTTTGTTTTACTATGTTTTATTTTGAGTTATAGTGTTTGTAAACAATTGTAAGTTGCCTTTGTTAAATGTTAAATGTTTGTCTGTGTCGGACCCCAGGAAGACTAGCTTGTTTCAAGGCAAAAGCTATAATGGGGATCCTTATAAACAATAAACAAATTCAAACACTAAAATGTTAGGAAGGGACTATAGTGGACAAGAGATCCAGTATAAGTCATTTTACAATGTGTTGCATGCTGAAAATAGACAATCTACAAGCTCACAACGTGGCGCGCTGCGACGCGTTGTGGGCTTGTAGATCGTCTATTTTCAGCAAGTAAAAAAAACCCAGTCATTATAGGGAGGTATACTGTACCATACCCTATATGGTACTTTTAACCCATTCTGAAGCATCATGTTATGCTTTAGCTATTGAAAAATAGCAGATCTACAAGCTCGTAGCGCGCCACCGAGTGGCGCGCTACGAGCTTGTAGGTCTGCTATTTTTGAAAAATCGAAGAACGACAGCCATTTTTTTTATAATCTGATCTCAGGTCAGAATGGGTTCATCAGACCCAGTGTGTGTCCAGTGGAAGACCTCGTATGAATCTGATCTCAGGTTGTAAGTGTCCTATAGTGACAGCTGAGGCCTCTACAGAGAGAGACCCATCACCTTTTAGTTTGGGATGGAGGTTATAAGTGTCCTATAGTGACAGACAGGGGGCGCTAATTCACCTTTTAGTTTGGGATGGAGGTTCTAAGTGTCCTATAGTGACAGACAGGGGGCGCTAATTCACCTTTTAGTTTGGGATGGAGGTTATAAGTGTCCTATAGTGACAGACAGGGGGCACTAATTCACCTTTTAGTTTGGGATGGAGGTTCTAAGTGTCCTATAGTGACAGACAGGGGGCGCTAATTCACCTTTTAGTTTGGGATGGAGGTTATAAGTGTCCTATAGTGACAGACAGGGGGCACTAATTCACCTTTTAGTTTGGGATGGAGGTTATAAGTGTCCTATAGTGACAGACAGGGGGCGCTAATTCACCTTTTAGTTTGGGATGGAGGTTCTAAGTGTCCTATAGTGACAGACAGGGGGCACTAATTCACCTTTTAGTTTGGGGTGGAGGTTATAAGTGTCCTATAGTGACAGACAGGGGGCGCTAATTCACCTTTTAGTTTGGGGTGGAGGTTCTAAGTGTCCTATAGTGACAGACAGGGGGCGCTAATTCACCTTTTAGTTTGGGGTGGAGGTTATAAGTGTCCTATAGTGACAGACAGGGGGCGCTAATTCACCTTTTAGTTTGGGGTGGAGGTTATAAGTGTCCTATAGTGACAGACAGGGGGCGCTAATTCACCTTTTAGTTTGGGGTGGAGGTTATAAGTGTCCTATAGTGACAGACAGGGGGCGCTAATTCACCTTTTAGTTTGGGGTGGAGGTTCTAAGTGTCCTATAGTGACAGACAGGGGGCGCTAATTCACCTTTTAGTTTGGGGTGGAGGTTATAAGTGTCCTATAGTGACAGACAGGGGGCGCTAATTCACCTTTTAGTTTGGGGTGGAGGTTCTAAGTGTCCTATAGTGACAGACAGGGGGCGCTAATTCACCTTTTAGTTTGGGATGGAGGTTATAAGTGTCCTATAGTGACAGACAGGGGGCGCTAATATAGGAGAGGGCAGGACCATTTAGGGCAGAGGGGTGTCCACACTTTTTTTCCAAAGGGGGGCCATATTAGAAAATATTAAAACACCCAAGCGGGCCAAATACATCTCCTATAACATACTGTACCGTCTGACTATGACAAAGTCACATTATACATAACGCGTCACATTTAAACGATTCTATTTAACTGTCGTCATCAATATTTAATATCAATGTTTTTTTTATCAGCCATATATATGTCACATTACCAAATGTAATATGTAACCATACAAGCAAGGTCAAAAACAAATACAAGGAACAAGGAACGACAATGGGCGACTGTGGCTCAGGAGGTAGAGCAGGTCGTCCAATGATCCATGGGTCGGCGGTTCGAATCCCGGCTCCTCCTCCTCCTGTCTACATGATGAAGTGTCCTTGGGCAAGACACTGAACCCCAAATTGCTCCCGATGTGCTGGTTGGTGCCTTGCATGGCTTCCGCCGCAATCGGTGTATGAATGTGTGTGTGAATGGGTGAATGTAATGCACAATCTATGTAAAGGTGTGTGAATGTGTGTGTGTGAATGGGTGAATGTAATGCACAGTCTATGTAAAGGTGTGGGAATGTGTGTGTGTGAATGGGTGAATGTAATGCACAGTCTATGTAAAGGTGTGTGAATGTGTGTGTGTGAATGGGTGAATGTAATGCACAGTCTATGTAAAGGTGTGGGAATGTGTGTGTGTGAATGGGTGAATGTAATGCACAGTCTATGTAAAGGTGTGTGAATGTGTGTGTGAATGGGTGAATGTAATGCACAATCTATGTAAAGGTGTGTGTGTGTGTGTGTGTGTGTGTGTGTGTGTGTGTGTGTGTGTGTGTGTGTGTGTGTGTGTGTGTGTGTGTGTGTGTGTGTGAATGGGTGAATGAATTGCACAATCTATGTAAAGGTGTGTGAATGTGTGTGTGAATGTGTGAATGTAATGCACAGTCTATGTAAAGGTATGTGTGTCTGAATGGGTGAATGTAATGCACAATCTATGTAAAGGTGTGTGAATGTTTGTGTGAATGGGTGAATGTAATGCACAATCTATGTAAAGGTGTGTGAATGTGTGTGTGAATGGGTGAATGTAATGCACAATCTATGTAAAGGTGTATGAATGTGTGTGTGAATGGGCGAATGTAATGCACAGTCTATGTAAAGGTGTATGAATGTGTGTGTGTGAATGGGTGAATGTAATGCACAATCTATGTAAAGGTGTGTGAATGTGTGTGTGTGTGTGTGTGTGTGTGAATGGGTGAATGTAATGCACAATCTATGTAAAGGTGTGTGAATGTGTGTGTGTGTGAATGGGTGAATGTAATGCACAATCTATGTAAAGGTGTGTGAATGTGTGTGTGAATGGGTGAATGTAATGCACAATCTATGTAAAGGTGTGTGAATGTGTGTGTGTGTGTGTGTGTGAATGGGTGAATGTAATGCACAATCTATGTAAAGGTGTGTGAATGTGTGTGTGTGTGTGTGTGTGTGTGTGTGTGTGTGTGTGAATGGGTGAATGTAATGCACAATCTATGTAAAGGTGTGTGAATGTGTGTGTGTGTGTGTGTGTGTGTGTGTGTGTGTGTGTGTGTGTGTGTGTGTGTGTGTGTGAATGGGTGAATGTAATGCACAATCTATGTAAAGGTGTGTGAATGTGTGTGTGTGTGTGTGTGTGTGTGTGTGTGTGTGTGAATGGGTGAATGTAATGCACAATCTATGTAAAGGTGTGTGAATGTGTGTGTGTGTGTGTGTGTGTGTGTGTGTGTGTGTGTGTGTGTGAATGGGTGAATGTAATGCACAATCTATGTAAAGGTGTGTGAATGGGTGAATGTAATGCAGAGTCTATGTAAAGCGTCTTGGATAAAGGCGCTATATAAATGCACCATTTACCATTTAAGGAACACTGACAAATTATACTCTGGGAAATGCCCATATAAGGGTAGTCGTTCATAATACAATTCAGGTATGAAGCTGTGGGCCATATAACATCCATCCCAGGGCCGCATTTGGCCCGCGGGCCGCACTTTGGACACCCCTATAGTTTAGGGCTTTGAACACAAAGAGCAGGGTTTAACCCATTCTGACCTGAGATCAGATTCTAAAAATTGTCTTCTACATCCTGACAGTTTTCCATTCTGACCTGAGATCAGATTCAAAAAATTGTCTTCTACATCCTGACAGTTTTCCATTCTGACCTGAGATCAGATTAAAAAAATTGTCTTCTACATCCTGACAGTTTTCCATTCTGACCTGAGATCAGATTCAAAAAATTGTATTCTACATCCTGACAGTTTTTCATTCTGACCTGAGATCAGATTAAAAAAATTGTCTTCTACATCCTGACAGTTTTCCATTCTGACCTGAGATCAGATTCTAAAAATGTCTTCTACATCCTGACAGTTTTCCATTCTGACCTGAGATCAGATTCTAAAAATTGTCTTCTACATCCTGACAGTTTTCCATTCTGACCTGAGATCAGATTAAAAAAAATGTCTTCTACATCCTGACAGTTTTCCATTCTGACCTGAGATCAGATTCTAAAAATTGTCTTCTACATCCTGACAGTTTTCCATTCTGACCTGAGATCAGATTTAAAAAAATGTCTTCTATGTCAGTCGCTCTTCGATTTTTCAAAAATATCAGACTTATACAAGCTCATAGCGCGCCACTCGGTGGCGCGATATGAGCTTGTAGATCTGCTATTTTTCAATAGCTAAAGCATAACATGATGATAACACCAAAATGGGTTCCCGGCCAGAATGGATTCATATGTTATTACCGTACATAATAATAATAATAATAATAATAATACATAAATAAAAAATACTTTGGCAAATTAGTAGCCCATAACTTTGCAGGATCAAGTGTTGCAATGTTTTCACCCCATTCTTAACTGGTTTGTTGTTAAACAAGTGCGAGGTAGCCTAGGATCATTTAGTCTTCGGTGACATCATGTTTTAGAGACATTTGGTCGTGTGTATGCGTGCGTGTGTGTGTGCGTGCGCTCCAGCCTTGAGGCCTCATCCTGCTTAGCCTGTTCTTAGTAGTAAAGTCAGGAGGTTAAAACAAACCGAGACTGGAGACAATGTTTACACTTTACTCTTCAGATGTCTTACTACATTTTCAGACAAAAATAAATAATACATGCATTCTATTAACCCATTCTGACCTGAGATCAGATTCATACGAGGTTTCCACTGGACACACACTGGTCTGATTAAATTGTATTGTTGAGATGCACTGCGACGAGTAGATATGATTTACCTCGGTGGTACAGCTTTGTTCTGTTTTACCTTTACCTTCCTATATCTTGTTAATGAGAAATGTGGCCTCGGTGACCTAAGTGCTGTTTTGTTGTAAATATAGGCTTGGCCGCACTGAACGCACTGGCAGGTATGGCTCCTCCTCTGAGCAGTCACATGATGACTCGGAGAGGCGCGAGCGACGCGACAGGGACCAGGAACGCAGTCACGACTCACGGCGCTCCGGAGAGGACCGACAGGACAGGCGGAGTGACCGCCACGAAGGAGAACGCCGCAGCAGCCGAGACAGTCCGGAGGTAATGTCACTGGGAATAATATCACTAATCATTAAGCCATTCTGACCTGAGATCAGATTCTAAACATGTCTATTACATCCTGACAGTTTCATTATTAACCCCATTCTGACCTGAGATCAGATTCTAAAAGTGTCTTCAATTTAAAAAGAAATAGCAGACCTACAAGCTCATATCGCGCCACTCGGTGGCGCGATATGAGCTTGTAACCAAAATGGGTTAAACCTGTCAGCAACATGACCTTTAACTTGATGATTAATTGTCATCCAAGTAATTGCGATTAATGATTTATTTTGTGTGTTTTTGACATTGAACATATAAATACAAATTACATTTGCAGAGATGGATACAAAACTGTGCAGAGATGGCAAATAACAAGTTACTGAGATATTTAATAATGATACTTAATAATGAGACACAGCATCGTCATGAGCTTGTGGATCTGTTTTAAATGTATGTTTGAAAGAGTCGATTATCTTCAATATGCCATTATGTAATTGTGACAGGCCCAGTGGCGTCATGTGGAGCTTTGTTTTGATTACATGTTGATTAATTGACCCGTGCCCACTGCCCACAGCCACGATGGAGGAAACGGCGGAACAGCGATCGATCAGAAGATGGTTATCACTCTGACGGAGACTTCCCCGAGCAAGATTACAGGAGAGAGCAAGGGGACGACAAGAAGAGCAAGACCATCATGCTCTGGGGTCTGTCACTTCACGCCACAGAGGACCATGTAAGGCTTTCTACATCACTAAACCCCAGAGGGGTTTAGTGATGTAGTGATTCCCCCCTAAACCCCAGAGGGGGTTTAGGGGGGAGGGGTTTAGGGGCAACATCAGAGTTGGAAGTTGAACCGGAGACCAATTGGGTCTCCATTAACCCACTGAGCGCTGTTCAGAGGTGGACAGCCACTGCCCCTGCTGGTGGGGGCAGTGGGGCTTAATGCGTTTAGCAGACGCTCTTATCCAGAGCGACTAAAACGATTGCGGATAATCAGAATATGCAAAGTTACGCGTGAACAACAAGATAAATAATAGAGGGAACTGTGATACCAGTTGCACAATGAACCTAGCATAGGCTAATGGAAAGGTCAAAGATATGTTAAAGCTTAATGTGCGCACGGCTTTCAGGAGCTGTAGACTCTTAAGTAACGTTCAAAGATTGTGGATTCATTGTCTGGTTTGAGAAACTACTTGTTTATTTTATTTTATTTATTTACAGGTCTAACTTTGAATGTTTGTCTTGTGTTTTAGATTAGAGCTGCCATGGACCAGCTTGAAGGCCAGTGGATGTCAGGCTGATGAAGAAGAAGACAGGTGAGAACCATGTGTACCATAGGGCCATTCCTTCCCCCAGTCTTTGACCATAGGGCCAATCTGCTTCCGTCCGGTGACCTTCCCATTCCCCAGGAGGTCTCCTTACCTACTTGGCTGCAGCTGCCCTTGTAGTGAATGACATTTAAAAATATACAATGAAATCCAAGTATGCACTGCATAAACATATACAGTAGCCTATACACAACATGTGTTGAAGCTAGGGGGCAATATCTAGTAATGGCTAGAATTAGGACCTGGACTGGAGAGACAACACAGAGGCTGTCTACAAAAAGGGACAGAGCAGACTGTACCTCCTGAGGAGGCTCAAGTCCTTTGGGGTATGTAGCAGACTACTGGTGATGTTCTACCAGTCTGTTGTGGCCAGCGTTCTATTCTACGCAGTGTTATGCTGGGGTGGGGGCATCAAGGCCGGTGAGCTCAATAGGCTCAATAAAATTATAAAGAAGGCCAGCTCTGTTGTTGGCCTCCGAATGGAGAGCCTGCAGTCAGTCGCGGAGAGGAGGATCGGGGTTAAACTGGACTCCATGCGGGCAAATCCCTCCCACCCCTTCAATGAGGTGCTGCGGGATAGGATGAGCACCTTCAGCCGTAGGCTCACACTCCCCCTGATGCGTACGGAACGCTACAGACTCTCCTTCATGCCAACTGCCATCAGACTCTTTAATGCAAAGGCATAAGAACTGCCCCCCCCAAAATGACATATGGTCCTTGGTTGTCTGGTCTTGTGTGATATGTCTTTGTGTCTGTTCTGTGTTGCTCTGTCTGTCCAGTAGTTTTTAGCTTTTTAGTTTTCTATGCACTTTATGCTGTTGTAACACTTCAATTTCCCCTCGGGGATTAATAAAGTATATCTCATCTCTCTCTCTCTCATCTCAATTAACCCATTTTGGGGCGGGAACCCCTTTTGGTGTTTTAAACATTGTTATAATTTAGCTATTGAAAAATAGCAGATCTACAAGCTCATAGCGCGCCACCGAGTGGCGTGCTACGAGCTTGTAGGTCTGCTATTTTTGATAGATCATGAAAATGTGCCTCAAATTTGGAATATCTTTTTTTCAGAACAAACGTTTTTTACTCAAATCTTTGCTTCTGGGGAGGTCCCTGTAACTACATATTTTCAGATGGGGGTCGGAGGCCAATTACAGATCATTTTTGGACACATGAAATATTGAGTGATATAGGCCTAGAAACATGAGGTATTTCAGAAAACTGTCAGGATTTAGAAGACATTTTTTTTCAGGCCTAAATGGGTTAAGCACCATTCACATTTAGCACTATAACTGAAATTATGTGAGCATACACGCTGATGTACGATTCGTTCTGTAAACTGTCAATAAAGGTGCTGTGCAGTCCAGCTGTGTCGGAGCTCACACAGAGAGGTGGACGGAGTGCTGAAAGACGTATGCAATAGGATGTATGGATAATCTGTCTAATTATTAATCATAAGGAGGTCGGGTAGTTGTACCCTACCAGAGGTAATGACAGTTTAATAGCCCACAGCTAGCGTTAGCATCTACTACATTAATAACAAAACTGACAGTGAACAGATTGCATCCCGCATGTCGGATGGATTTCGAATGGCTTTCAATTCTTCTACGCTGAATGTGATCCAAACATATGTCCATGACTATGGTTGTCATTATTGTTGTGGTGTGGACGCTGCCATACATTTCAGTTGGAACATTTTCAAACGGTATTGAAATAACTTTACATATCCTATATCTTCTCTTTGATTCTTTCAGGGACCTCTTGCTACCTGACGGTAATCGAGTCAGTGCCTTCTCAGTGGCCAGCACAGCCATCGCTGCAGCCCAGTGGTCCTCCAGTCAGGTACACTAGTACAGGCCTTACTTTCTCCAACACCAAAAGAGGTTAACGGGGTCCCTAGCTACACGAGTGATCGTTAGGAATTAGACTCGCGTACAACTACAATCTCCGAATGCTCTATAGGGTCTGAAACTACACCTACACCCGAAATCTGAGTAATCTGTTTCTCATTTCCGTTCACAAGAATATATTCATATCCTGAAGAAGGCATAATGTTTGCCGAAAAGTTGGTCTTTCAATAAAACGTTTTTCTTTTGCATCGTGACTATGAGCTGTGCGACCTCTACTTCCTTTACACAAAAATAGGAGGTTATTTTTCATTTCCATTTCTGCTAAGCAGCAAGCTATATATGGTTAGATGATTTATATTTATATTGGGATAAATGTACGTGACTGTAAAGACGAAACGGAAGTGGGGAAGAGGCTCCACTTCCACTTTATCGCTTACTCAGGATAGAGCTTCCATTGCTCCTGTAATGGGAAATATGAAATTGTGCATTCACAGTACACCACTAATTGTTAAAACGGCATATCCTGATGTCTAGTCTAACTGGGTGTGGTCTACACTGAGTACTAGGCCTCTCGACTTAACCCATTCTGAACGGGAACCCATTTTGGTGTTAGCATCATGTCGTGCTTTAGCTATTGAAAAATAGCAGATAAGCTCATATCGCGCCACCGAGTGGCGCGATACGAGCTTGTAGGTCTGCTATTTTTGTAAAAATCGAAGAACGACTGACATTTTTAGAATCTGATCTCGGGTCAGAATGGGTTAAAAACCCAGCACACATGGTCTAGGCGTTTCTTGACGCGACAATGTGCTAGCGCCCAAAGAGAGGACAGAATAGTGAGGACGCAAACTGTGATTGGCCAGAATGAGATGATGATAAGAGCGACTCTAACTTCACACAGGTGTGATTTTTAAGGTACAGGTCATAGGGTCCAATTATATGTAACAACAAATGATAAGAGTAATGCACAGAAATACCACTTTTTATTATTTATTTAATTTCTCAGAGTATGTTAGATATGGAAAGGCACAGTAAAAGTGTAGAAGAATGAATATGTAAACTATGCTTTTATGATGATGAAACTGCTATACAGATGTATAGATTCAAAACGTACAATTGGGTCCCTATGGATACATAACTCCAACGGCGAGGAGTCGGCTCAAGACAACTTGGCAATGTTCGGCGATACGGTGATTCACTCAACGGTGTCTCCGTCGTTGTGACCAACTTAAAATGAGGTATTAGATAAATAAACTAGAAAAAGTGCCCTTCTGGGCACAGGTCTCCACCAGGTTATCCACAGATCCGTGCAGTTAGAGGTAAAAACACTTTTCGGCCAGTTATAGCGCCACCTTGAGGCTGAGTTGAAATTGTTCATGTGGCATTTCGTCCTCGGCCTAGTGGGAATGTGGGTGCACAATTTCACGGAAATCACGCGATGTGTTCATGATTTTCAGCATTTTGTTTGAAACTGAGCACTCCTGTGAACTTTGGAAGCCAATCTTAACCAATCAGGATGGAGTGTGAGAAATCTGAAAGACCCGTTTCGTTGAATGGCTCTAGAGAGACTGTGTACCAATTTGCGTGATGTTTGGACAAAATCTGTAGGTGTACTGTGCAAAAACTTGTTTTGCACAAAGCGGCCTCCTGGTGGCGCTATAACAGGCCGTTGTGGAATGTTTGGGGCATAGGTTCATGGGTGGCATCCAGGGAGTGTGTGTGCAAAATGTGGCATCGACCAGGTTAACGGTGGCCGAGATTAGCTCCTCACGGACTGACGGACGGACGGACACACGGACACACGGACGGACGGAGTGCAAAACATACTCTCCCCCTAGGCCTTCGGCCTGGTGGAGACAACAACACCGGGAGAGGGATTCGACCCACTCATGGCAGTTCCGCGTTTGTCACAGAAGGGGGTGTTGTGGAGTTACAGCGATCCGGTAGGAAAGAGACACCCACAGGAGTGTGACTGGTGCAGTGACAAGGACTGTCCCTCCTCTGAACACGGCCATTTGTGTTCGTACAGAAAGACGCTCAGCCAAGCCGGATGCACCGTGCTGGAAATGAACACCTCGCTGATCTAGAACTTTACATGGATTATATGATAAAATATACTGTATGTACGATAGGGGCATCAAACCAGACATGATATATAATACTATATAATACATTATGTTATATTTAGGTGCCAGATGGGTGTGGTTTTTCACGCAGCACAATACATTTTAGACAATCCCAGAGGAGTGTTTCAAAGTCAAATCAGTATACTTCTTAAATAGTAATAGTATTAATAATTCTCCTAGGCTGTAACTGAATTGCCATGCTGAGATGAACTCCACCCATCTGGTTACTCAAGTCATAAAACAAACCATGGACCATCACATTGAATCCATACCTGGTGGATGGTACAGTAATGGTAATCCCACACACAGCAGGAAAGAAAATAAATGCTATACCATCATAATGTATACTTTTCAAAAAGGTTAAAAGTATTTAAAAAAAACATGTATGTAAAAAGATGCCACTGTAATAATCAGTTGACTGATTATGGTCTGACTGAAAGCGATACACTCATTCCACTGTGAAGTGTACCGCGTCAGGACAAACAGTGGAGATATGAAATGTGCCGTTCCAACTCTTTCACGCTTTCCTGATCTTTTCCTGAAGGTTTTCTGAAAATGCATGTTTTCCCTGCAGATGTGGAGTTCTCAAAGGGCACATCTGTACATGAGTTGAGAACTGTAACCTGATTTAATTTACAATGATCTTGTATTGTATCTCAACACCTGACAAACCATGTTGAATGCCTATTATCCCTATTATCCCTGGGAATAATGTCCATTGATTGACAGGTGTGTGTGGACAAGTGATGGACTATATTTATGGAGGTTCTCTGTGTCAGCCTAAAGTTATGGCCAGAGTGAGTGTGTGTGTGTGTGTGTGTGTGTGTGTGTGTGTGTGTGTGTGTGTGTGTGTGTGTGCGTGCGTGCGTGCGTGCGTGCGTGCGTGCGTGCGTGCGTGCATGGTAGATGTCAACATATTCCTGACACTGAATATCTTGAGGTAAAATTGGAAAGTTTGTTCAAAAGTTGACCGCGCTTGTACAGTACAGTACAGTACAGTACAGTACAGTACAGTACAGTACAGTACAGTACAGTACAGTACAGTACAGTACAGTACAGTACAGTACAGTACAGTACAGTACAGTACCACTGCATACAGATATTGTTAACCTGACCTGGTCTGCATAGTATTTGCAAATAATTCTGTTTAAAGTGCCAGATGGATGTGATGAAACAATGCAATGTGTAGTTAAACAATTTAAGTTTAACATTTCTCAAAATATTTCATCAAGTAGGCAATCTACAAGCTCACGCAGCATTGTGACATGCTGTGCACTGTAGATATCTTTTTATTCATAAAATTATCACCTATAATGACATGCTCAAATATGGATGCCAGGCTTAACCCATTCTGACCGGGCACCCATTTTGGTGTCGGCATCATGTTATGCTTTAGCTATTGAAAAATAGCAGATCTACAAGCTCATATCGCGCCACCGAGTGGCGCGATACGAGCTTGTAGGTCTGCTATTTTTTTTTAAATCGAAGAACGACTGACATTTTTAGAATCTGATCTCAGGTCAGAATGGGTTGATCAGACCAGTGTGTGTCCAGTGGAAACCTCGTATGAATCAGGTCAGAATGGGTTAAAGTTGTTACACATAAACAATGACAATTCATATAACATTTATTATTGTTTGTTTGGCTTGTGTAAACCTCATCCGACTGCTCCGCTCAGAATTATTTAGAGTCTGTTGATTACAGACCACCAATACTTTCTCAATATTGTATTTTCTCTTTCTTTCTATGCTCTGTGTCAAAAGGCTCATGGAGAGTCACTGACAGCCAATCAAGCCAGAGTGAGTGGCAGCTTGTTCATTGGCCACGCACAGGTGTGGGAGGCTATATAAGTAGAAGTAGCTGCACTCATTCCCTGGTGCGTGCTCAGATCACCACGCCGTGCGGCCTCTTCCTCTTGTCTCAACCTCCACAACTACCATCTTTCTTCAAGCCTCAGGCTCAAACCGTGTGCGTCCGACTGCTACAGTACACACCGTCCACACACACCACAATTGCCAATTAAATTGCCAAACTGTGGCCAAAGAGAATCCTCTGCCTCCTATCATTCCCTATGGTCAGCCTGGCCGGTGGCCTTGCCTGCTCACCTCTGTCAGTCACTAACCTGAACTATTCCCCAGAGACACTCTTTCACTCTGACTAGAACTGACACAAGAAACCCAATAAAGCCCCAACATTGACCAAGTGAAACAAAGTGAAAATGGCCATCTTACTGTGAGATGGTTATAAGTGTACAATCGGGTCATAGAGACGATACAGCTAAAAGGAGGTAGCCCGGCAGTTTGGCATCATTTAGTCATTGTGAGTGCTTCTTTCACAGTAATATACTGATGAGCAAATCCCACAGTTGGCACCTTTGGAGAAGCTATCTTTGTTCAACATGGCCGTATAAGCAACCAGGTCAAATGTAGTGTTTTAGCACTGTGTATAGTGATAGTCTGTGTGTGTGTGTGTGTGTGTGTGTGTGATGTATGATTGAGAGATGTGTACATGTGATGGAGTCTGTAATCACATACTGTACTACATGTGTTTTTGTTTGCGTGGATCCACTGATGGCTTTCTCACTTTCTCACAGCAGAGCAGCCCATCCAGCAGCTTGATTGACAGGTGCTCCATCAAGTCAGAGCAGAGAGAGGCGATAAGTCAGGTGGGCGGGCTGCGAATAGGTCTCTCATCAGAGCTGTGAGGGATGGAGGTGGAGGGAGGGGGAAAGAGAAGTCTAGTCACAATAGTATTGATTCTCTGTTTGTAAAAAAGTGCTTAACAAAATGAACCCTACTGTCCCTACCCTGGGGGCAGTTAAAATAGCAGTGTAACAACAATAAAGCCCTGGGACACCCCGGGCAACCAAGTGTAGTATAGTTATAGTTAGGAGGTTTTCACTATTTATAAATGACTTATGCTGACAAATGTTGACAATTTGGCTAAAATAGATTATCCAACAGATCATATCCCATATCCAATGAAATGCACTGTGTACATACTGTGTATAGTCAGCATGTGTGTGTGTGTGTGTGTGTGTGTGTGTGTGTGTGTGTGTGTGTGTGTGTGTGTGTGTGTGTGTGTGTGTGTGTGTGTGTGATATCCAACCTGCTGTATCACAAAGTTCATGTATTCCTCCTAAAACAGGATCTCTGTCCGTCAACAACTGACTCTGGGGGTGTGGCTTCAAATCCAGATGGTATTTGTCAGTTTCCAGCAGACAGTCCTGAATACAGCATCGTGTTACAAAAGCCCATGAAATAAACAATCTCACTCAGCCGCACTTTCCCTTAACATAGCTTGGTTCTCATCTGATTACATTCTGTTATATTTTCTTTTTTTTTCCTTTAAAATTTTCATTGTGTTTCAATATTTCTCATTTTTTTTGCAAAAAGCCAATCTGTAACCTTGATAAAACGTAAGAAAAACTGTCAGTGGGTTTATTTAAGTTGATTATTATTATTATTATCATCACAGATATAATTTTCTCACCAGTAATCCGTTGCTAAAGAGCACTTGAGGTTCCATACAGGAGGAGGCCAGTCTCTCTCTCTTGATGTGAATGAAACCATGGAAGGAAGCATCTTCATCTGGGTCATCATGGGTTCTAATGGAGGCCAGACAAAGGAGATTTGACATTATCCTGCATTTATCCTAGGCCAGGGGTGCCCACACTTTTTGGACTTGAGAGCTACTTTCTCTATCTCATTGCTGAAAAAGATGTTGAAAAAAGTGGCGCTGATGTTACATGTAAAGTGAAAATGTAATTGGTTATATTGGTATAACTTTGCTACTGACGTTTGTGTGCAACATTTGAGCTGACAGGCCATTTTTATGTCAATCAATCAAGTCACCTTAATTCAAGTGATAGATGATATACATTTAGGGGCATCCCATGTGATCCACCTGCACAGCCTTTGGGATCTACTGGCAGATCACAATCTACCTTATGGGCACCTAGGCCTAGGCCCTCCGGTTAGCCCAACTTTGATTGGCTCCCACAAAGTTTCCCAAGGGAGTCGGCTTGGAACCATTCTTTCTGTGACAGTAGACACCTTTATGAACACATCTGTGAAGAAAGCTAGTGGTAAGCATGTTTGTGTCTGTCTGTGCTTGGAGGGATTACATCAGTTGCACCCTGCTGATGTGTCCTGTGTCCTGACATGTGACTGACATACAATGACAGAGAAAATCACATCAGAAGGACATAAAAGACTAGATCCCTTGAACTACAAATTGGTCCACTATTTTGAGAAAAAGTGTCCCGGTGACCTACCGTTTCCTGATGCCTGCGGCGGTGGGTGTTACGGGAGGGTCCAATGTGGACGACAAGGAGGGCAAGGCAGAGGGGAAGAGCGTAAGCTGGAAGTCATCATCCATGGAGATATAAGGAGCCAACATATCCAAGTCCATGTCCTCCTTGAAGAAACACAAGTAGAGGGTGAGAGCAGCAATGTTCAAAACCCACCCATTACATGTTGTGTCGCATTCGTGTTTGCTTATGTGCATGTACAGAGTCAGACCACCACATACTGTAAGTACTACAGGACAATGCCCTTAAAGACGACATGAAATTGCATTTTGAGAGTATTTAATTTCCACATCGTTAGGGAAACAAATATCTAGTGTCTGGCCTTTTCTTACTGGTGCTGGCTCAGGCGAGGCTGTTACTGGCGATGCTGACGGAGGTGGAGTGATGGTGTCGAAGATGGGGGAGAGCAGCTCACGGAGCTCTGTCGTGCACAGCTCCTGAGGACTGCTTGGTCCTGAGGTGTCGTCGTGGGGAAGAGTGGCGAAGGACAGCTCCACAAAGTCTGGGAGACAAACACCGACAGAGCTTTAGCTATGCTGTGCGTCATGTATCGCATATATATACAGTACATACCTGCAGGTTGTGCATCTCTTATCGTCTGCATCAATTATTAGGCCTTTCACAATATTATAGATTCACCTAATCCAGGAGTTCCGAAACAATGTGGTGTACGTGCGCACCCCTCGTGGTGCACGACCACCCCCCGGGTAATACGGCGGTTTTACGGTGTTATTTAACACAAGCGGCTAAATCCGGTAAACACTGTTGTAAGGAGAAGTCTAGAGCAGAGTATGCAGCAGCTGTGTCTCTCTCAGTGCAGTAACATTCCCTTCTTAATATGGACCCATTATAGTGTGATGACCCATCCTCTTTGTGTGATGTCACTGTTCTGATAGTGTTGTTCTCTGTCCATGTGTAGGAGGGGGGCTGTGCCTAGTGGAAGAGGCACACCTGACTCCAGTCTTACTTAAGCAGGCTGCTCAAGGCCATTCTCCCTCTCACTCCTTCCCAGGAAACATTGTTTGGTTTTGGTTCTTTTGGTCCTTGGTTAATGCACCTGCACATATACACTACATTCTCACACATCCATACATTACATGCACTACACTACTGATACAACTGATGACTCACACCCCACTTTAACCGTTAAATATGCTTTGGTTTGACTAGTTTACAATAAATACATGTTTTTTTGGCTTTTACTCCTGTGTGTCGTCTCCCATATTTGTCATGGTTAAGTCCGTTCATGACAATAATTAGTGATTATGGCCCTCATTTATCAATCGAGTGTAAAATCTGCCACAGATTCGAGTGCAGGTTTCGTAGTACACCCACGTCGCCACGGCATTTATAAAGTGATCGCAAACAGCTGATCCTTCCTTAATTTTGTTCTCACGTTAATAAATGTCACGGCTGAATTTGATCTGGCGCGCCCTAAGAAATCAAGCCTCGCCCTCGTTTTTGCGACATGAACAACGGCAATACGTTTCCTGAAACCATGGTTACATGAAAAAATAGGTTTCTCCCGTGCCTTGCTGCCCGCCTCACCCCCCTCTCTCATACACACGCACAGCACGCACACGCAACTTGCAAGCCCAACTAACTGGTGTGTTGTTAAACAAATAAAGAACGAACACCTGCATGAATTAAATAAAGCGTGCGTGCGGGGGGTGAGGCGGGCAGCAAGGGAAGCGAAGCGAGAGGAGAAACAGACAACTAAATAAAGTTGTAGGCCTACCCTGTGACAGGGTAGGCCTACAACTTTATTTAATTCATGCAGGGTCCCTGTCTGTTTCCCTCTCACCTCGCTTGCCTTGCTGTCATGCACGCACTAGGGTTGCCACCTTTGAGATCTTGAAATAAGGGACACTCTTTACGCCTGCCGCGGCCTTGCGGCGCAGGCGTGTGCGGCAAGGCCGGCAATAAGTTGAAGCAATACGTTGAAGCAATACGTTGAAGCAATACATTGAAGCAATACGTTGAAGCAATAAGTTGAAGCAATAAATTGAAGCAATACGTTGAAGCAATACGTTGAAGCAATACGTTGAAGCAATACGTTGAAGCAATACGTTGAAGCAATAAGTTGAAGCAATAAGTTGAAGCAATAAATTGAAGCAATACGTTGAAGCAATACGTTGAAGCAATAAGTTGAAGCAATACGTTGAAGCAATAAGTTGAAGCAATAAGTTGAAGCAATACGTTGAAGCAATACGTTGAAGCAATACGTTGAAGCAATAAGTCGAAGCAATAAGTTGAAGTTTCCCTTTAACTTATTGTTTATGGTATGCTATCCACAACTTTAGTAGAATTTTGTTTTCCAAATGAGCATAACAACATTAGCAGCCCATTATAAAATATATGCCAGCGACCCCCATAAGAGAAGATTTTTACACAGTGATTCTCAACCCATTTAATTTCAAGTACCAGTTTGACATGCATTAGTATACAGACCCCCATTTAATGGCATTTCTATCTCTGGGACCCCCAATTGTAAAATCAATGTTAATTTAACTCTGATGGTCCATTTGGTTCCATTTGTACACTCTCAGAGTTACAGACCCATAAGGGTTCATTTGGTTCCAAACTATAATTTAGCTGGGGACCCCTGGAACTCCCTCAAGGACCCCTGGGGGTCCCCGGACCTCACTTTGGGAACCACTGGTTTAGGCTACTTTAGGTAGTGTGTGCCTCCCGCTAGAACAATTGTGCTGACTTTAATATTTCCTGTGTTTTGTTTTGTTCATTATTGTTAAATTCAGTGTTGACGTGTAGGGGCTATTTAGGAAAATAAGGAACAAACTGCGTTCCTTATTGGTTCAATAAGGGACGCATCATTTAATTCTCAAATAAGGGACGATTCTGTATTTTAAGGGACGGGTGGCAACCCTAGCACGCACGCACCTACATGACACATTAAATAAAGCTGTCTGTTTCTCCTCTCGCTTCGCTTCCCTTGCTGCCCGCCTCACCCCCCGCACGCACGCACATATAGCTATTTGCAACTTTCACTGTGTGTTGTTAGTTGTATATTAAATTATTAAAGTATTTTTAATTTAATATACAACAAGATATATTAGTGAACGAAAACCTGAACCTGTGAACCATAATTAAATAACAAATAGGCACACACACGCTGCTGTTTTGCAGGTGCTCCTCCTGTCCTGTCTGTCTGTCTGTCTCTCTCTATCACAGTGGTCCGTCCGTGACCAACTGACCATGCACGTTCCGACGTTCGCCAGTCTATTTAGATTGCCTCGCAGTCGTTAGTCACTGCAGTGGCCGGGCTGTCATTATATGAATGTGCAGCCAAAACCATAGCCTCATGTGGCTGGTGCATGGGCTGGCTGGGTAATATAGGCCTACCTATATCTCCGATGCAGTTCCCACTTGCGCTGGGAGCCTGGCACGGTACATTTGGCATTCGAGCGACGGGTTTATTATATTGCACATACCGTAAGAAAGACATCGGCCTTCATGCTGTAGATTAGGCTACAGTAGGCTATACCTGCACGTTGGGACTCTCCGCAGCTGAGCTGCAGCCCTGCTGCTGCACTATACTCTCCAACGTCCCGTCATGGAAATATTTCAGCACAGACAGCCCAGATCCTCGCATGTATGCGCTCATGCAAAACACTGTTTAAATGGCTTAAGCATCTCTTGCAACATTGTTTTTAATTGCGCGATTTTATCTCCTACTAATTTCATATATACACATTCCTTAACATTTTTATTTATTTATTTTTTACATGTAGGTATACATACCTTTTATATAAACATTTTAGGAGTGAATACATATATGTTTAGATGCCTGTGACAGCCTCTCAGCAGTTCAGACAAGGCTGCTCCGCTTGTGTAAAACAGAAAAACAGCGTACGCCAGCTGAAGAGTAGACGTGACTATTTGTCCTACTCAAGTTCAATTTCAAGCTTTGCCGGAAATGTTAAATGCCGAAAATGTCGGTAATTTCGCTGTGCGCCCATATTTTGGCGTACGCACGGTTGATAAATGAGGGCCTATATGTTTTGCCATAATCGTTTGCGACGATCACCTGTCAGTGGTACAGTATCTCTAGACTTTGGCAGAACAAGGTCCTCTGGGTTCTCCTTGAGTTTACAGAACAGCTCCATAGCACTGCAGGACCTGGGAGCATCTTCCTTGTCCTGACTGGTGGGTGCTGGTGGCTCTGATTCCACCTTCGGCCTCACACCACCAGTCTGCTCCATGGAGAACACAACATCTGGCTCTTCTATCACACTGGAGAAGGTGGGGAGAGAGAGAGAGAGAGAGAGAGAGAGAGAGAGAGGGAGAGAGAGAGATTTGCCTCTCTGCCTTTGTCTCCCTTAATCCCTCATTTATCACGGTTTTAATCAAGAGACTATACAGGGTTCCCACACATTCATTTAAAAACCATTTCCACGATAATCTGGAATAATTCTGCAATCTTGTGTCTGAAAAATCATGTATTTGTTTCATGAGCCACCAAAACTAAAGACCTCCCATAATATTAAATCCAGCGCAGCGATAGTTCATTGTGACATGGAAGTCAGAAGGTTTATTATATAATCCCCCTTCATTCTTTATAATTCATTGTGCTCCTTTTAATCAGCTGTCTCTTTCCAAGTCCGCTACTTTCACTCTCATTCACTGCCAGCTAACTAACTCACGCTCCACATTCAATCAGGTGTTCCTTTTAAAGTGAAATATCCCTTTAAGACAGCTCGGACTGAGTTTTACGACCACCTTAACGCCAAACGATGGAGATGACAGGACCTTGTCACCACTCTTAACTCTCGAGAATTTCATTGTCAGTCAAATGTGTCCATAACAGTGAAATCGCTTGAGGAGTCATGTGGTGTACAACAGGCATTTACTACATTTACTACACAGATACTACATTTCTTTGGACAGGTCAGAGTTGAGTCCCTGTCCACTGAATGATGTTTGTACCTGAGTATGAAGTTGAGGCAGACCACAGCTTCAGGCTTGATGTTTGTACCTGAGTATGAAGTTGAGGCAGACCACAGCTTCAGGCTTGATGTTTGTACCTGAGTATGAAGTTGAGGCAGACCACAGCTTCAGGCTTGATGTTTGTACCTGAGTATGAAGTTGAGGCAGACCACAGCTTCAGGCTTGATGTTTGTACCTGAGTATGAAGTTGAGGCAGACCACAGCTTCAGGCTTGGATGTCTTGCTGTTGTAGAGTACTGTGGCCTGTGTCTCTGCCCACACAAAGCCTCCTCTCTTTGCCAGGAAACGGTAGTGCCTCGTACTCACCTGGCCCTTTAACAATACTTTGGACAGCATGGGAAAGACAGACAGAGGAGGAGAGATGGGGAGAGACAAAGAGACAAAAGTAAATGTTTAAGGACAGACACAGAGATTTTTGTCTATTTATCTATTTTCTGGTGCCTTGCCGCATGCTTTAATGCCTTTTTGGGGACATTTGAATGTGGTGGCATTTACACCACTATAACAACAACATACAACAAAGACAGTTTATTTCATGAAAGTGTCGGCGACTGCCTGCTCACACGAGTTTCAGTTTGTTACACTTGGATGTGTTTCCCATTCAATCAGGTCTGCTCATGTCATGGCAGAGAGACGTCGCGCAGAGATGGGCAAAATACATTGAAAATGTATTTTGATACAAAATACAAATACTGGGTCAAAAAATTTATCTAAATACAAAATACAAAATACATCTTCCATCCCCATCGAAATACAAATTACAAAATACAAAAAAGTATTTCAAATACGTATTTCAAATACATGTATTTCAAATACTGCCCATCTCTGATGGGCAAAATATATTGAAAATGTATTTTGATACAAAATACAAATACTGGGTCAAAAAATGTATTTAAATACAAAATACATCTAATTTCTTCCATCTCAGCGAAATACAAATTACAAAATACAAAAAAGTATTTCAAATACGTATTTCAAATACATGTATTTCAAATACTGCCCATCTCTGTCGTCGCGTTTCACTGCTCAATTGTTATGCGCAAACAAGTGACCCTACAGAATTGGTCTGAGCGTGCGCAAAATGGTGGTGCTCGTGTTATCATTTTGATCGTATTTCTACGACGATTGCTATGTGGATTTTATTGTTTAGGATGAAGTCATGTTTTTATTATGAACACTTTGAGTACCACCTGGTGGAAAAACGTGGTAGCGCTTGCATTCTCAAACAAAAAGGTGGGGACTGAGGCGTTTCTAGTCCTTTTTGAGTGGTGCAACCACTCCTACAACCAGCTTGCAATGTCCTCGTACGTGTTTGTGTGTCTGTGTGTGTGTCTGTCTCGTACTTGTTTGTGTGTCTGTGTGAGCATGAGTATGTGACTTAAAAATAGCAGTAGGGGGCGCCAGAAACAGTGAGAGGGGTAGTGACTCTAATGAGAGAGAGTGAGAGAGGTAGTGACTCTAATGAGAGAGAGAGATAGAGAGAGAGAGAGAGGGGGGGGGGGGGGAGGGGGGAATTGCACCACTCAGTTCACACGTGTGTGTTTTTTTTATCAGAATTACAGCCCTAATCGTGCTGGATGAACAAAGCGACCATGTTTAGTTCCTCAATAGCAACTCCCGGTAAAATATTAATGCTTCTAAAGACTCTTAGATAATCGTTGATCAGATCAGTTTTCTGGTACTGTAATGTTTGTAGATTTTGATTATTATTACAAAACATACAGTAACCACTTCAGCACTATACACATTTCGGCCATTTCAAAAAATAGCTTGTAGATCAGCTATTTTCAAAAGGCCTTATGTCACAGTGCGTGACGTGTTATGTTTTCTTGTGTACCCTGTTCTTGGTTGTACACTGTAAATCCCTGGAACATGTGACGCGTTTAAACCTAAACACCATGTGTGTAATAATAAAATGCCAATTTTGTATTAATGGTCATAAAATACAGTAGAACACGAGTTCACTCAAACACCTCACGAGAACACCGTTTGAATTCTAAACACCTATAATATGACTGACTTTGATTGTAAAAACTAAACACGTTTATGTGTTTAAAAAGTGTTACAGGCAATTAAACATGTTCTTCTGTTTATAATCTAAACACTGTGACACGTTTAAACAGGGTTACAAATAAGTGTTTATAACCTAAACGCTTGGGTTTAGTGTGTAGTTATTGTTTTACTTTTTTGTAGCATTGTTTTGTCCCCTCCTGTCTGCCCCTGTAGTCCTGTACCTGTCTTGTCAAACCATGTGATTAGTCTAGTTTTCTCCACCTGTGTTGTCTAGTGACTATCCCAGCCAATCCCTGTGTTGTCTTGTGACTATCCCAGCCAATCCCTGTGTTGATTTGTCAGTTGTTCACCTGTGTCTAGTTAGTCCTTGTCTATAAGTATGCCCTTGTGTTTTCAGTTCTTTGTTCGTTTGTAAATGTAAGTCAGTGGGTTTTTTTTTTAAAGCTCCTCGTGATTTTCCATGTTCTTAGTGTTTTCCCTGGCTCCTAGTTTTTCCTTGTTTCCTCGTGTTCCAGTGTATGTGCGCTTGGGTCCAACACCTGCCTGTCCTGAACCGTGACGGTCTTATACATTTGAAATGGGACAGTCTGCATAGTGAGTACTTTTACTTACTTACATTTTGAATTCCGGACTTTTACTTGTAACGGAGTACTTCTACATTGCAGTATCGATACTTTTACCTAAGTAAAACATGTGAGTACTTTTTCCACCACTGCCTGTAAAAAGAACTTACACGTATGTAGACACTTATTGATGTGGTCAGAGTCCAGAGCATGATGGTAGTCGTAGGCTGATCGACCAATCAAATCCTCTGGCTGGTAGCCCACTAACTCCATAACCCTGGAGACAATGACATGGAGAGAAGGAATGATGAGCTCCGTTCAGTTGCCTTAACCCATTCTGACCTGAGATCAGATTCATACGAGGTTTCCACTGGACACACACTGGTCTGATTAACCCATTCTGACCCGAGATCAGATTCTAAAAATGTCAGTCGTTCTTTGATTTTTCAAAAATGGCAGACCTACAAGCTCGTATCGCGCCACTCGGTGGCGCGATACGAGCTTGTAGATCTGCTATTTTTCAATAGATAAAGCATAACATGATGCTAACACCAAAATGGGTTAACCCATTAACCCATTTAGGCCTGACCTCGAAATTAAAAAAATGTCTTCTAAATAAATATTTTCACGATTTTTCAAAAATAGCAGACCTACAAGCTTGTAGCTATGAGCTTGTAGATCTGCTATTTTTCAATAGCTAAATTATAACATAATGTTTAAAACACCAAAAGGGGTTCCCAAATGGGTTAAGACCTGAAAGGCCTGAAACCAAATCCCTTCTAAATGAGTAGTTCAAAAAAAATTGTGCCACTGCCAAGAACCCCAAAATGATATATATTTGGCCACGTACCCCCATCTGAAAAACATTTTGTGCCGGGGATTTGTGTTAAAACATTTAAAAATAAACTTATTCAACATTTTCCAAACATTCAGAAAAATAGCTATAGCAGATCCTGTAAGTCCACATGGGCTGGGCTTCCTTGGAAGTATGACACTTTAAAGGAGAATTCCATGCTAGAATGCTTTCTTATCTTTCTTACCTTTCTTTGTAGTTGTTACGTCCCCACCAAAGAGGTCCAGGTGTTTTTTTGTGCAAAAACTCCTTATTGGCTATTTTCCCTACCATAAGCCCTCAATGAATTGCATTGCATTGAATGGGAATTGAATGGGGCTATGGGGTGTTATGCTAGTTTGCTTATTTCCATCGAAAGAAGTAGTAAAGTGTGCCGCTTGGGATATTATTTACATTATGAAGAGAGGATATATACAAAGAAATTATAATTTTGAGCAATGGAAATAAGCGAATTAGCACAACACCCCATAGCCCCATTTAATGCAATGCAATTCATTTAGGGCTTATGGTAGGGGAAATAGCCAATAAGGAGCTTTTGCACAAAATAACACCTGGACCTCTTTGGTGGGGACGTAACAACTACAAAGAAAGGTAAGAAAGCCTTTTAGTATGGAATTCTCCTTTAATTAAGAAAAATCAGTCAATGTACAAGCTTGAGCTTGTACAGTATATATCTAACATTTTTGAGAACAACTGTTCTAAATCCTAAGAGTTTTTTTAATACATAAAACGTATGTTGATATAGCTAAAATGACATGAATGATGATGCTTTCCCCGGTTTTACTGGGTTAACCACTTTAGCCTAATGTACTTCTCCGTATGATGAATCGTGAAAACATACGGTTTTCACTTATCGATCTGCTATTATTGCCGTTTTTGAATGATTTTGATTAGATTTTTTTGGTTGTTTTAGTTTTTTGCCTTCCTTAGTTTCAGCTATAGTGACATGTCCAAAATAGGAACGACAGGCTGACAGACTGCTCATATAACCCATTCTGAACGGGCACCCATTTTGGTGTCAGCATCATGTTATGCTTTAGCTATTTAAAAATAGCAGATCTACAAGCTCATATCGCGCCACCGAGTGGCGCGATACGAGCTTGTAGGTCTGCTATTTTTTTTTAATCGAAGAGCGACTGACATTTTTAGAATCTGATCTCAGGTCAGAATGGGTCAATCAGACCAGTGTGTGTCCAGTGGAAACCTCGTATGAATCTGATCTCAGGTCAGAATGGGATAATAGAATATAACCTGTCCATTCACTGTATGTGCTGATGTCTCTCTGTAATGTATGTAATGATGGTTATATCTTAGGCTATTAGCTGATACTTATCACAGTCATTACTGTAGGAGTCAGGCTTGTAGATCACCAATATTATTAACCCATTCTGACCTGAGATCAGATTCATACGAGGTTTCCGCCGGACACACACTGGTCTGATGAACCCATTCTGACCTGAGATCAGATTCTAAAAATGTCAGTCGCTCTTCGATTTTTCAAAAATCGCGCCACTCGGTGGCGCGATACGAGCTTGTAGATCTGCTATTTTTAAATAGCTAAAGCATAACATGATGCTGACACCAAAATGGGTGCCCGTTCAGAATGGGTTAAATGGTAAGGCATACAAGAATCAAAGCCACAAGGCCCACATCAATCAACACAATAATGCTGTCTTTAGCGCTATAAAAGTGCTAGATAAATAATTAAGGAAAAGTTTTCAACTTGGCGTGCAGACTGCAGTCTGTGCATGCATAACACTGTATGCATACTTTCAATATTCACATATGCGTGCATGCGTGTGGGTGTGCGTGTGTTCAGCTTGGCCTACCTGCCCTCGCAGTGAGTGAAGTGGAGGTCCATGGAGTGTCTTGTGAGGAAGGTGCTGCTGTCCAGAGGGAACTCCACACTGGAGGGGTGTGGGATGGGCTCACAGAGCAGTGTCATCACATGGCCACCAGGGGGCGACACAGTACCACTGCTACCGCTGGTACTGAGAGGTTGCAGGTGGCCAGTGCAGTGGAGGACCTTCAGATGAGACAGATTGTCAGGACATAAAATGCAAGAGGGGATGAGAGAGAGAATATACAAAGATATATAAGCTCACAGCACGTCACTGTGTGCCGCTCTGCAAACTTGTACATCAGCTATTTTTTAACATTTTTGAAAAAAGTTTGAGAACTACTTATTTAGAAGGCATTTGTAGGATCGGCCTCAGGGTGGTAGGAATGACAAGGATGTGTGAGGGAAAGACAGCCATATGGGCGCCTGGGGGTATGTCCTTGTCTCTAGCATAGAATTAAAAACGTAGACGCCTCCTTCGGCTCTGGGGGCGCGCGTGTGCTTCTCGAGAGGAGGCAAGCTTTCCCGAGATTCCCGAGATTCTTTGCGAAGCGCAGAGGAAGTATGAGTGGAAGCTTGACAAGCTTCCGCGTATCAATCAATCAATCAATCAATCAATCAATCTTTATTTATATAGCACATTTTTCAGGCAGCGAGTGCAGTTCAAAGTGCTTTACAGTAAGAGCAAAAATAATAATAATATATATATATATATATATATATATATATGTATATACATACATACATACATACATACATACATACATACACATACATACATATTATGCATAAAATCAATCTGTATTTTTGAAGGCGAGAAATAATCGACCGAAGTTACGTTTCTGAACTGTTTGTGGACAACTCTATAATATTATAACGTGTGCATTTGTGAGATAGAAAGGAGTGTAATTGAACCAGGGGGGCAGTCAGCCAGATATTTCGTGAAGCCTCATTTGAAATCGGTAGTTCATATAATGGCCTGTTGTGGCGCTGGACTGGACCCAAAAAGCCCCATAGCTCCATAGAGGCCCATGTATTTTGGTCCAACTTCACCTAGACTGTATTACCTTAATAAACATGGTCATGAATACTTTCTGCTTCCAGTCACTAGTTTAAAGTCTCATTTCTAATGTCATAATATTCTTTTTGGAAAATTATGGTCCCATTTATAAAATAAATGACCATAAAGTCGCGTATGTTCTGAGGGGCGTGGCTACCGTTACAGTCTATGATCGGGAGTCCCCACCCACTCGAGTCAAAATAAAAACCAACGGAGAAGAAGGGGGGAAGTCCCGCCTCGTTGTCTGGGCCAGCCAATGGCCAGCTGGGCCAAAACGGATCTTGAAAGATGGCGACTTACAGTGCATTAGAATGCAAGGGATTTCAGGCTTCATTTTACGTTCATGTTAGACCCGGGGAACGCTTTGTCCATATTTTTTACAGTCTATGAATTGAACCTTCCAGGTGGCAGACTTGATGTTGACGGTGCGCCCTCTGCTGGTCAAAGTGCTCTTCAGGCGCAGGAAGAAGTTTCTCTCTGGCTGCTGTTGTTTTTTAGACACACCTGCCATTAAGATAAGATATGGGTAAGATGGGTAAAATAATAGGGAATAGGGGATTAGAATCCATTAAGATAAGATATGGGTAAGATGGGTAAAATAATAGGGAATAGGGGATTAGAATCCATTAAGATAAGATATGGGTAAAATGGGTAAAATAATAGGGATTATTATTTAATAATCCCCACCGCCCTCTCTGTGTCACACAAGTTCACACACACCTTTCTCACCTTTCTCTCTCCACATTGTGAATCTCAATATCACAACCAGTCCCCCTCATCCTCATTGTGCTCTATCGCCCCCCCAGGGACCCTTGGGAACCTGGAAGAACTAGATTCTCTGATCAGCTCGTTTCCGGAGGATGGCACCCCCCCCCCCCCTGATTCTACTGGGTGACTTCAACCTATACCTACTGCAAGTATCTTCCCGTTACGTCCCTCTTATCCTCGTTTGACCTTTCCCTATCTCCTCCCCCCCCCCCCCACCCTCCCCACACTCACAAGGCTGGTAATGTTTTGGACCTTGTGTTCTGCAGAGCCTGCTCCCCCTCCACACTCTCTGTTACCCCCTTACTTAGGTCTGACCACCACTTCATAACCTTCTCCCTCTCTCTCTCTCTACCCTCCCACCTAAACCTACTCCACCCTCCGACCGTCACCACCCGACGCAATCTTAATGTAAATCGCTCTGGATTAAGAGTCTGCTAAATGCCTAAATTGTAAATAGCATATTATGTGCTTTTTAACTGCTTCCTAGTTGCTACTAGTTTTAATAAGCAGGTCACTGATTTCATTTTATGTAATCCAGCATGCATTATAGACCAGGGGTAGGCAACCTTTGGCATCGGTGCTAACATTGGCAAAAGGAGGGTGATCAGTGGCACAAGTGTGAGAGAGGACTTTTAAAATAAACGATAACATTTACGATTTAAAAAAACGTATATAGTAAAATAAAGTGACTGACCTGGCCTGAGACCCAGCATGTCTCTGAGCTCCTCCTGGTCACAGGGGTGGACAAAGTCATACACACTCTGACCCAGCAACTCCATCTGCACATGGACAATAACAAGCATACAGTATTTATCAACACAAATCCACCTATACACTATAGTATAGTGTATAGGTGGATTTGTCTTTCAACGTTACTTTTTTTGTTGTTTGATAGCTTCTCACTGCAGATATACACATAAACATATAAACATATAGGCAGTCAATCTGCATTGGCTGTGAAGGCAAAAGCCTCTTTATTTCTCTCCCTGTAGAAGCCATAGCGTAGCAGGCAGCAGCCTCACACACCCACCGGTTTGTTTATAATAGACACCTGGCTGGCACTGAGTGTGTCGCATGCTATGACCTATGACGCAAATTTTAGTTTAGTTAAGTTTTCCAATTTTGTAAAAATGTGTAGAATAAATATTAAGAATGCTTGTCACGTTTGGCCTCCTACAGAAACCATAAATGAAAATTAATTTATTGCTACTTTTAATGCTACAGGGAGCCACTAGGGGTGTGCTCTAGAGCCGCATGCGGCTCTAGAGCCGCCTGTTGCAGACCCCTGCACTATACATTTAACTGTGTGTGTGTGTGTGGGGGGGTACGCAAATAACTTTCTAGTACCTGTGTGATGCCGATGTGTTTGCTGACGCTGTCCGACAGGTAGATAAGGTCTCCTTCTTCTGTCATCACCATGACGAATCCAGCCAATGCTCGTGGATACAACGTATCCATCAAATCCTCTTCCGCTTCCCGTTTAGGCTCCTCCCCCTGCTTCTCACCTGCGGTCACGACACCACAATGGCACACAGGCATAACTACCGTAAGCTGGATTTGTGTACCATAAACATTATTATTATTATTATTATTATCATTAGGGATGTCCCGATACACTTTTTTCGTTCCTGATCCGATCCCGATACCACAATTTCTGTGTTTGCCGATACCGAATGAACAGAACCACGCGATGGGTTTTCCTCACCTGTTCTGAGGAGGTGGTGCATACGCAGGAAGCTGAGGGTGACCCTCATGATGGCGGCCTTGTCCAGGTCGGCGGAGACTTTGTGTGGGAGGGGCAAAGTGTGCGCCAGCTCATAGAAGATCTCCGTCTCCTGGCTCCGCCTACATCTGGCCGCATCGCGTGAACGCACCTTCCTCTGCTCAGAACTGCTGCTGAAGATGCAATACAATATTTGTATTATTTCACTGGGTCTTCTCATTATCCACCTTAAGAAGTTAGAACCAGTCATTATTATTTGCACATTGCCTTTTGGTTTTCCAAAAGGATATTTGCTTGCATATTTAGGATTATCTGCTTAATACATTTGCTGATGTTTCCATCATAACTCTGCAGCTCTGCACACAATCCTTCATATCTGAGTGAGTGAGACAGTTAAACATCCCCTGCTTTGTGAATTGTGGCCATATCATAAGAAGCCGAGAAGCAGACTTGTATCACTGCCAAAGATAGGGTGTTTTATTTGTACAAGGATAAGATACATACAAAATGTATCAGGACCATATGAGGACATATGAGACCATACGATGCAGCACTGCCTTGTCTGCCCTCTACTACCCAACACGAGCTTTAAAGATCTTGCAGACTTCAATAATAATGCAAAGGAGTGAAAGAAAGAAAGAGAGAAAATAAATGTGGTAATAAATTCTAACCACATGCTTCAAAGACATAAAAGAAGAAGCTGATTCTCACAGTCTGATTCTATAAACGGCCCCTATCTGTTTTTGTCAATGTGGAAAGAAAACAACATGGGTAGGTGGTAACAAAAAGAAGATAGCAGCACAGAACATTTTATTTTGACGGCTTCTAATCGAAAGCAGCTCCTCCTTCCTTCACTCCTTGCCTTGTCCTTCCTGTCATGCCCCTCCCCCCCCCCCCCCCCCCCCCCCCCGCCCCGCAGGCTGTGTCAGAACACTGTGTCCTGATAGGTTCAGTTCAGGTCAAGTCAGGCAACAGTCTGTGTTGTTCCTTCCTTCTCTCCATACATACATAGTACTTTCTCTCTCTCATCTCTCAAACATTCCACACTGGAATGCTGCTGTTTTTGCAAGTTCAACCACTCTGCTCCCCGTTTGCTCAGCTACGAACTATAAATACAGCCTGATAAATTGATAGTGACCATGAATCATTGTAAATGATGAGAAACATAATAATTAAACAGTTATAATAATAGTCAAATAAATGCAACAACTGCACAGGCATAATCGACGACAACATGAGCGCTTTAATTGCGGTTTGGTGCTGCCACCACTTCTCCAGCAAAGAAATCTTGTCCGTTATTGCATTAAGTTAAATGCTGCCACTCGGGAAATGGCTTCAAAGCCATTTCCCACGGCCACTGGCAATAAATAGGCTTAAAAATAGCCACTTCCACCCCACAATCAGGTTTATGAACAAACAGACCACAGGAAGAAGATCAATAATAATCTTCAGCTTCGGAAATGCTTTGAATTAGTTGGTGAAAGTTAATATCTGGTAGCATTATTACGATAGCCTGTGAGTGAGATATATATACTGTATGCTTCAGCCCAGTGTGCAAAACATATACCAGCAGCAACCAGACAGTCATGTAAAAGTCTCTGCAGTGTACACACGTAATGTAAAAGTCTCTGCAGTGTACACACGCACGTGTGGAATTGTACACTCCCCCCCCCCCCCCCCCCCCTCTTTACAACCCCCTCCTGTTTTCTTCCACTCTGTGTAACAGTATTATATAATTACACAAAATATGACACAAATAAGTGCTTCTACCTGACTTAACTCTCCATGGTTCATGTGTATAGGGATACATAGTGCATTAGAGGTCACAGCCCCTTTAAGTCTCCCCCTTTTGCCCCCTGTATAAATGTCCTGCCACACCTCCACCTCTTCCTTATGTACTTCCGTCTTGGGGAACGAGGTGGGTGTCTTTGTTGACTTCTCTGTATAATATAATAAGAATTGTACTTGCAAATCGATTTATACAGTGTTTGTTTCACTCTGTTTAGAGAGCCATTGCACTACTAAGAACTAACGTGGAGACGTGTCTGTTGTTATTCCTTGTCAGAATAAAACGTGGTTTCCAAAGACAGTTCTGGGTCCGTCCGTCCATACTCCATTCAACACAACGCAGAGAGAGACAGATTACACCGGTTACATCTGTACATATAAAGGACAGGCAGTCAGGCACAGCGACGTGAGTGCAAAACTGTTTTTTTCCCCTTTTTACCTAAATTTAACACAATCAACAGCCAATGAAGGTCCCCAGGAGCTCTTTCAGGGCCTTGAACCCAGTACGGTGCAGTCCAATTTCCCTGAACGGCCCCTGAGAGCCAAGGGCCCCCTGTGCCTTCATGAGCGCCAACAGCCCAATGGCTGTAATTTGGCCCCGACATCCCCACACACACGCATTTGGGAACCAAAATATGTGCAGTCACACAGGGGAGGGGGAGAGAGAGGGAGAGAGAGGGAGAGAGAGAGAGAGAGAGAGAGAGAGAGGCTTACAGTAAACCATCATTTGTAATCTCCATACAATTTGGAGAGTGAAAGTGATAGATCAAACACTCGCCGTTAATTGCTGATTTGCATATGCCCCCCCACACCCATATGACCCATGTGACCCTTGACGCCCACAAGGCTGATAACCTCACCTGCTGTGAGAGGTCAGGTTGCAATGCTGTCTCATGTTAAAATTGCATGGATCTTTTTTTATTGGTGCACATTCCCTCCCTCAGTAGGCTATAACAATGCATTAACAACGTATTACTAAAATGTCAAGTAGCATAAACTAACCTCTCCCTCTTCCACATAGATACAGGAGGGGGAGGTTGTATATACATAAAGGCATCCACAAAACTAGTGGGAACTAGAAAAAGTGCCCTTCCGGGCACAGGTCTCCACCAGGTTATCCACAGATCCGTGCAGTTAGAGGTAAAAACACTTTTCGGCCAGTTATAGCGCCACCTTGAGGCTGAGTTGAAATTGTTCATGTGGCATTTCGTCCTCGGCCTAGTGGGAA
This sequence comes from Protomyctophum parallelum, assembly GCF_964188405.1. NCBI lineage: Eukaryota > Metazoa > Chordata > Actinopteri > Myctophiformes > Myctophidae > Protomyctophum > Protomyctophum parallelum. The sequence continues at coordinate 45,861,162 of NC_139706.1, read as the reverse complement.
TGTGGGTGCACAATTTCACAGAAATCACGCGATGTGTTCATGATTTGCAGCATTTTGTTTGAAACTGAGCACTCCTGTGAACTTTGGAAGCCAATCTTAACCAATCAGGATGGAGTCTGATAAATCTGAAAGACCCGTTTCGTTGAATGGCTCTAGAGAGACTGTGTACCAATTTGCGTGATGTTTGGACAAAATCTGTAGGTGTACTGTGCAAAAACTTGTTTTGCACAAAGCGGCCTCCTGGTGGCGCTATAACAGGCCGTTCTGGAAAGTTTGGGGCAGAGGTTCATCGTTGGCATCCAGGGAGTGTGTGTGCAAAATATGGCATCGACCGGGTTAACGGTGGCCGAGATGCACAAAGCGGCCTCCTGGTGGCGCTATAACAGGCCGTTCTGGAAAGTTTGGGGCAGAGGTTCATCGTTGGCATCCAGGGAGTGTGTGTGCAAAATATGGCATCGACCGGGTTAACGGTGGCCGAGATTAGCTGTTCACGGACACACGGACGGACACACAAACGGACGGACGGAGTGCAAAACATACTCTCCCCACATGCCTTCGGCCTGGTGGAGACAATAATCTAACCCAGGATGCTTTGTCTTTTTGTCAAATCAATGCCTCCAAGCAATGGCCCTTGAGTGACCAATGCGAGGTTTTAGAATGAAATTCGTCGATGAGGCAAGGCCCGTCGCAAGGGTAGCAAGACCACTCGCCCTTGGCGAGTGGTCTGGGCGAGTGGTCTTGGCGACTCGCCAAAAAGTCAAGTCCACTCGGCCCAAGCAGAAGGCCATTCGGCCCGGGGCGAGATGACTTCCCCTTTTGGCGACAAGTCTTCACTTTTTGGCTAGTGTTTTCTTCACTTTCAGCAACTGCAGCCTTTGCTAGCTACTGTGCTAACTGTGCATTTGGTTGCAAAGTGTAAAAACAGTTCATTAAGTCAGGTTTAGTTCATTAAGTCGTTTTAGTTCAGTATGTATATTCTCTTTTTAGTGATATAGAACAGTGATGATGTAAAAATGTACAAACTTGCTTTGTGCAGTCAGACACATATCAGATGATCCGAATTAACATCTGTTTATTTCCTGTGCCTCAGGAATGTTGTACTTGCTGTTAAATGTACAAACTTGCTTTGTTTGGCAACTTGGTCATAGATATGTTAATAATTGATTGCCTAATTTGTTTACTTAGAAGGATTTCTCACATGCTAATATGTCATTAGCAGTAGCCATCATCATCGTTGTTGGTGTTATTCAGGGTTTGCTATTCAGATGTAATTCAGTCAGTAAGTAGTGTAGCTGTACAGGTTCAATGGAATGTCCACGCATCATACAGATGTCTCATTTGGTTTTTATTTTGCCTTGAAACTCCTCCAGACAGTCACCAAGACACCGTGAAAACTATAATAAGGAAACAATGACATTTTGTTCAGTTTTTGAGTGAGTCCTTACACATTGTAAACAGGTGATCAAACAAAGTCCATAGATCTACATTACAGCAACATTAAACAATCCACAACAATTACAACACGTCAACACATCACAATGAAATCACGGACCTTTAGATGATTTACCCATTGGATTAACCAATGCTAACAAATGCTAACCAGCTTTCCTGCTTTCCTGTTAAAGTATGCAAATTCCGCTAAAATCAGCCTTTTTGTATACAATCGTTTTTGAAAATAATACTAGTCTTTTACTAACTGGCTAACAGAAATAGCAGAGAAATAAGTATTAACCATCGTATTTTGTAAAAAGTGTGTTTATTTTCGGTCCGCCTAAAGGGGCACTGGTGAATCAGAACAATAGAACATGCTGAAATGGCTTTCTGTTTACAATAGCAGAAGAAGACAGCTTGGATTAATTTAATGTAAACATTGTAACATTGTCACCATAACGTGGTTATTATTAGTTGCTTTGGAATGTACCTGCCATGAGGTCATAATAACGCAGATCACATCGATATATATAGCGCGATATGTACTTGTTTTAGATACAGGATTGATATATAATATATATAATTATTTCGGGCCTTTAGAGGGCAGCAACGGACAATCTTGGGGCTTCACTTTCGGGTCAGTGGACTTCCCCTTTTGGCGAGAAGACTTCACTTTCCGGGGCGAGTTCTCTCGGACAACCCGCCCCGGAAAGTGAAGTCCACTCGCCGAGGCGAGTAGTCCGGTATTCGTTGCAAGTATAGATCAGACTGCGTTATATACGTACGCGCAACAACAATCATACCCACATATAACTAACTATATCGAGGCAAGCGAGCTATTAGAACTAAATGAGTAAACTGTTTCACCATCTATTCTGACGACTGATTATTGAAAAATCACACGAGGTAAAAACAGCAGTTTGACGATACAGCAGGGCAGGCAAATAGCACAGGGGCGCAATCGTAGCCTACAATTAAGGCCCATACAAAAATATCCCGTAAATGCAGAAAACTGCATCCACCAAGTTAGCTCAATCGTGGAATCAAGACTTCGGTTCAGATCACTGTAAATTAAGGCAAGTTTGATCCTGTTGACCTGTTGATCAAATGCTCGGTCTTCATATTAACCGATTGGACCATGTATTATTCCATTCTCAAGGTAGCCTACAATTTAGATATATGTTTTTCTTCAGCACAGTCTGATTGTGAAAGCACGGGGGCGCGTCACAGAAAGTTGAACACAGGACAATACGAGAGGTCATTGCATGGAATGGAACTTAAATCTATGAAGTAGGCTAGACACAACTAAACGCTCATTTCTATGCATTCTTACCCTTTGACTGTCTCCTGCTTCGTATCCATGCCTACAAGAAAAACTGCACGTAGACTAGTCCTTTACAATGCCAGAGATTTGTTATTGTCTTGTCTTACAGCAACAACAAGCATGCCAAAAGGCAAGAAGTCGGGCCAGTGTTTCTTTTGGGGCACTGTCTAGTGAGCTAATTTAAGGCTTCCGGTGGACGATCTCTTCAAAATAAGAGTACCCTCTAGAGTATTGAAAAAAAGTTTAATTTGCACATTAAAACTACAAATTAAGCATTTAAATGATGCTATATGATGCTATAAGACACACATTATGTTTCTGTGTAAAAATAAGTAATTAAATCATTATAATAATAATAATAAAGTTATCTAAATGGATAAATGCTATTCACTGGAGTGCATGGACTTTATAAAGTGGACACTGGACAAAAGACGGCTCCGCGAGGCAACTATCTGGACATACCCACGCGTTCGGGGAGATGTCCTCTACCACACCCCACTCTCCGCTAAGTGGGAGAGGTGTAAAATTCCCAGCAGCAGACCTTCTACTGTGGTCAATGCTCAAAAAGGTACCGTTTCCGGACCCAGAATGGACACTGGACAAAAGACGGCTCCGCGAGGCAACTATCTGGACATACCCACGCGTTCGGGGAGATGTCCTCTACCACACCCCACTCTCCGCTTAGCGGGAGAGGTGTAAAATTCACAGCAGCGGACCTTCTACTGTGGTCAATGCTGAAAAAAGTACCGTTTCCGGACCCAGAATGGACACTGGACAAAGAGGCCTCCGCGAGGCAACTATCTGGACATACCCACGCGTTCGGGGAGATGTCCTCTACCACACCCCACTCTCCGCTAAGCGGGAGAGGTGTAAAATTCACAGCAGCAGACCTTCTACTGTGGTCAATGCTCAAAAAAGTACCGTTTCCGGACCCAGAATGGATACTGGACAAAGAGGCCTCCGCGAGGCAACTATCTGGACATACCCACGCGTTCGGGGAGATGTCCTCTACCACTCTCCGCTAAGCGGGAGAGGTGTAAAATTCACAGCAGCAGACCTTCTGCTTCTACTGGGGTCAATGCTGAAAAAAGTACCGTTTCCGGACCCAGAATGGACACTGGACAAAAGACGGCTCCGCGAGGCAACTATCTGGACATACCCACGCGTTCGGGGAGATGTCCTCTACCACACCCCACTCTCCGCTTAGCGGGAGAGGTGTAAAATTCACAGCAGCAGACCTTCTACTGGGGTCAATGCTGAAAAAAGTACCGTTTCCGGACCCAGAATGGACACTGGACAAAAGACGGCTCCGCGAGGCAACTATCTGGACATACCCACGCGTTCGGGGAGATGTCCTCTACCACACCCCACTCTCCGCTTTGACGGATTTATGCATTTGTCATACATATGAATGGTGTTTTTTATGTTATTCTATGAAGTCACAATATTTCGATGAAATGGTTCATGAAAGTCTGATCATTAACAAACAACAATGTAAATATTATACATTTTGGGGAAAAGTAATTTTCGTGATATGCAAATGTGGTCATATTCAATATATATTAAGCTAATTTGCATATTCAAATTAAGTTTCAGAGAAACTTGTAATACAAAAAAGTTTAGTTTTCATGTTAAGATTCATTGTGGAAAGTTTCATTGTGATAGGACAAAAGAAAAATAATGCCCATTAGGGTGTTTAGTTTTCTCGAGGTATTAGCACACATCTTGAATTGATGAGAATTAAACATATTTCCGCATCTAGGATTTCTTAGGACTTTTAGTATGTTGTTCTAGACACCTCATAGAGATGATCTATGGTGAAAAAAAATCTATTTTAATTAGTCTGTCTGGAAATGCTACTTTGCCTGGACTAGTGTCTATTTGTATGTCTCTAAATGTTTTGATGAATTGAACAATGTGGACCCTGTTGTAAACAAGTGTAATGCTTAATTGGGTCGTCCACTCACAGTTAACAGTCTTTGTATTGAGTTTGTGCTTAAAATGTACTGTAAATTCTACAAACTGTTAATAAATATTTCAATCAATCAATCAGTAGCAAGCAACTCTGACAAATAGTAGGCTACAGTATTACTGCATACAGCTACCATTTGGAATTGGATAGACGCACCAACGCAAAGCCAAGTAGCCAGGTGCCTATAGATGGGGGTAGCACCCGCAGTTTTATTAAAGAGGATATTTCCAGAGCACTTAACCTGCCAGTTATAGGCATTATTATTATTATATTAATGATAAATTAATAGAAAGACCAAAAATCTGTAGGCCTACATATTTACTGCTTCTATATTATTATTATTATTATATTAATGATAAATTAATAGAAAGCCCAAAAATCTGTATGCCTACACACATGTGTGTATTATAGCTCGTTTACCGAGTTTAGAGCTTACTCTTATTTTGAAGAGATCGTCCACCGGAAGTCTTATATTTGTTAGTTTAGATTTGCCAAAAAAAACACTGGCCCGACTTCTTGCCTTTTGGCATGCTTGTTGTTGCTGTAAGACAAGACAATAACAAATCTCTGGCATTGTAAAGGACTAGTCTACGTGCAGTTTTTCTTGTAGGCATGGATACGAAGCAGGAGACAGTCAAAGGGTAAGAATGCATAGAAATGTGCGTTTAGTTGTGTCTACTTCATAGATTTAAGTTCCATTCCATTCAAATTCGACACACACGTTCCACACACCCACAGGGAGTGCAGTGCCCGGTCTCGAGTCGGCCGCACCCACGGTTGTCCAGAACCGCCACAAAAGGTTTTCTTTATTTGGCGGCCATCTTGAAAAATGACCGCCATTTTGGAATTTGCGTTGGCTCGGTTAAAAAAGTGAAAGAGTTGACCCAGAGGCGTGTTCATGCCAAATTTCACGCTTGTATCACCGAGTGAAAGGTTCTCTCACAATATGGCTGTTAGCCGCTGTACTATTACGGCCAAGCTACACCAGGTTTTTCTCGCGCGGATCGTGCGTGCGCAAGCCAAATGCCCTGGCTACATCGATCTGTCAGACGCGCGGCAGGTTTGTGCGGGACTAGCCCTGAAACATGACTGCCATGATGATTATCATGACAGTCATGAAGTAACTGCACCCTGTTTTTGGCGCTCGCTACATTTACGTTTCCGTATATGTAAACATTCGGAATTCAAATATAAAGTACTCACAATTTGTCCCACGGGTGTTAATTAGTTGCAGCACCAGCGATTAGAATTGCTGCATCCCGCGTTGTTTAATAAAAAACATTTAAATATAGCATCTAAATATATACTCTAAGGTATGTTTTATTTCCCATCCAAATTTTTTTGAGTCAAATCTTCTGCACATTTTCATTTTGTATTTTTGCAAAAATATGCTGCTGCATGTAGGCTACTGTATATACAGTATATGTAATGTCACGGTTATATTAGCAAAAGCATATTGTTTGCATATATCATTCATTCTTTATTGTTTGATGATCTTAATCCTAAACTAAAATTAGATTATTTTAAATAATAATTTAGTTTTCTGTTTTTTCTTTCATTCGACAAGAGCGCCCCTCACTTCACACAGGTGTGATTTTTCTTTCTTCGGACTGCGCAGGGGGCCCATTGTAACATATGATATGAACCTACAGAAAGAAGCATACTAACCTTTCAGTCAAAGCAGAAATACATAGCACATTGTGCAAGAACTCACTGACACAAATCTATGAAGAGAACTCACAAGAATAGGGTTTAAAGTTTTAATAACAGATATACAAACCAGTTCAGGGATGTTCTGACATTGACACCCACCAGAACGGGCATAAGGGAGAGCATGTGTGGGAAATGTTAAAATAAACATTACATGTTCAATTTCAGCTGTTGCAAAATTATGCTAAATCAATTAATAAGATATGTAATGATAATGCTTCTTTTGACAAAAGTGGTCAACTATTTCATTTATTCATAAGTTACCTGTTTACAACGAATTGGCACAATGGGTAACCAAAGTCTTCATTCAGTGTATCAAAGTCTTTTTGAGCAGTTGCCTATATATGGATTTTTCTGTTCTGTTGAGACACATCTAGTGTTACATTTCGGACAAAGTGCTAGCCTATGAGCGCCTCAAAGACACCCCAGTATAGAGGAATATGTAGACCACCGCTGAAGCAAAATGGAATACTCGACTGCATTGACATATCTTCATGTAGCTGTGCAGATCTTAGCTTTTAATGGCACAGTAGAAGAACCCAGTAACAATGCAGTCATGGCACTCCAGTCTCCATGATCTGACAGTAGACCGTAGTCCTTTTCTCCATCCATCTTGTTCCACCCAAGGTATCTGCCTTGTAGTTTGGTGGTGGCCCTTAAGGCGAGAACTGCATTTTACGCAAAACCCACATTATTTGTATTTGGTTAAAGACACCATGTCTTAACTTTACAATTTTTAAGATATGTAATGATGTTCAGTTAAACCTTTCTTGACTAGGTCAAGCCTATAGTCTTGGCTCAGGGAGGACGCTCCTGCCATGCAGAGTCCCGCCAGTGCCTTGAGGGATGGAGATGGAGAGAGCGACGCCACAGTTGCAATACCACTAGTATTTTGCATATAGTTAGCAAGGAATATTAGTACTTCTTTATTTATCTGCCCAACTGTAAGCCACTGCTTCTCCCTACAGAGCTAGAGGCCATAAATAACCTGATTAAAGTAAGGATCGACTTGTTTGGAGATACTTCTAAGTCTCAATAACAATAGGAATTCATAATCAATTCAGTGAAAAGACAATGGCAGCCATTTTTGATACCATTCATCTCCATCAATATCATGGTATACGCTACTCTCAACGCATGGGAACAGCACTGCACTGACTGACAACTTCACATTCAGTAATGGTTAAATCGATCATTTCCTATAAGTCTGCCCACTCCACTGCATTGATTCCTTCCTGAACTATTTGTTTTACTAAGGGCTGTGACAGCCCAGTTCAAACACCTTGCAAATTCAGCCTAAAAATAAAAGCCTTTTAGCATTTAAAGAGAGAAAACAGATGCGTATGACTCTAAAGTTAGTATTTTGGGCGACATAGAGTAGACTTATGGAGACAGTTTAAGACATACTGTTGCTATGGCAACCAAAGATTAGCATATGGCTGACACTGACCTCATATCAGCTCATATCATACACGCACAATGCTCTCAAACCAAGGAACTCCAACATGGATGTTGATTCTTGTCTTAATATGGAAACTCGGAACTGATGAGCTTGTTGAAGATACCGCTCAGCCGTAACACATGCCATTGCTATGACAACCAAGTGGATGAACCTAGTATATACACACCTTCAGATGCAGCAAGAATCCCTTCTGGATCTGGTTGCTTAATTATTAGTGCAAGGGTATCAGCTTCAGCTCCACTATTCTCAGATAAACCATCACACAGGTGCTATAACTCAAGACATGGGTATGCTGCTAGCAGAACATAATGGCTGCAAAATTATATAGTCTTACTAGGTGTTTCACTTGGACCAGGATCAGTAGCTTGCCTTGACCAAAAACAAGAGCCATGATGAGAACAAAAAGGAATAAGCAGAGAGAAAAGGAAACGTAACAAACACTGTTCGCATCTTGGCAGGCCTTTCCCTCTGGTCGCCAGTTCAGACCTGGATAAGACTGCGTCTGCATGTATGTGATTTAGTTTGTACACTGCCAGTTTATTTCCTTCAAGTGAGTAAAGCTAGTATACTCCTATTCAATCATCTTCATTACCAAAAACACATAATGAATGAGGGTTAAAGTTAAAACTCTGTGGCTTCTGGAAAGAGCTCCGATCAAGCACCTCTAGAATCCGCCAAGTCAACTCACATGGGACTGTCAGGTTAATCGTATGTGCAAAATCTCGCAGGAACGGCGCAACTGGAATGGGAAATACAGTATACATGATGCTACACCACTGGGGAGTGTGTGTGTGTGTGTGTGTGTGTGTGTGTGTGTGTGTGTGTGTGTGTGTGTGTGTGTGTGTGTGTGTGTGTGTGTGTGTGTGTGTGTGTGTGTGTGTGTGTGTGTGTGTGTGTGTGTGTGTGTGTGTGTGTGTGTGTGTGTGTGTGTGTGTGTGTGTGTGTGTGTGTGTGTGTGTGTGTCTGTGCATGGGTACCTCTTGAGTTTGCGTGTGTGTGTGTGTGTGTGTGTGTGTGTGTGTGTGTGGTTATTCAGTTCTTGACACTTGTCCACATTTAATGTTCAAGAGAATTAGCATAGCTCTGGCTGTTATTGGACAGTCGGCTGAAATGTACAGCTAGCAGCCATTTTGAAGATTGCTCTCTTTGACGGACCAGGTAGTCAGTCGTTGTCTTATTGGACCCAAAATGCTTTTCCGTCTGTCGGGAGATCACGCTAAGCTTGTCATCTAGGGATCTATCTTTTCTGACAAACCAAAAGAAACTATCACACAAAATCATAAACAACACCTTCAAGTTCCCTAAAACAGCAGACATTCAAATGTTTAACCCATTCTGACCTGAGATCAGATTCTTACCAGGTTTCCGCTGGACAACACACTGGTCTGATGAACCCATTCTGACCCGAGATCAGATTCTAAAAATGTCAGTCGTTCTTCGATTTTTTTCAAAAATAGCAGACCTACAAGCTCGTATCGCGCCACTCGGTGGCGCGATATGAGCTTGTAGATCTGCTATTTTTCAATAGCTAAAGCATAACATGATGCTGACACCAAAATGGGTGCCCGGTCAGAATGGGTTAACTGTGGCCGCTATGTACAATAAAAGGATCTTCATATATTAATATTCTTCATCTTGCCTTTTCTTCATTCCCACGCTTTGAGTCATTACTTCCATACATATTTTGTATTGTATTTACAGTATTTACAGTATAAATTACTACACAGTCCTGTGATAAAATAAATAACTTAAATACAATGGCCGTGGCTTTCGCAGTGTCTTTGCGTGAGGGGGGGGGGTAGGAAGGGGTGGAAGAACGCAAGGAAGGGGGCCGGGGCCAAGAGTGGAAGAGAAATGAGCCTAGCCTGGCATTTTCTCCTCAATGCTCTGGGTATAGGAGGGATGAATCATCCCCTTCGTTTACTTTGATGCAGTCCTTCTGTGGAGAAATGCCAAAAGGCAACGTTTAGGATGTGGACAGTAACAACCGTCATACTGACTGAGGATGCAACACTGCAACGGTAGGTAGGTACGGTATGGGCACTGCCACTGGCTGTGGGCTCCATCATTGACATTTGAGGGGGAGGAATATGTTGCCCAGTGGCACGCAGAGGAAAGCTGGGGTGGGGAGAGGGAGGAAGGCGAGATAGATGATGGGGCAGGGCGGGTGCAAAGCTTCTCCTCCAGCTATACCACGGTGCCGCTCGGAGAGTTCCCGTTCTGTGCTGTCAAGTTCTAAATGAGAGAGAAATAAAAAAACAATTAGGAAAATGATAAGCTCTAGATTCCACATCTGGTCATCAGCTAAAAGGACACTGTTCCATATCTGAGCAGATTGGAAAAGTGAATTTGACATGTACTGCTCTGGCCATTAATAATAATACAATAAATTGAATCACAGTGTCTCACTAGTGCTGAAAAAAGGTTAAACTGTAGATTTTTTACAACATTTTGGTATTCGGTACTATACAACAATACTGTGCACACTGCACAGATGTCCTTTGTACATATTTGCATATTTATTTTACACCAACCTTTGCATATACCCTCTACTCTACATCCAAATGCTTATGATCAGGCTTTCTCTTCAACTTTAACATTATTGTCACATCACAGGTTTACAGCTGTGGAAAAAGTGGGTGAATTGTGCTAGCCCCTCCAACATCTGGCATATGGCAGCCGAGTCTATGGACTTTTAATGTTTGTTTAGAGCACTTTAAGCAAACATTATCAGACAGGCGCCCCTTCGCTACACGAGTGTGACTTTTAATAATCCATTAGATCAATTAGTTTGATTAATTGTGCACCCCTAATTCTGATTCTGATTAGTCGACCTACCGCCTTGCCTGGCCGTGCCCAGGTGCAGATGAGACCCTCCTGGCAAGCCGTGATGATGCAGTCGTCCATGAACACCAGCACGGTCAGCCTCTCGTGTGCGATCTTCTTGCACACTAGCGGCTCCAGCAGCGGGACCTCGTGCATGCGTGGGCACAGCGTGGTGCCCAGCACCTTGGCGGCGTCCAGTCGGCTGCTGCGAGGCGCCACGTTGATCTTGTCGTTGCTCTTACTTATGTTACCGAGGCTGTGGTAGCGCTTGTGCTCCTTCTCCACCCCTCCGCTCCCGCCACCCGACTTGTCCGACTTGCGCTCCTGGAGCGACAAGGTGGCAAAACGTCCGATACTAAACGGAGTGGAGTTACCTGCTCCTGATCCGGCGCTGGTACTTCCTGCTCCTCCTCCTCCTCCTCCTCCTCCTCCACCATTGCCACCGCCTCCACTTTCCGAGGCGTTCTGTCCCTTGGAAGCGTTAGCCACGGCCGGGTGGGGCAGGGAGTTGGAGCGCGAGAGTGATCGAGGGAGGGGCAGCGGGAGCGTCGGGGGGTTGGGGGGGACTGTGGAACTGTTGGTGTTGGGCGGGTGGTGATGGCCCTCCACGCTGCCCGTGACTCCACCCCCTACCACGGTGGCGGTGGTGGTGCTGTTGATGCCGGAGTTGGAAAGTGAGGGACCGAAGGTGTTGGTGAGCGCCCGCGACAGTGGCAGGCATGGATAGAGGATGTCGTCGGTCAAGTCCCACAGGCAGAACTGGGTGTCCTGGCCCACGGAGCCAAACCTGTAGGTCACCGACGTCGACCCGCCCCCTTTGGAGCTATGCCGCGAGAGGCGGGACAATGTGCTGCTGGTCCGAACCCGGCCAAAGTGCATGGAGGAGGGAGGGGGAGGAACCCCTCCCCCTCCGACCTGATGCAGGTCCTCCTCGCTGCCGCTCAGCTCCATGGGCTCGTTGTCCTCCAGCGAGGTGGTGAAGGGGTCGAAGGCCACCACGTTGACCCACGACTTGTGGCCGTGGCCACGCGCCACCACGCGGCTCTCGGAGAAGGACCACACGGTCACCAGGTCGTCCTCGCCGCCCGTGGCCAGGTACTTCCCGTCGGGGCTCCACGACACACAGAGCAGCCCGCCAAAGTAGCTCTTCATGACACCCTGCAGCTCCATGGAGTCAAAGTGGAAGACCCGCAGGCACCCGTCCTGGCCCACGCATGCCACGTGCACGCCGTCCGGGGAGAACGCAAACTCATTGAGTCCCCCCTCGCCCACGGCCCAGCGGAGCAGCGGATTGCGCGGCGTCTTGGTCTTGCAGGCATACACGGCGAAGCCCTCACCTTGGCGTAGGAGAGAGTATTGCGGCGCGGTCGTGCCACAGGGGTGGTCCACATTGTAGAGGTAAAGGTGACCACTGGAGTGGGAGGCCAGGAACATGTTCTCGGACTTGGGGAGCCATTTCAGACACGTCACCTTGGACTTGTCTATCAACCTCTGGATGACAGAGGGGGGAGGTGTGGAGAAGAGAAGGGAAGGAAAGGAAAGATGATGGGTAAAGACAGGGAGGGAAAGAGATAGGGTGAAGGACAGGGACGGGGGAAATCAGAATAGAGGGCCCGGAGAAAAAAGTGTGAGTTCTAGGAGAGAAGGGAAGGGGGAAAGTGAAGTCAGGGAAGGACAGAGGGCCATGGAGCAGAGAAATGGAAATGGATGGAAGATTGAAGGAAGAGAAGAGAGGAGTGAGAGAACACAAGTACTGCATATTAGACACACTTGTCTATTTCATGCACCTCTTTGAATTATTATTATTTTATGCCTGAGTGGACCCCAACCAGAGACCACCAGAAACGAAACACACATCAACAAAGCAAAACAAGGATGGGGGGAAACAAGTAAGAGAGTGTAGCACAGATAGAGAGAAGATAAAGAGAAACCAAAAAGAGATAAAGAAATGGAAAAAGGGGGGCAGTGGGGGTGAAGGAAGAGTAGATTTAGACAAGCAGCACCCAGGGAGCTGAACAAACTCAGTGTCAGACAAAGTCAAACAGGGACACCTGGCCTTATCATTTCCTACTCTCTCTTTCTCACACACACACACACACACACTGCTTTTCTCCAAAGCGCTTCATTACAATGTACTTCACATTCACACCGATGGTGGAGGAAACCATGCAAGGCACCACCTCCTCATCGGGAGCAGTTAGGGGTTCAATGTCTTGCTCAAGGACACTTTCACACTTTGCCAGGAGGAGCCGGGAATCGAACCTGGAACCTTCGGATTCCAAGACGGCCGATATACAGTACCTCCTGAGCCACTGCCGCCCAAAGCCGCCCACTGTAGAAATGCCCACCATCGCACGTGCGGTCAGAAAAAAAGCCAGCACAACCCAACACACAAACACACTCACTACTGCCTAAATTAAGTATTAATTCCATTTAACACTAACAGCCAATTTGAAGAGGTAGGCAGTAGGCACTAGGCAGTACACCTCAAACGGAGAGGCTCATAATTGTCGACTTATCGTTCTCAAAGCAGATGGTGTAAGATTATGCCAGTAACCAACTCTGCAGTTTCTGCAGTTTCCATACTGTACCATTAATTCCATACTGCCGAAAGGAAGACTGTAGAATCTTCCTAATTACAAAACAAAAAAGCATATTTGCAGAGTCTGCAGACCTCTTATGTGCACAGAAACGCGCGCACACGCACAGTTGCACACACACACGCACACACATTTAGCAGATGCTCTTTTCCAGACCAAAGTGAAAGATCAGAGTAAATGGCATGAAGAATTGTCAATAAACAAGGTAAAGGTAAATGGTCACATACAGACTACAGTATGTTGGGATAATGAACTCAAAGATGCCACAAAAATAGAAAACAAAGCTGATTTACAAGCTCACAATGTGTTATAGTATTTCGAGTATCGATTAGTCTTTCTTTATAATATAAAATTAATAATAAATTAATTAGCCTGATTAACCCATTTTGGGGCGGGAACCCCTTTTGGTGTTAGCATTATGTTATGCTTTAGCTATTGAAAAACAGCAGATCTACAAGCTCATAGCGCGCCACCGAGTGGCGCGCTACGAGCTTGTAGGTCTGCTATTTTTGAAAAAATCAAAGAACAACTGACATAGAAACATATAGCTTTCTCAGAAAACTGTCAGGATGTAGAAGACATTTTTTAGAATCTGATCTCCGGTCAAAATGGGTTAACAGTTGCACCCCGCCTACATGCAACGCATGCACGTGCAGCACATGCATATTATCGCATTATGCACACACCTCCTCATTGAAGAGTTTACTGGTCTCCTTCTTGATGGGGTCTAGGTACTGGACTTGTCCCGCAGAGAAGCCCACTATGAGGGCTACGCTCTCCGCTGTGGCCGAGTACTGGTTAAAGTCATGACACGTCGGCTGTGTTCCCTTATAGATGCGCTTGTCTATAGGTTTACTGAGGTCCACCGCCTGCATGGAGGAAAGGAAAGAGGGATATAATGGGGAGAGAAGCAACAATATGTTAGCAAGATTGCCGTGTAAGCAGAAGGTTCCAAGTTCAATCGCTTTTTTTTTTTGTTTTTGCACAAATGTACCTGTACCTGACAGGTACATTTGTGCAACAAAAAAAAAAGCATTATGGCCTGGGTTTCTGCATAGTGCATTTACTACCAGCTAAGCTAAGCCTGCCAATTGTATTTATTTTACACCTGTTTTAATACTAATGTATTGTTCTGGTATTGAGTGAGAAGAGATTTTGTAACTTTTGTACTGGTTCAAATTTGTGCAAGCTAAATAAATGAGACATGTTCTTACTCTTGGATTTAACCTTTGTGCGTTTAAATCATTCAGTTGATAAAACCTTTACAATTATACAAGCTTTTTACTAAATGTACTCTGCTTTCATGCCAGAAGACTGGAGTAGATCATGCTAAAATTATATTTAATTGTTTTTAATAAAAATAAAAAAACTGCTTTAGAATCGGGAAAAAAATCTTTTTTTAATCGAGAATCGAAAAAATCGAAAAGATCGTTTTTGAATCGAATCGTCACCCCAAGAATCGGAATCGAATCGAATCGTGGGACACCTAAAGATTCGCAGCCCTGCAGCTTATTATCGGGGACTTAACCCATTCTGAACGGGCACCCATTTTGGTGTCAGCATCATGTCATGCTTTAGCTATTGAAAAATAGCAGATCTACAAGCTCATATCGCGCCACCGAGTGGCGCGATACGAGCTTGTAGGTCTGCTATTTTTGAAAAATCGAAGACACTTTTAGAATCTGATCTCAGGTCAGAATGGGTTAATAATGAAACTGTCAGGATGTAATAGACATTTTTTTTAATCTGATCTCAGGTCAGAATGGGTTAAACGTTTTTCAGCCCAAGGACCCATTAGCTGAGAGAGATAAAGCAGGGACCCCCCCACAACATATATGTTGTATGAAATTGTGTTGCAGGTTAAACGTTTTCATTGATTTCATAGAAAGCTTGCATAGACTTGTTTGACAGCACTATCATCGGTGTATGTTGGACTTACAGTATGTTAATGTGCATTTTCAGATATTTAACCACTTAACCCGTCAATATTTGACCTTTCACTCTGTACTTGGTCTGCTCGACCTTGGTCTGCTCAAACCTCTTAGCAAACAATCTATTCTACAAGCTCGCAGTGCGTTGTGAGCTTGTAGGCTATTTTTGGCAAATGTTCAATGGTTCAAATGGTTTAAAAAAAATCATCCTATCGCATAAAGATATGGTGGCCCCCCCTGCAGTAACTCTGAGGACCCCCTAGGGGTCCCGGACCCCCTGTTGAAGACCCCGTGATGGCAAGAGTCCACCTAGCAGAAAGCAGCACAGCCCCAGCCGACTCGGCACTCTCATCCCCCTTGGGAGGAGGACAAATGCCCCCCCCCCCTCCAGGATCAATAATGTGTCACAAACAGGAAGTCGTGGAAAAACACTGAACCAATATAGGATATGGACTTGATATCTTGACTTTTAAACTTGTCAACTCTTTTCCACTTCAGGATTTAATAACCTGATGTGTTATGGCACAGACTCATGGTACATCACATAAGTGCAATAAACTGGTTATGAAACTATATAGGCAGACATATTCATTTGTATTCGTAGTGGGTCATTTTCATTATTTTGACATTAAGTGGGCTGGTAGTTTAAAGTATACCTCATAGGTGTCTTTGCTGTGCATCATAAGTAGGCTACCTTTCCTTTGCCACAAACACCTACTAATTAATATTCTATATACCTCTCTCTCAATAAATGAGTGGACATGATTATTTGCTAATATACCCAAATATGCAGTTAATGTTTACCGGTAAGTTCCAGACTTTGGGTCACTTTTTGTTTTCACTGATTACTACACAATGTGTAGAGCCTCTCCATTGTTATTTATTGCTGTAAATTAAGGAATGTATAATAATACAGGCTATAAATGACTCATTCACACACTGTTGCATTCCACTATACATCCAGCATTATTACATGGATGCTATCCACTATACGACGAGGCTTCACATGGTGCATTATTAATACACAGTACAGTAGCCTATACATAATATGTAATTACTGGATAGGTCGGCAAATAACTGTATAGCCAAATCGACAATTTGAAACGATGACGAAATATAATACGGAATCAAATGAGCACTGCAGGCTATAGCTAGTTGCATTAGCCTCATCATCACCATCACCTTCTTGATGTTGGTGTAGGTGTAGAAATAGAGCTCTCTGCCTATGTTGAAGCACACTCTCTCAGAATCCTCGCTGGGATCCTCGGGCTGCAGCTTGACCATGGAGACCCGCACGGGGGGCAGGAAGCCGGCCGGAGAGGCGTTCGCTGCGGCATTGGAGGAGGAGGCAGCCCCGCCGGGGCCGCCGGGCCCCTGCAGCAGACCACCGACCCCTCCGCCGGGTATGGAGCCCGCTCCGCCGCCGCCGCCGCCCCCCCCGGGGCCCAGCGTCGCTCCCCCGGGCCCGGCGGACGGACCACCCCGCGGGAGCCCCCCGCCGCCCCGCTGCTGCGAGTCCGAGAGGGTGAGCAGCTTGTAGAAGCCCTCTCTGGTCCGGAACTGGGATTTGATCTCATTGATATCCTTCAGAGCGCCGCCATCTCCGGCCATTTTCAGTACAAACACAAGCCGCACACAGGAAACAACCGAGATTTTGACCTGGAAATAATAATACGCCGCCGTATTAAAAAAAAAAAAAATACAATGAAAATGGGAGCTACGACGATTAAGAAGGGGAGCGGGCGAGCTGCCTACACCCACCACCAGACACCGGCATCCACACTGCTGTTTCACTGGACACACAGTCACAACAGAGAGCTAAAACACTCAAAACAGTGCACAGTCAGTCAGTGGACAGTAGCCTGCACACATCAGCCGTGATTGAAGCCTCTCGCCGCCTTCGTTCATCCTAGTGCGTTTGTGTCTGTGCGCGTGCGTGCGTCTAGCAGCGTGACCATTATTTGAGCGTGATGGTGCGTCGACGCTTCCAATCCCCGGCCAAGTGCTATTAAGCACTGCGCACATTTTACTAATGTTCCGACTCCTCCGAGCCCCGAGGATGAGCTAAACTAAAGCAGTCTGGTGTCAATAACCATAGGGTATGTTGATTCATTTAATCATCTGAAACACATAAAGCGACCCCCCGTAAACTTGTGCCGATTTGGTTATGAACAAAATGATTATTGGGCTACTAATATTAATATACAAAACAGATGAAAAAGCACGCATGCTGCTGTCATATTATTTGACTTGCATTATTTTTTTAGGCAATTAAATAGTCCTCGCTGGTCCTCCTCCTCTTCCTATTTTAGGGTTATAGCTTATTAGCCAATCAGAGGCAGCCAGGAACGTGTTTTTTCTGTTGTTATATGGTCGTGCACAGCGTGATGCTGCATTGACACAGTCTAGGGAGCACACATTACACAATAGTTCTCTAAAGTCTATTTTTTGGCATCTAACTACTTCCACATGCTTTGTGCGAGAAATGTAGTTCAAACTTGTTCAGCTTTATGCAGGTATTTGTGCTTGTATTTTTCTTTTGTAAACGTTTTTGCACGAGGAAGGGCCAGATCTTTCTACGTTCTGGTTCAGAGGTGCTATCTGTGGTTGCTATAACAACGCATATAGCGTTGCTATAACAACACATCCAATTCCAAACCTGGACTGGATCAGGGAATTGTCTACTGTAAGTCTACATCATTAAACCTTGGGTCATTGCGGGTTTTCAGCAAGTATTATGCTGCTTTTAGGAGTAGTCTTTTTGCTTGTGTAGGCTATAGGCCTTGGACATCTTGACTGCAGGACATGCTTTATTGCCTTTATTCATACTTATTAAGTGTTGTTCACCATAAACCAGATAGAGTTCTGAATCCAAGCCACAATCAATGGGGCGATTTCTATAGGCATCGGGTGGACGAAGTAGGGCATTCATTTACAAAGAAAACCCATAAATAAATGGTCAAATAAACAGTTGAAATAAGATACAAGGTTTTTGCCCCCGACAGCAACAATATGCTTATGCAAATGGACAACACTCATTTAATATAGGAATTCATAGGAGACACTATCATAATATTAAAAAAGTCTAGAGTATATAAACCTTTCTTGATACACATACACTTCAAGGAGAAAGTGTGAAAGATTAGAAAACGACTACAGATATATGGATAGAGACTACTGTATATATTTTATTATTATTTGTTTTTGATGGGCCCCTCCTATGTCCAGCTTTGCGGGTCTGCGTAAACACAAACACTGAAGACAAAAGTGAGGACGCAAATTGTGATTGGCCAGCGTGATTGGGTGGGAGCCATTGGTTGGGAGCCATAGGTCTGTCTGCCCTACAGGCTCTCCATGCATTTCCAGTCTCTTTCTCCTTCTGCTTTAGTAAAAAAATAAAAAATAAAATAAAATAAAATAGATGCGGTGTAGTGTGTGTGTGTGTGTGTGTGTATTAGGTCTGCAATACAGTATAAGGATTCATCGGCGGATTATTTAAACGATTAATAGCATTATGGCACTTATTTTGCTATCACCTAATTTATCTTTTGTGTGACTTGTTCTAATTAACAAAAAAGACATTAAAGATGAAAATTCATTCAAAAATACATTATTTATTACATTGCTGCTGATTAGGCTGCTATTCAAATAAAAGACACATTTAATTAATTAATTAAAGCCACCCATGGTACCGTTACTCTTATTCTGATTGCATAGATTTGATTAAAGAATAGCTACATGTGTCAGTCTAAAAGGAACAGTATACTCTTTTAAAAATTGAAAAATTGCAATTGGTGAAGTTGTCCTTTAAGCCAAGTTTAAGGGGGCCTGAAAAATATAATCCACACAAAGTTAGCTTGACACCGCAGCATTGATTGCCTACAGGCTACACCTGGAATACAGGGCAGCGCTCCATGTATTCGTATACACACACGGACACGCACGCGGACACGCACGCGGACACGCACGCACACACGCACGCACACACACGCATGCACACAGTACACGCATGCACAGTCACACAGTCACACAGACACACACACACACACACACACACACACACACACACACACACACACACACACACACACACACACACACACACACACACACACACACACACACACTTTAGCTTTCATTCCTTTTTATTAGTTTTCAAAGGAGGACCTTAGGCCGGGGCTTTCCACTCAGACCTGCAATCTTGGTCATAGATATTAAACTGTTTCTCCTTTAACACTATGAAGGCACTTCACACTATTGTTTGTTCTGCTTTAAAGGGATAGTTCAGCATTTTAAGCTGTATGAAATACTACAATAATATAGTGGTTCCAACTGTATTAATTGATTGCCCGAGTCGGAGTTCTGCTCTGGTTTAAGTGAAATATTATGTAGTTAACTGTAGGGGGCACAGGGGGCCACACATTAAAGGTAAATTAATCCACAAAACTAGCGTAATTTGTATTGTTTACCTATTTCTACCATATAGTGCAACTTTCGTTCATTTTTCTATCACACGGAACTATGTTATTTGTGTCCATATCACTACGCCCAAAAAACAAAAGTTGCGCTAATATCTTAGTATGCGCTAATATATAATAGGTCAACAATACATGTGACACTAGTTTTGTGGATTCATTTACTTTTAATGCCACACAATTAAAGCAGTTGCAACCACTATATTTGCAACCACTTGTATTTCATACAACTTTAGTCAAAAAATTGTGAACTATCCCTTTAAGAGAAAAAGAGGGATATTACATTACATATTACATGTTTTGTCCAAACTTCCATGTTCAATGCAAAATTAAGGACCACTGTAGGGCTGACGCACATCCATATATGTTAACGGCAGCTATTATAATAGGGCGTCCTAGTGGGTCAGCTGGTTAGTGTGCATACAACATTGGCACACAGGTATAGAGGCAGCGCTTAAAGCCAAAAACAATCCCAAGACTGAAAATGTTTTTTTTTGCAAATCTGCACTGATCTCATTAATCCATTTAGGGCGGGAACCCCTTTTGGTGTTTCAAACATTATGTTATGCTTTAGCTATTGAAAAATAGCAGATCTACAAGCTCATAGCGCGCCACCGAGTGGCGCGCTATGAGCTTGTAGGTCTGCTATTTTGGAAAAGTCGTGAAAATGTGGCACAAATCATTGAAAATATATTTCAGAGGGAACATTTTTAACTACAATATTGGCTTCTGGGGGGGTCCCTGGAACTACATATTTTGAGATGGGGGTCCGTGGCCCAATAGAGATAATTCTGGGGGTCCTTGACATGAAAAAGGTTGAGCACCACTGACATAGAAACATGGGTTTTTCAGAAAACTATTAGGATTTAGAAGCCTTTTTTTATCGACCTCAGTCCAAAATGGATTAAATGACCCCATGAGATCCTCAGGACTGAAATCAGTCCCCAGGACTGAGAACTTTAAGCCCTGTATAGAGGTATACAGGTACAGGTGTACTGTACACACAGCGTCATGCATTTGAATCTTGTTCATGAACTGTGGAATGCCATACTACTTCTCTGCCTTACTAAAGGAATGCCATACTACTTCTCTGCCTTACTAAAGAACTGTGGAATGCCATACTACTTCTCTGCCTTACTAAAGAACTGTGGAATGCCATACTACTTCTCTGCCTTACTAAAGAATGCCATACTACTTCTCTGCCTTACTAAAGGAATGCCATACTACTTCTCTGCCTCACTAAAGGAATGCCATACTACTTCTCTGCCTCACTAAAGGAATGCCATACTACTTCTCTGCCTCACTAAAGGAATGCCATACTACTTCTCTGCCTCACTAAAGGAATGCCATACTACTTCTCTGCCTCACTAAAGGAATGCCATACTACTTCTCTGCCTCACTAAAGGAATGCCATACTACTTCTCTGCCTTACTAAAGGCAGCGACTCCTTGAAATAGTCTTCAGAAGAAGGTAACTTATTACTGCGGACAAGCCGGACAGCAAAATATTTGTGGCCCGTCTCCTCATCATTTCCATAATTATTTGGATAGAAGTGTTCAGTGGAGAAGAGGTGGTGTGAGTTTCCATTGGCACCCTCTGCCACTGCCTGGGGTCGGGGGTCACCCTCTGCCACTGCCTGGGGTCGGGGGTCACCCTCTGCCACTGCCTGGGGTCGGGGGTCACGGCAAGAGGACACAATTCTCAGCAATTTCCAGAATGTACAGGTTACACATCCCTGATTGGTCCTCGGTGATACGTGTCTCCATGACAACCAGCCTATAAGTTGGAAGGACCAGAGAAAAGTTGGTGGTGGAAAAATGAGTTTTACTTAAGTAAAAGTACCACAATACCACAATGTAGAAATACTCCATCACAAGTAAGCGTCCAGAATTCAAAATTTACTTGAGTAAAAGTACAAAAGTAGAAAGTATTCATTATGCTGAATGTCCAATTTCACAAGTTTTCAACTGTATAAAAATCACAACAACCAGCTGATGCTGGGATTAACGTAATTAGTTTAAGAAACAGGTGGCTTGCGCACATCCAGTTCCTTGCTGGTGCTGGACAAAAGGTAGATGCATACAGGAAAGGAGAAGCAATTAAACTCTAATAGACAGGATACAGCATTGCAAGGCCATCATTGTATACAGTATCAAATCCTGAGGGTTAATTTTAAGTTGGAGAGTAAAGGACCCGTACGGCTGTACCAACCATAGACTGTAAAAAATATGGACAAAGCGTTCCGCGGGTCTAACATGAATGTAAAATGAAGCCTGTCAGTCCTTGAATTGTACATCGCCATCTTTCTAGATCCGTTTGGGCCCAGCTGGCCATTGGCTGGCCCAGACAACGAGGCGGGACTTCCCCCCTTCTTCTCCGTTGGTTTTTATTTTGACTCGAGTGGGTGGGGAATCCCGATCATAGACTGTAACGGTAGCCACGCCCCTCAGAACATACGCGACTTTATGGTCATCTTTTTAATAAATGGGACCATAATTTTCCAAAAAGAATATTATGACATTAGAAATGAGACTTTAAACTAGTGACTGGAAGCAGAAAGTATTCATGACCATGTTTATTAAGGTAATACAGTCTAGGTGAAGTTGGGCCCAAATACATGGACTTCTATGGGGCTATGGGCTTTTTTGGGCCCAATGACAGCGCCACAACAGGCCATTATATGAACTTTCAGGAAATCCCGATTTCCTTAGTAGCTTCACAAAATATCTGTCTGACTGCCCCCCTGGTACCAACCTGTCTGTCCCCACCAGCCTGTACATCTTCCTGAGGTCTTTTGTTTCCTGGATGACTTCACTGAAGTCCTCTCCTCTCCTCTGCCAACCATGACGCCACACTGCCAGCAGCGAGTCCTCAAAATACACTAGAGAGAGAGAGAAAGAGGGAGAGGGGGGGCAGTGAATGGACTGAATATTTAACTGAGTTTGGTAGAGAGCTACAATACATGATTGATAGATGAATAGCTGGATACAGATACGTAATAATAATAATATTAATTAATACAAATAGTACTATTACTACAGTACTAATAATAACCAGTAAGACGCCCTGAGGTCGCACGCACGCCGTGCACGGCACGCATCCGTCTGGGTGACGGCAGACTGCTGGACGAGCGCTGACACTTTGGCATGGGGGGTCAGATCAACATATGGAATGAATTCTGTACTGGCCAGGTGGCCATATATGGAGCGTGTTGAGTGTACAGGGTTTGATGAGGTCAGATCAACATGGAATGTCAGACCAGGTCAGCACCATATACGGAGATCTAAGGGTGGCAGCGGGGGCAGTGTCTTGATTGTACAGGGTTTGATGTTTCATATATATATATAGAGAGAGAGAGAGAGAGAGAGAGAGAGACACAGACACACACACGCACACGCACACACACACACACACACACACACACACACACACACACACAGCATCAGTGGTCTCACTGGTCTGACATTCAGATATGAGTTCTCACCTACAGCCTCCACATCAAAGGAGAAGGTAGCCTCTTGCTGTAGACTCCTGCTGCTCTTCAGCTCCCCCTCTAGGCCAACTATGTGTACAGACTCTGGAGGAAAGGAGTGGAGGCTGTATTTTACTTACTGAAGATAAAAATGTTATGTTCAGGCTGGCACAACAGCTGAAATAATTCCCTCAGTAACTACTCCCTAAATAACAGTACAGATATGAATTGTATTACATTGTAGATATTTGTTGGACTGTTTGAACGAGGGTAGTTCCTGCTCTTGTAACATTACTGACTTTGTAACATTACTGACTTGAAGAAGTGAAATAAAAGTGTAACACCTCTTAAAGGGTAGAGACATTGATGCCTTGGATTTTCCATTGAATTGAATATGAAGGACCCCAATGGAAACAAGCCATAGGCTTTCTTGGGTTTTAAATCCTCTTAGCAGACCTTGTAATGAACTGTGCTTTCAAAGTATTCAATTTAATTCAATCAATCAAAAATAAACATAGCAGCAATATAGAAGAAATTAATTAGAAAATGAATTTGAAGTCAGGCCTTTGAGATAACGTTTACCAGATTTGTCTGAGTCATTAGATATCTTTGTGTTAGTTAAAATGGCAAAATATTTCATTAGGTTGTTATGTTATGTGTATCAGAAGTTGACAAGCTAATTGGATTCTGATAGAATAACCTAATGATCTCCCCGTGTCCCCTAGGGTAGGTACCCTCACAAAAAAACATGCAGTAATCCTGGTCACTAAACTGCCTCCCCCTGGCCAGCCGGGGCGCCTGATGGAGGGGAAAGGAACTGGTTGGAATAACGTGTTCCTTCCACATGCTACGTCCAACCAGGGAAACTCCCCCCTGTCAGGTGTAAAGGAGCAACTTGGACACTCAGGCATGAAGGAAGCATGAGTTCAAGTCCGTTGCTCTCCCCTTGTCCCCCATATATGGGGGACTAGGTTGGTGGAGAGTGTGTAGAGCCCAGGATCACATTAGGATTAGATGATTGACACAGGGGTGAAAAATGGGTTACAAAATCGTGGGATAAAAAATATATATATAAAAAAAAAAAAGAATAACCTAATGAAATATTGTGTGAATGCAAAACTCTTTCACATTTGTAAAAATAGAAAATAAATGTACAAACGTATATTTACTTACTTTCTAAGAGAACGAGCAAAGAGCTATTGTCCAATTGGTTCACCTGCACTACGTCTGGGCATCGATTCTCTGTGCACGCACACATACAGGCACGCACGCACGCAGGCACACACACACACACACACACACACACACACACACACACACACACACACACACACACACACACACACACACACACACACACACACACTTTATTGTTTGGTGTACTTTTATGATGAAACCACAGGCCCAGCCATAAGATTAGAATTTAAAATCATACAGAAATGTAGCTACATGGTTGCCTGAAAATTAACAATAAAAGACTGCCACATACATGTATAGGCTCATTTATTAAAGGTAGGGTAAGTGATATTTTTTGTATTTTGTTAAAAGGTTAAATCACTATAATATAGTGATTTAACTATCTGATTACTATCAGAATATTATTCTGGGCCTGGGCCGTGGCTGAACAGTCCAGGCACCCAGGTCTTCCCCCCCTTCCCTGTCAAAATACTGTACCCTATCAATAAAGGCATAAAAAGTCAAAAAAATATCTTATTCTGATAGTAATAATTGCTATAGAGTGTTTGTTGGGGTCTCCCTATCTCTCCAGCTCTTTAATAATGAAACTGTCAGGATGTAATAGACATTTTTAGAATCTGATCTCAGGTCAGAATGGGTTAATAATATAAACAGAAAATGCATTTCAGGTAGGTGACAACATTTCAGCCAATCAGGACTCAGGAGAGAGTAGCCATCAGCTTCATTTTTTATAGTGTTTCAGTTCCAATTGTGTCTGCTCATTTCTTTGTCATCACTTACAATTCCACTTGTTTAACCCAATCTGACCTGAGATCAGATTCATACGAGGTTTCCGCCGGACACACACTGGTCTGATGAACCCATTCTGACCTGAGATCAGATTCTAAAAATGTCAGTCGCTCTTCGATTTTTCAAAAATAGCAGACCTACAAGCTCGTATCGCGCCACTCGGTGGCGCGATATGAGCTTGTAGATCTGCTATTTTTAAATAGCTAAAGCATAACATGATGCTGACATGTATGTGTATCCTGACTGAGTTCTCTATCCTGATTGGATGATATTTCCCGACCTGAAAATGCATTTTCTGTTTAATAAAAAGATGGAGAGACATGGAGACTCCTGTTACTGAACAAACACTCTATAGCAATGAGTATTATCACGATATAGAGCTTTTTAACACTTATTTTAACCAAAGAAACTCACTTACCCTACCTTTAAGGCAACATTTCAGTCTCACACTGAGCGTTGAATTTGTGATATAGCTGCATACGGCAGCTACAACCAACAGATTCACTCTTTATTATTAACAACCGAGTGAATTAATAACCTTACCCAAGCCAGTGCTGGTGAACCAGGAAGTGTTGGAGTTAAGGTTAATGTTGTCTATGGTGATTGGCTGGTTGGGACCAGGCCCACGGGACACGCCGATGCAGACGAGCGGGTACTCCTCCTTGGGGACCACCAGCATGTGGAACACTGGCAGGAGGCTGGGCAATGGGAAGTCAAAACTCTAGGACCGGGGAGGACATGAATATGAATATATGACAACCAACCGCAGCCCCTAAACCTATAACCCCTCAACGCCTAATCCTATAACCCTGACCCCAGCCTGAATCTTTTCCTAATTGTAACCCTCGTAGCACTAAAAAGCTACCATGAACATGACATCTGTGGGCTCCAGGAAAATGGTCGTCACAAGGTTGATTTCACAAATTCTACCATACTTGTGGCCGGGGACATTTAAGTATAGCAATTACCTGCTGCGCTCGCACGCACGTAAGCACACACACGCACACGTAGGCTATAGAGCCTCACTGGGTGCAAAAATTTAACCCAAATTGAATGAACCCAAACGAACCATTTGGTAATCTATTTCACTCTGAGAGTTGAATTAAGACTAAAAGTGATTATTTTACTGTGTACCTTAATGAGCATGAACTTGTGCATGGGCTCATACCACTGCAGAAGCACCACACTGGCCTCCAGAGCACAGCACAGGAACACACAGCCTCGTTGCACGTTGCCAACTGGGAGGAGAGAACTCAGTCAAACAGGAAATGAATGCCCTTCTTCATAATAGTCACACAAAGTATCAAAAGTTGCAGATCTGCAAGCTCGCAAACGCGGCTCGAAGGGACACGTTTTGAGCTTGCCGATCTGCTGCTTTTGCTGTTTTTATTTTATTTTTAATACTGAAAAGTAACAGTTTTGGACATATTAGGTTTCCACCCGACAGAGACGATGTATCAGATGTATTAGCTCGATCATCTTACCTACTGAACAGGTCTTGCACCCTTTGGTGTCAGGTATTTTACATGTTACCGCATTTTTCCTGAAAATAGGGAAAATTTAAGGTCATTTAAAAAAAATATATATACTGTCAATACCCCAGAAGTGGAAAAATTATCAAAAATGGATGGTCAAGACTTTAATACAAATATCTCCCTGTAGGCCTACTGCATACATTTACATATTAATGCTCATTCAAGTCTTGCCCATAGCAGGTATTTTAGTATGCCCCTGGAACGTTAGCAACAAGTCTGTCAGTAACAAATCACATTGAGTTTTTAATTTCTACATAAAAGTTCTACTGATTTACGCTTTGGTTCAATAGCATATGCCATACAGGATACATCAGAGAGTGACAGGGAGAAATGAGTGAGTCGATTTGGTGAGGTAGTTTGGTCACAGTGGTTAAAGTATTACCTAGGTAACAATCTGTGCGTTGGCAAGGCAACCATCCTCTGATCTCGTCGTGCCTGCTCATACAACTCCTTCAAGGAATGTGAGTAGAGCTGAGATGACTTTCCTGAACACAAATATATTTCATTTAGGAATGATAGAAGCATGCACCCCTATGCATACCACTATGCATGTTTAGATGAAGGCATCACAATAATGCCCCTCCTATTTAATCAGTGTAAGTGCTGCTATTAAAATGCTTTACTGTAAAAATACTAAAATAGCTAAAATACAACAATTCATGGTCATAAGTTCATAAAGCATCATTCATAATAATTTCATGATGCATACAATAAATATGTGGTTCATAATTGATTTCATATGAGGTTAAAAATGTAAACATGATGTGATGATAACTTTCTGAGGCAGAACCAAGTTCCCTGTCTGTCAGTAGCAACACTGGACCATGATTGATTGACTGACTGATGCATGATTGCATGGCATTGCACACAGGTGGTACAAACTTTGTCTCACTCACTCAGACTCTGGTCTGCATGAAGGAAGCAGCACACACAGTTTAGTGTGTTACGAACTTTAAAGTAAGAAAGACATAAATACGTACCAGACAAAGACATGAGGACATTACTAATGGTGTACACCCAGCTACACTTCCCTGGATACAACTGAGAGAGACAGAAAGAAGAGATCGGTCAGTCAATAAGTCTGTCAGTCCATCTATACATCCATCCACCCATCCATCCTCTCAATCCAAAGGTTGTCATGCCTCTGTCTGTAGGATAAGCCTAAACAACCCCCTATTTTGTTTGTTTATTGTGCCGAATATAAGACGACTATGATTATAAGAGGAGCTTTTCTAGACTCATTTGTGGAACTTTGGTGAATATTAAGATGTAATTTGGTGGAGGGCACTGGGGGAGTGGGGGCCCACTCATTAACCCATTCTGACCTGAGATCAGATTCATACGAGGTTTCCGCCGGACACACACCGGTCTGATGAACCCATTCTGACCTGAGATCAGATTCTAAAAATGTCAGTCGCTCTTCGATTTTTCAAAAATAGCAGACCTACAAGCTCGTATCGCGCCACTCGGTGGCGCGATATGAGCTTGTAGATCTGCTATTTTTCAATAGCTAAAGCATAACATGATGCCGACATGGTGCCCGTTCAGAATGGGTTAAAAATAAATCACAAAACTAGCGTAATTTGTACTATTTCTACCATATAGCACAACTTTCGTTCAACTTTGACTCGATCAGGCAATCAACCTTTGCAACCTACAGCAACAGTCCACAAATCTGAACTAAACCCTTTAAATATACACTGGCTATGCAGAGTACCATACATACTTATATATAGATGGAAACTTAATCAAGGTCTTACTAGTTCCATTGTGGCCTCTGAGCTGTTGAGGTTGAGTGTGTAGATTCCTTCCTCTGCACCCAGGATGAGATGCTGATCTAAGGAGGGAGAAGAAACACTTCAAATGATTACAGACAGACAAACAGACAGTAGCCTAAGTAAGAAAGTCATCCAGACAAGACAGAAAGCCACTGAAACCCTATATACTTAGTTGACTGGATTGACTGTACACTACAATAAATATATTTGCCAAAATAACCGATCTACAAGATCACAACATCTTGCAAACGCGACACACTGTGAGCTTGTAGATCGCCTAATTGTGCACGAATTATCCCACCAGAATAGAGGGTATGCGCGTGCATAAAGTGAGTGGCAAAGTGAGTTTAACGTTAGGGAGGATTATATGGTTCATTTGGTTATTAATTTGTGTACAGTTTACAAACCTTTGGTAGCTGGATTTTCCCAGGTGGTTGAACAGCTGACTTTGAGAGGGCAGCCATGGAATACCTTCTTAAAATACACCTGTAATATATTACTGTTTATTACAACAACTTACATATACTGTATGTGACCAGATTTGACTGAGAGCATAGTGCATCCTCCAACTTTTCACCAGAGGAGAAAAAACATTTTTTTTAACATTTTTTTATCCAAAATCCACAGGCAGACTCTTCACATACTAGAGCATTTCTGAAATAAATGTCAGAGCTGAAATGTAATGAAATAAATGCTTAAACATGTAGCTAGGTGTAATGTTAGAGTCCACCTTTCAAGCCTGTTTTCTCAACTCACTGTTTTCTGCAAGACATAAAGGTAATATAATAATTAAGCCATATCTCTAAAACTGGTAGGTCAAACTCAACAAACAATATGTCAATTTGAAGCTATGATTCCCTGCTTTCATATGACATGAAAAAACAAAAACAAAAAATAATCCAATGACTGTGATGACAGACTGATGATATATATAACACTAAGCAACTCTCTTGAGACAAAGGAAAAAAGGCTCTGTTTTTCTTTTGCCGGTGGGTTCCCAGATTAGATTTGAACTAATTTAATCAATTTACTCAATTGTAATTACAAAAAGAGGTTCCCAGTACGATATATCGGTGTCAAAGTCTTGAGCAAGACTCTGAACGCCTAATTTCTCCCGACGAGTCGGTTGGTGCCTTGCATGGATTCCGTTAATTAATGTGTGTGAATGGGTGAATGTAATGCACAATCATTGTGAAGCGCCTTCAAGGCGCTATCTAAATGCAGCATTTACCAATGATATATACATATACAGTAATATAAGCATGAAGTAAAACCAATTCAACTCACTGGGGGTTTCTTTGTGACAGGGCTGACACATTCCACTGGCTCCTAACATGGGGGAGGTAAACATAATCAAAGTCAATTTGAGAAGACAGACAAAATTCAATTTACGGTAGAGTAGCAGGATTTTGTGCTTGATTTGACTGTAACTCTACTATCATGTAGTTAGTGTAGTATTATATCGTCTCTTTGGAAACCTCATATGTCCAAAACTGTTATTTTTCAGGTTCAATTTCAAAAATGGAAAAAGTAGAAGATCTACAAGCTCAAAATGGTGGCATGAAGCAACTCATTTTGTGATATTCTTTGGTTCTTTGGTTAAAACAAAAGGTTTTTTGTTAAAAAGGTTAAATCACTATGTTCTGATAGTAATAATTGCTATATTAGTGTTTGTTCAGTAACAGGGGTCTCCCTGTCTCCATCTCTTTAATAAACAGAAAATACATTTTAAGGTAGGTGACAAAATTTCAGCCAATCAGGAGAGAGTAGCCGTTTTATCAGCTTAATTTTTATAGTGTTCCAATTTTGTCTGCTCATTTAATTGTGTCATCACTTACAATTCCACTACAATCTGTATCCTGACTGCGTTCTCTATCCTGATTGGATAAAATTGGTATCCCGAACTGCAAATGCATGTTCTGTTTAATAAAAGGCTGGAGAGACATGGAAACTCCTGTTACTGAACAAACACTCTACTATTACTACTACTAACAATACTATTTACAATCTTTTATATGTTTTTATAAAGTACCTTTGTATGTTGATGATGTGATCTTCTTCTGGGATCTTTAGGAGGAAGCTGTGGTGGAAGGAGCTCTGCTGCACCATCAGTCTGCTGGACCTGGAAGGATACAGGGTCTGTAACACACACACACACACACACACACACACACACACACACACACACACACACACACACACACACACACACACACACACACACACACACACACACACACACAGTCCCAGTAGGCTGCAGTTGTAACTCCATTTTACTAAGAATAGAGGGTTTATGTCGTTATACATAGAAATATCATAATCGACAGCACACCTGAGTTGATATGCCTTGTGGAGCGCGGTCTGGGCGTGGGTCGAGCGTGGGTGCCACTGGAGGTCCTCAAGCGAGGGGAGGGGACGTTCAGAAGAGAAGAGGGAGTCCGTGCTGGCTCCTCTTCCCCGGCCATACTCTTGGGTCGAGCGTGGGTGCCACTGGAGGTCCTCGAGAGAGGCCCTCTTCTGTACAGAGAAGAGGGAGTCCGTGCTGGCTCCTCTTCCCCGGCCATACTCTTGGGTTGAGCGTGGGTGCCACTGGAGGTCCTCGAGAGAGGGGAGGGGGGGTACAGAGAAGTCCGTGCTGGCTCCTCTTCCCCGGCCATACTCTTGGGTTGAGCGTGGGTGCCACTGGAGGTCCTCGAGAGAGGGGAGGGGGGGTACAGAGAAGTCCGTGCTGGCTCCTCTTCCCCGGCCATACTCGTGGGTCGAGCGTGGGTGCCACTGGAGGTCCTCGAGATAGGGGAGGGGGCGTACAGAGAAGTCCGTGCTGGCTCCTCTTCCCCGGCCATACTCTCCTCTGAGCTGCTCCGGGCCTTGGGCTGCAGGGGCACAAACACAAACAAATGATACTCTGAATCAGGGGAACTCAAATACAAATCTTAAAGACATTTTTCAATCGGTCAAGTAAGGCCAGCCATAAGGCACTAATATCTACAATACTACTACTAACATATAATTGTGTTCCTTTGTTTTTGTTAAGATATTGTTTTGCGGCTTACGCCTTTTATTGGTTTTTTGAAGGGACAGACAGTAGGCTGACAGGAAACGGGAGAGAGATGGGGGAAGACATGCAGTAAAGGCCGTGTCGAGCTCGGGAGTCGAACCCGCGGCACACTGCGACTGGATCACCAGTCGGGTGCCCAGACGGTTACGCCACCGCCTGGGCTTGTGTTCCTTTGTTAAAACGCACAGGTCCAATGTCATTTTTCCCTTCCTTGAGATTTGATCAGGCAGATTTGATCAGGTGCAATGGAAAGTGGGGAGGGGATAGCCTCCCTGCAGGTTCCAAAAAAGGTTTTGGAATTGTTCTTGTTTTTTTTAGGTTTTCTAATCTCAATTGCACCCAAAAAACATGAACTTTTAACATTCAGTAGATTTTCTGTGATCTGGGGTTTTCTGGCTCAAACAGGTGCTCTGATTTGCCGGCAGTAAGTGACATCACTTACTGCAAATCCCATATATGTCAATGGGATTTGCCAGCAGATGTCACTGTTTCACTGTGTTGCCTGTTTTCATTGTAGCTCAAAAGGCCCAAAAAACTCCAAAGAAAACTTCAGACCACAGAAAATCCACTGAATGTTCAAAGTTCAGGTTTGTTGGGTGTAATTGAGGTCATAAAACCTAAAATAAAAAATAAAAATAAATGAAAATGAATGTCATAAAACCTTTAATAGATCTGCTTTTGTGGTACCTTTGGAGGAAGTGGAGGTGGGATGTCATCGGCTGGTATCATTTCACTGTTAAGATACAGAGATGGGGTTGTCTTCATAATGTCAAAAGGAAAACAGTAATATGTATGAGATGCTGGTTTGTACCTGAAGCAGCTTACCTGGAGGCATGCAATGTAGGTCTGAAGAGAAAACAAAGCCTCAAAGTCAGTCGTGGAGTCCAAACACTCTTAATCAATGTATGAACGCACGCACGCACACGCACACACGCACGCACACGCGCACACACACACACACACACACACACACACACACACACACACACACACACACACACACACACACACACACACACACACACACACACACACACACACACACACACAGTAAATAGATCAACTGAAGAGATGTGCATATAAGAGAGTAGTATCCTTACACATCTATGTCATCATAGTCATCATCAGAATCTGTGTTCTGGTCTCTGGGGGTGGAGGAAGGGGGTGTGGGAGAGAGAGAGAGAGAGAGAGAGAGAGAGAGAGAGAGAGAGAGAGAGAGAGAGAGAGAGAGAGAGAGAGAGAGAGAGAGAGAGAGAGAGAGAGAGAGAGAGAGAGGGAGGGAGAGAGAGAGAGAGGAGAGAGAGAGAGAGAGAGAGAGAGAGAGAGAGGGAGGGAGGAGAGGGGGAGGGGGAGGGGAGAGGGGAGGGGGAGGGGGAGGGGGAGGGGGAGAGAGAGAGAGGAGGGAGGGAGGGAGGGAGGGAGGGAGGGAGGGAGAGAGAGAGAGAGAGAGAGAGAGAGAGAGAGAGAGAGAGAGAGAGAGAGAGAGAGGGGAGAGGGGAGGGGGAGGGGGGGGAGGGGGGGAGGGGGAGGGGGAGAGGGAGAGGGAGAGGGAGAGGGAGAGGGAGGAGGGAGGGAGGGAGGGAGGGAGGGAGAGAGAGAGAGAGAGAGAGAGAGAGAGAGAGAGAGAGAGAGAGGGAGAGGGAGAGGGAGGGAGACAAAAGAGAAAAAGTACTTGTTCAGAATCAGATTGTTCATTCTAGTCATGCTGATTATTAATTATTATTATTAATCACTTTCATCACACTGTGATATTATCTAAGCAGAAAAGAGAGGACTTTTGTCAGACCTGTCAGATCTTGATGATGGCAGTAACTGCAGACAATAAGGAGAGAGTAAAAACAGTCAAGACTAGTACTTTTAATATAATTTCATTTGTATGCATTGTATTATGTAAGTCACACATTATGATGAAGAATATGCATTTTATTTAACATTGAACATTTTCAGTCTGCTCCAGCCCGTACACAAACTTACTGTTGCCTCCTTCTTTACTGGCCTTTGGGTGTAGATCTGGTCCACTGAGCACCAAATAAAAAGAATATTAATACACAAAAAATATATATAAATATCTCTTTCATATAACAAAACGGGTCATTTTGGTCGAAGAAGCCATTAAATATTGACAAACTGTATCTCGTACTTGGTGAATGAAATCAAATGTACTTTCGGTCAAGGACTATATTATGAGTGAAACATTGTGTACTGTTTCTTGTTTAGTTGGATATTGGTAAGTTCACACAGATGTGAACAGGAACTGTTGGTCATGGTTGGTAAAGTATCTGCATATCTCTTGTCTTACAGCTGATGTCAGAGTTGGTCCTCTCTGCCTTGTTGTGTTTGTTTATAGACTGGATTCTCTTCAGATAGCCCGAGACTGCCACCTAGGAACAATAACAGGAACAAATGTCCATTTTATGTTGAGCCATAAGTAGTACAGAGTTTGCACATGGGTGCTGGACATCCCTCGAATATATATTTCAGAGTTTTGCATAAGCTACAGGAAAACGGCAGGTTAAGATATGGTAGGATAATTCCTCATCGTGAAAAACAAGAGTTTTAAACAAATTATATATTTTGTTGATCCAATTATTGGACAATGAGGTGAAATATAGAGACAATAAGATACATACATTTCTATTCTATTTTATTCTATTCTATTCTGTAGAGCAGTGGTTCCCGAACATTTTACAATCTCACAACAACACTTGTTGTGAGCTTGTCTATCAGCTATTTTCATCACTTCTTAAACACGTTTTCTAATTTAGCTTTTCACATTCTTCTTTTATTTCTTCATGAAATTATTGAATTTGCTTTTGAATGAAACATTTAGCTTTTTTAGGAATGTTTTTTCAAAATGTTTTGAAATAATAATAATAAAAAACCAAATGTAGGGTCCCATAAAAACTAAGGGGACCCATAACAATGTGTCCGCGACCGACCCACAAATGGGTCCCGACCCGCTGTTTGGGAACCAGTGCTGTAGAGTGTTTGGAATGTATGGTACCTCCTCCAGCTCTTCATCTGGGACCAAACAGCCCTTCAAATTCTCTGGGTGTCTCAATTTCTCCAGCAGGTCCAGAGTAAGCTCCTTCCTCAGACACTGTGGAGTCACAAACATGTGCTGTGGAGAGGGAGTGGACAAGAGGGAGAGTGTTATTTTATTTTTTACATACCATAATCATTCTGCACGGAAGTAGAAGAAGGTTTTATAATAATTTCGTAGTACTGACTGAGAGCATCTTGGAGGCGCTAGGCCTCTTCTTAGGGTTCCTCACCAACATGGCCTTCACAAAGTTATAGAACATGGTAGACCTATAAGATAAACAACATTGAAAAATGTTTCACAATGTAACAAAAAGATCTTTACAGGCTTAGACTGCAATCGTTATATTTAGTACTGAGCTTGCAACAACATAGAAAATAGTCTGGGATCTTTTCTGGGAAAAGATCTTTTGATTATTGTCTTTCAAATAGCCGATCTACAAGCTCACAACATGTCGATGTAGATCGGCTAGTAACTAGCCGCTAGTTGATCTATTTAAAAATGTTTTCTTCAAGTTAGCAAAATATGGCAAAAAGGTTGGGGATAAAGATAGGGCCAATGTCTGTAATGTACACATATGTATACTGTACAGTCAGATATCATGTGTATATCCTCAAAAGTAGATCAATCACAGCTCTGCTACTGTATGTGCATGATAAGCCCTATCACCAAACAACCTCCGGCCATGATAAACGAATGCAGCATGAACAGTCTGCACAACCAGGAAATGCCTGGTGAAGTGAAATTGAAACGTATGAGTGTAAAATCGGATTGAACATTGTTCATTTCTCATTTGAAGGACTTTTGTACTTTATATTTTGAGGAACGCTATTCCCATTTGGCCAAAGTAGAGACAATTAATCACCACAATATGCCATCCTGAATTTTATCTGAGAATACATTCCATACCAATATATTTCCAAAGGTCATCACATTTGTGATGACAGCTGTTTTTAGCCCAAGGAGTGTTTCTCATGCAAAACAAATGCTTGCAATGGATTCAGAATCATGAAGAAAAAATTACTTTCAGCAGCTGTATAGATTCTTATGAACACATTGGTGAAGAAATGTATTGGTAAGGAATTTATTCTCAGATTGGACATTTTTCTGATAATATTCCCCGTCTAATTGTTTTTTCAGTCAGATACAGTAAACTGATGAATATTGATTGAAAACATGTATTTATAAAACATAGTGTGAATATAATAAATAAGCATAATACAACACTGACACTGATAGCGAGAGGAAGGAAAATGAATGGCATGGGCTAAAAAAATACACAGACAATTTGGTCAGCTGCTTGACACATCGGCCACATAATGTGTGCTTGCATGTATTTGTAAACCTATCTATGCAATAACACTTAAAGGTTTTATGACATTCATTTTAATTTATTTTTCTTTTAGGTTTTATGACCTCAATTACACCCAAAAAACCTGAACTTTGAACATTCAGTGGATTTTCTGTGGTCTGAAGTTTTCTTTGGGGTTTTTTGGGCCTTTTGAGCTACAATGAAAACAGGCAACACAGTGAAACAGTGACATCTGCTGGCAAATCCCATTGACATATATGGGATTTGCAGTAAGTGATGTCACTTACTGCCGGCAAATCAGAGAACCTGTTTGAGCCAGAAAACCCCAGATCACAGAACATCTACTGAATGTTAAAAGTTCATGTTTTTTGGGTGCAATTGAGATTAGAAAACCTAAAAAAAACAAGAACAATTCCAAAACCTTTTTTTGAATGTCACAATCCCTTTAACATGTACAGTACACTGATTGGTTTCATTTACCATTTGGATTTGTCCTTCAGTTTAGGAGGCTGGTAGCCACTCTTGGACATGAGAAACAGGACACTGGAAAAAGATACACAAGAACCGTATGAATGATAAAGAGTAAGAGAGAGAGAGAGAGAGAGTATGTCTCTACTGCAGTATACCTGAACATTGGTGCGATACATACTGTAGGCTTATTTGTGTTGGCTGGTTTGTTTCAATATTTCCTTCTAATGCCTGATGTATACCAAGACATATTGTCCATAAAATAACAGATCTACAAGCTCACAACGCATCACAGCGCGACGCAGATTGGCTATAGCCTATGTGGTGTGCGACAATGGCGTGCAAGTTAAATAACACTTAACAGTAACACTTAAACCCCAGTATCCGGACTGTGGGGAATAAAGCTTTCGCAGAAAACAACAGATTGACAAGATCACAACGTGGTGCAACGTTTTACTCCACTACTTTTTACTCCACTACATCCAAACAAGCGTCGTAGCGACGCTTGTTTGGATGTAGTGGAGTAAAAAGTACAATATTTGCCTCTGAGATATATAGTGGAGTAGAAGTAAAAGTATTGGAAATGGAAAATACTCAAGTGCAGTACAAATACCTCATTGTAATTGTACTTAACAGTACTTAAGTAAATGGCACTCCGCTCAACCCAGTGGTTAATGATAAGATGGAGAAAGCGTGTGTTGTACAAGTATGTATTCATGTATGCATGAATGTATAGATATAGTGACGCCCTGTGTGTCTGTGTGTGTGTGTGTGTGTGTGTGTGTGTGTGTGTGTGTGTGTGTGTGTGTGTGTGTGTGTGTGTGTGTGTGAATCAGGCACACATAAAGGCAAAGTCTAATGATATACTGGAAATGAAAGGATGGGGATCATGTGGGTACTGTACATTCGTGTGCATTTGTGTGTGCGTGTGATGTGTATAATGCATGTATACCGTAGTGGGTGGACGTCAAACAGTGGCGGCTGTAGCTCTGCTAACTCTATAGCTGTGATCCCCACAGACCAGATGTCACACAGCTCATTATAACCTCCCTTCATCTCCACTGCTGCCACTTCTGGTGCCATCCTGTGGGGGGACGACAAATGACGTTCAGAGTCAGATCACTCGGAGCATGTGGATACATAAACGTACTGCCAGAATGACATACAGCAATCGATATCGAATTTCATCTTAGACGAAGCACTATATCCACATTCATTGATTTCTTTCATTAGCTTAGCTTATATCTTAATCATAAACAAAATGAAATGAATACATTTTGTGCACATGTTTTCGCCTCACCAATATGGCGTCCCAATGAAGGACATCCTCCGTGCCAGAGTGGCTGTGATCTGGGCTGAGATTCCAAAGTCGGCTACATGTACACAACGGAGAGCACACCGGAATATATAAATCACATCAATAGGCCTTCCAAATAAAATGTCAGTGCCACAGATTAAACTAGAACTGCACTCCGTCGAGTGCATACTTGCTTGTTGCACACTAGTAGGCCATAAATGGCCAACTAGTGCGCAAGCAGAGCGCGCAAGTACTTTCGACCGCTGTAAACTGTCAAATCTCTGTATATCTGTGAAGGAACGTTTGAAATGTATAATTATTAGGTGTAACTATTTGCTACCTACCTACTTTATGCATATATGCATATTATGCAGATCAGGCACAATTTGCTATTTTATTTGACTGATTATGTATATAGTATACGTATGACTAGCTCTAAAATGATGACGTAAGACATACGTATACATATACATATACTATATAGATTATGTAGTTGTAAATTGATTAGCGGTATACTGTGGTTACTTTGCGCCAAAAAACGCGACAGCCAACCGCCATTTTATGCGTATGCCAATAAAACAGCAAATCTGTGCCTGGTTTGCTGGGACCAGATCACATAAATGACCATATGTCTTACGTCATCATTTAGAGCTATAGTCATACATATACACACCACGTACTCTGGTCCCAGCAGATCAGGCACAATTTGCTAGTTTATTTTACTGATTATGTATATAGGATACGTATGACTAGCTCTAAATGATGACGTAAGACATATGGTCATTTATGTGATCTGGTCCCAGCAAACCAGGCACAGATTTGCTGTTTTATTGGCATACGCATAAAATGGCGGGTGGCTGTCGCGATGAACGAAGACCGGGCGAAATTATTACTTGCGCGCTCTGCTTGCGCAAGTAATAAACTGTGGTAGTTGTGGTGCGTTTAGTAGTAAACGTAATTCTTGGTCGATAACATTTAAGCATTTTATCACCTACCTAGTTTGACCTGTCCCTGATCGTTGAGGAGGATGTTGGCACCCTGTGAGTAAAGGAGAGAGGAAACATTCTACAGTAAGACTTTGATTGATTGATTGATTGAAATATTTATTAACAGTTTGCAGAATTTACAGTACATTTCAAGCACAAACTCAATACAAAGACTGTTAACTGTGAGTGGACGACCCAATTAAGCATTACACTTGTTTACAACAGGGTCCACATTGTTCAATTCATCAAAACAAGACTACTACTGTGCTGTGACTAATGTCTGCATAAGTGGCAGTGATGATATCTATAAGTCTAAGGTGTCTCTGTCTAAATCTAAAGCAACATTACAGGTGCTGAAGTGAACAAAAAAACTAAAGAATATGTTAAGTTTCTCTATAGTATTTGTTGTAACAAGGGTCTCTCCATCTCTCCACTGCTAATAGATTTGCCAATTTCATCCAATCAGGATTGAGAACTCATACAGGATATGAGCTAAATTGGAAAAGAACCGATAAATGAGCAGACGATTTTGGAAATGGGACACCAGCTGATGAATATTATCTTTGTGGGGGTTTCTCTCTTCAGTGTTACAGCTCAGTGGCCTTGCGGTTAGAGTGTCCGGCGCTGTCTGCCCTGAAGCTGGGAGGTTGGGGTTCGATCCCTGGCCGGGTCATACCAAAGAAAAGAAAAATGGAACCCAATGCCACCTTGCTTGGCACTCAGCATCAAGGGTTAGATTACAAATTATTCCTGAGCGTGCTGCGGCTCACCGCACCAAGAGATGGGTCAAATGTGGAGAACAAATTCTGCATGCAGCAATTCATGTGATAACTATTTTAAGTAAAAGTAACACTTACACCTAAAATGTATACTCACTGAAAATAGCCGATCTACAAGCTAACAAGCTTGTAGATAGAACTATTTTCACATAAATCAGACCATGTTGTCTCTCCCCTCACCTTGATGTCTCTGTGGATCTTCTTCTGTCCATGGAGGTAGTTCAGACCCTGTACAGACATAATACCAATAACCACTTAAAGGTATATTCAGTGATTTCACTTAATTCAAATATCACTTATTTTTTTGTTTTGTTGTGATAATCCTCCCTACTATAGAGTGTGCTGACCATATAAGGAGTTCCTCCCTGTCCCCAGTTAACCCCTGGGGGTCAAAAAACCTTGGGTTTCGTTTTTGACTCTCTATCCTGATTGGACGAAAGGCTGGGTCCCACAGCCAAAAACGAAACCTAAGGTTTTTTGAGTGAAATCACTGAATATACCTTTAAGCCCTATTTTATCATTTCAAAAGATTTAAAACATAGTGAGAATATAGACAATATACAAGCTTGTGGCTTTTAAGCTTGTAAATCTACATTTTTGTCTGCAAAAAAGTTTGCAAACTTTTGAACTGTTTTGTCTATTAATGCATGGCCATGGCCAATATGGGGACACGAGGTTTAGAATGGTTAAACATTAGAACATCACACAGAGCCCTCAACTGCTGCTGATATCAGTGCAGTTATATCCACATGCACTGAATGTGCTTCTCCTGTGAAATATATTGACAGAGTGAAATCCAACTGAATCCCCAAGCTGAGCCTTTATTGATTCCATGCAGCCTTTATTGATTTCACCGTAATAATCTAAATCTAAAATTTGAGTAGTAACATTTTTGTACCTGTATAATATTAGTAAACGGTGTAAACATACCTGCAGCGTCTCCCTGCATATGTAGGCTATCTGTGGCTCAGTAAAGGGACCCGTCACTGTGGGAGGGGGGCCGTGCACATAACAGAGAGATGGCATGATTCATATAGATTCATAGTCCACAAAACCTACAGACTTTCATCACTAAATATAGATGTTGCACATACATACACACACACACATCCTCACCATGGTAAATGTCCTGGAGGGAGCCTCCACCACAGAACTCCATGCAAATCGACAGCGTATTGGCTCTAGAGAGACACAAAGAGGCAGGGTTGTGAGCTTGTAGATCTGCTATTTTCAAATGATTTTTTATATATTTTGAACACTTGTGAAATGGGACATGTTGGTATTCTTTTTCTCATTACATTTTTATAAATTTTTGATCAAGCAAAATATATAATATTATCATTTCAAAGCATCACAATTGAACTTAAAACACACGCACGCACACACAAACCCTCCCTCCCTTCCTCTCCCACATCCTATTCACAAAATAATGCAATAATAGTGCATGCTTACTACTTACTGTATATAGCTGCCGTAATATGCCACTATGTTGTGGTGTTTGCAGCTTTTTACTATGACAATCTCCTGTTGGATGATTGAGAAATCATCGTCTGTGTCAGAGGGGAGAGAGAGAGAGAGAGAGAGAGAGAGAGAGAGAGAGACACACACACAGACACAGACACAGACACAGACACAGAGAGACAGACACAGAGAAGGGGGGGTATGTTTACTGTACTGTACATACATGTACTTTCTTTTGGAACTGCAGCTTGTTTTCAAACCAAATACATCACCAGAACATTTTATTCTCTGTGTGTGTGTGTGTGTGTGTGTGTGTGTGTGTGTGTGACGTGTGTGTGTGTGTGTGTGTGTGTGTGTGTGTGTGTGTGTGTGTGTGTGTGTGTGTGTGTGTGTGTGTGTGTGTGTGTGTGTGTGTGACGTGTGTGTGTGTGTGTGTGTGTGTGTGTGTGTGTGTGTGTGTGTGTGTGTGTGTGTGTGTGTGTGTGTGTGTGCGTGTGCGCGTGTGTGCGTGTGTGACTGTGTGTGTGTGATGGTTATGCACTATTATTACAGTTAAGTTCATGCATGGATTTGGAGTGTTTAGGCACATTAGTATAGTATGGTTATGGTTATTGATGCGTTTGGTGTGGTTAAAATTAGGGTATCTGAAGAGGGCAATGAACCAGAGAATTAAGTCGGCCAAATCTAGTCATGATCCCATGACAGTGTATTCACATACTGTATGATCCCATGACAGTGTGTTCACATACTGTATGATCCCATGACAGTGTGTTCACATACTGTATGATCCCATGACAGTGTGTTCACATACTGTATGATCCCATGACAGTGTGTTCACATACTGTATGATCCCATGACAGTGTGTTCACATACTGTATGATCCCATGACAGTGTGTTCACATACTGTATGATCCCATGACAGTGTGTTCACATACTGTATGATCCCATGACAGTGTGTTCACATACTGTATGATCCCATGACAGTGTGTTCACATACTGTATGATCCCATGACAGTGTGTTCACATACTGTATGATCCCATGACAGTGTGTTCACATACTGTATGATCCCATGACAGTGTGTTCACATACTGTATGATCCCATGACAGTGTGTTCACATACTGTATGATGTGGAAAAGTAAAGTCTCACCTGGTTCCATTGTAATGACCTTGATGGCTGCCAGTTCTCCATTCTGCTTGTTACGAGCCTGGAAGCATAAACAATCATATTTAAGTAATAATAAGCATCCCCATTCCCTATGATTAATTCCCCCGAATTAGTGAAAATCTAAACAGAAACACTGATTAGGGCAAACATCAAACATGCTGCAGCAGTCATGTCTGTCTGAGGTTCTGATTGTGTTCAGCCTGTGACATCACACCCTGTTTTCTTAAATCACGATATTTTAGAACCATGTGAAAAGTTGTTTTCCTGATCTCACTGTAAAGGTCCCATACAGTAGGGTGCATTAGAATACATTGCAGTGGACCTACCAATAGAGAGTTCATAGCCTAGGACCACGGTCAAGCTGCAAACTTCATTCTTGATCATGATCATTGATATTATCTCAATTTCAAGCTAGGGTTAGGTCTAAATTGTTTGTGAATGTTTAATTTAGAGTTTTT
This sequence comes from Protomyctophum parallelum, assembly GCF_964188405.1. Lineage (NCBI taxonomy): Eukaryota > Metazoa > Chordata > Actinopteri > Myctophiformes > Myctophidae > Protomyctophum > Protomyctophum parallelum. The sequence goes on along the minus strand of NC_139706.1, from coordinate 45,818,631 downwards.
GCCAAGTAAAATGTAGGCGAGAATTAGCACACTTTGATCAGAAGCAGCATTATAACAGCTGTCTCTAGTAACAGAGAATGTTGCACCTGGCAATATGACAATTTTGTATATTATAGTATTGTCTTAAGAAACAGCCTGCACTCACAAATTAAAATGTATATATATATATATATATATATATATATTATTATTATTCTTTTACCACAGCAGCAGTCTTACAAACAGACACGTTTCGGTTTTGGCCCCTCAGGCTTTGTCAGTGTTCTGCTGACAATCAGGTAAACACTGATGAAGGCCTGTCATTCTGTCTGTCAGACTGCTGCTGTGGTAAATAAAAAAGAGCGCAAAGAGTTTCTTAAGACTGTTTGCTGTACCCGTCTTTCTTTTCCTTAAAGTACCAGTATCAGTATTTATTTATGATGTATTTTCTCGATTATTAAGGTTATTGTAGCAGTCAATTTGTATTGGGGGCGGGGAGGGGGGTGGGGCGGGAATCGCGAGACATGGCCAAAGCATTTCCGGGGGTCCCTCCCCAGCCCAAAACATTGAGAACCCCTGACGTAGTCTGTTATGAAACTCACTGTTTATACTGTATACTGTAATATACAACAGTCTACATAGTACACTCTACAGCACGTTACTTGCCTGGTTGTGGAGGTCTAACCTAAGTTTTATGAAAACCTTTCAAAAGGATTATGGTGCAACATAGCACAGTGCTGTGGCCCTAAAATCATAAGAGAGCTGACTGTAAGGGAGTGTCAACAATGAAATTATCTGAAGCCGAGGAAAATATCAGCCAAATGAATGTGTACTTTTGAGAAATACAGTCATACTGCAACTACTAGGCTATACTAGTATACACACAAGCTGCCTGTTGTCTGAATAGTGGGCAAGATCGTACATAACCATGGAAAGAATGACAACGGAAACTCCATTCAATGAAAGTTAGTAGGGGTTAGTATGGGGTTAGTATGTCTGACTCTAACTGTCTCACTGCCTGTGCCCCCGCACAGTCAAGCAAAAACACTCACTGGGAGATGGAAATGTCTGGTTTCACACACAGTGATGTCACTCACTGGACCCTCTAAAAGTTAGGCTCAGACAGATCTACTATTATATCACATACATACAGTATTTGTGCACACAGACACACGCCCGCCCGCACGCACGCACACACGCACCTTTCAAGAAGAAAAGAAAAACAGCATAACATAAAGTCAGTGACCTCACATACTGAGCTATTGAAATGCACATGGTCTGCCTACATGTGTACAAAAAGCCTACAGTATACTGTGGGACAAGCTAAAGACAGTCAAGACATGAACACTAGCTCAACGACGGGGGACGGGGGGGTTGACAGAGTGAGTAATGAAGAATTCAGGCAAAAGCGTCAACCAATTACACAGTCAGCATCTACTGACATACACTACAATCAAGCTCGCTATACTGTAGTGACTAAATTGACAGCCACATGGCTTTTAAATCCAGTATTTCTGTCATTCATTCATTCATTCATTCATGTGGAATGTCTAAACCTAGTGTCAGGTTAATATTAAGCTGCTAATGTTCTGGTTGTCAATGTAATTCCGACACTGGCCCAGTGGCATGGTCGGTGGTCGCTACAAAACATGCAACCCAACTGCCCGACTAATGCTTTGCTAACTGAGTGTTTCAAAAGAAGGTAGGAGGTACGTGAGACACAATTCAAATATTGAAAGTTTAGTTGACCATTGGTTTCATGGTTTGTATCTTCAACATACAGAGAGAAAACCATGCGAACAAGAAAAGGAAGCTTGCCTCCCTCAAGAATGCCACAGACGAAACACAGTTTAAGTCCACACTATTTATCCATAATGTATAAATGATAGATAAGGGGTCAGGACAACGAGGCCTTTTCGTGGAGGGGTCAGAATGAAATTTGACTGATTTTCGTCTGTGGTACTCAGTGATTATCTGGCTGGCAATGTAGTATCTGGCTGTCTTGTTTAAGCATCCACCATTAAAATTGATCACTAACAAAAAATACAGTGTTTTATAATATTATCATTGGCAATGAAAGAAAAGCATGTGACGTGTTAACATTAAGTTCATAAGTTATCTTCAGCGTTTATCTAGAAGAATCTGTACAGGAAGACAAGATGATTTGTGTTTGTGTGAATTGTGAAGTCAGTACAGTTTATCCCAGTCTGTACAAACCAAGGTTACTGCAGAGATGACATAATTTTACTTGCCACAATGAGAGGTGGATCGAGCCCTATATTTCCTTCACACTGTCTGTGATGTGGAAGGACACACGAAGAGGTATAACAGGGGAAGGGGTTTGAACTGTTTCATTGAAAAGTAGTAGAATTTGATAAGTAAGCCAAACAACACAATTTATTATTTACCATTGCGTGCCATATCGACGCCGAACGACCTCAGACATGACACGCTTAAGTTCAATAGCTTCATTTATTATAAAAACAGACACCTAAATGTACAGTAGATTAAGCAGCCTTTATTATAACAAGGCAAAGGCCAACATGTTAAGACCTATAGAGGTATTCATTAGGACGAAAAGACCTCTGTAGGTTAAAACATGTTGGCATTTGCGAGTGCCTGGATCCTCTGTTTTATCCTGTCTGATCCAGGAGATACTTTGATCATTTCAACTTTTTTTTTTGTTTGTTATCAAATGTTATTTATTTTAAGACAAAAATCACAATAAGACACGTTAACATCATGAATGACTTAAAGAAAACAAAACACATATAAAACAACGCATAACGGCAAAAGCAAGAAACACAAAAACAAAAACAAACAATCCCACCCACCCCTCCCCCCCCCCCCCCCCCCCCCGAGACCAAAGATGCCACAAAATGTCATTACTCCTACTACTGTGCAATGGAAACAAAAAATAAATAAATAATGATAATAATAATAATAATAATAATGATTAAACCACGCCCTTAACCAAATCTGCAATACCAGACCAAATCTCAATGTTTTCCTCTTTTGCACCATGCAATCTTGCTGTAGACATTTTCTAGATAAATGATATCTAGAAAGGTCAAAGCCCATTGGCGAAATGACAATGTATGAGGCGGTTTCCAGTGCGAAGCAACCATCTTCTTTGCGGCCGTTACGCCAGCAAAGAAGACACGAATACGGGTGTTATTTAATGGCAACTGGGATACATCATTTAATAAGAATAGAGATGGGGAGGGTGTGATGTTAACTTGTAGAATAGTCGAAAGGTTAGTAGCAACCAAATTCCAAAATGTGAGGACACTCGGACACTCCCACACCATATGAAAGAATGTACCTATGGTGTTTGAAGTGCAGAATGTGCAGTTGTGATTATTTAAAATCCGCATAGCACACAATCTACGGGGGATTAAGTATGTCCTATGAACAAAATGTAGATGAATTTGTTGATGATCAGGATTCCTAGAAGACAGGACAACATTAGACCACACTGTATCCCAGCTCCAATCTGGATCTACATTTGGTATGTCATTCCTCCATACATTTCAACCATTTTTAACTTCTTTATCTCAGGTGAGCACCTGTTTTCTTATCTCTGTCTTCAAGCTTTGTTTTATGGTGGACTTTTCATTATTCTCTCTCTCTCTCTCTCTCACACACACACACACACACACACACACACACACACACACACACACACACACACACACACACACACACACACACACACACACACACACACACACACACACACACACACACACACACACACACACACACACTTTATTTTATTGTTGTTGTCCAACAGGTAAAACCAGCATTCAGGCAAGTAGGAAATAAACATATTGAGCTGGGGCGTACCAGTTGGTTGGGTTAAGGGTTACAGTAGTTAATCGACAATATCAACCAGTTGTTTCCATTCCAGCCAAAGCCAAGTGTCTTTCCCTCTGTCTATCTCAGCTTCTGACTATCTTCGCCTGATAAAACCTACATGACTAAAATACAACTAAATAAAGCTGTGCTGTGTGAACTTTTGACACAGCAAGTCTGTTCTCGTTTACTTGTTTCTGGCTGCTGTGATGTCAGTGGTGTTTATTTTTGGTTCTGTTGACAATTCCCTTCACTAAAAACAAGGGTGACATTCTCAACAAAACCTGTTCGTTCTCTCTGCCTCGCCTCACATTTTTTCGGATGGCTCAAGGTGTTTATTGTCACATACAATACAGCTGGTAGCAACATGGCAGACAGTAAAATGTTTGCACTCCAAGTGCAAACAGAGAACAACATTTGCTCACAATGCCTCGATGTAGATCGGCTAGTTGTAGTAGGTGTACATATCGCAAGAGATTATCAAGATAAATAAATGGCATATTATTATGTCTATTTGCTGAATGCCGATTGAGCAATCCCATCGGCAAAGCACCGTGGAGTGGAGATGGCTCAAGGTGTTTATTGTCACATACAAATACAATACAGCTGGTAGCAACATGGCAGACACAGTAACATGTTATATACAGTAGTATAAATCAAGTTGAGCACAGCTGCTCCTCCTCGCCCCTCTCAAACTGAACCTTATCTGTTTATAGGAAGTGCAACTGAAAGGCAAAGTTCAGAAGCATTATATTGCCTTTTGTTAGGCTAGATATTTGTTTAACATTTTTAATTAACGTGTCTTTAGTTTGCTAAAGTTAACCTGAAGCAAAGAGACATTAAAACTATACTATAATATTTTTTTGTATCATGAGTCATATTATTGAGGTATTCAACAACGTTATCGAATATCGCATGCTTTTCTAACGTGCAGCCTTAGTCCTGCATCTGCAGATCTGTCACAAAGGCTGATTGTGTGTGTGCGTGTGCGTGTGTGTGTGTGTGTGTGGGCTTCAGACCAATACAGTCGTCATCCTCGCCAGGAGGCCAGAAAGGCCAAAGGCGAGGAATATGTTTTTGCCCCTGTCCAGCTAATCTCCAGTGCCGTTTGACCGATCTGCGTGAAACTGTGCACGCACACTCCCAGTAGGGCCCCAAACATTTCAGAGCTGCCTCATGGTGGCACTATAACAGGCCAAATTGCCTTTTGACCTATAACTCGTAAGATGTATATTAAAAATATTATATTATCTGGATTCCTTGGACCATGGCACAACTTCCCAATCAGATTGGCTACAATTGTCTTTCAAAGTTTGCACTGGCAGGGGCCCGTTTTGCACATAATGCCACAAATCATGAACAAGCAAACTGCAAGTAAAGCCAAGGAAGAACTTCCACTGCATCTTTTTCAAATCAGCAAGATGGTGGAGCTAGAACAACCACTTCACTCTTGAACCGTATATAGGTATAAAATGTTTTTTTTTCTTCCTGGATTTCTTGCATCATGACACAACTCCACATAATCTGTAGGCCTTTAGTGGTGGACTAGATACTCTGCCCTTTCACGTTTTATTTATTTATTTTTCTTCAAAAATCACTTTTTTCATCTACAATTTTTACTAACTGATAGTTCCTTCCCCGACTATGATTTCAAGGCAAAATGGCAGCCATGTGTAATGTATGCGTAATGATTTGCAGAGCTATCCTCACTGTGGATCTGCACACACACACACACACACGCACGCACGCACACACACACACACACACACACACACACACACACACACACACACACGCACACACACACACACACACACACACACACACACACACACACACACACACACAGTGTGACCTTTTCCCCATCAGTCTACACCTCCTCATTTGGTTTATATTATAATCAATTGCAATACTGAAACATTGATGACTCACTCTGCACTGAATAAGTACTGTGGAGTGGATCGATATTTTACAAGAGTTGTAGCTACTGTTCAGTACCATTTCTGCTGTGGAAACTGGAAAGTACCACAGTATCCATGACTTAACCCATTCTGACCTGAGATCAGATTCATACGAGGTTTCCGCCGGACACACACTGGTCTGATGAACCCATTCTGACCTGAGATCAGATTCTAAAAATGTCAGTCGCTCTTCGATTTTTCAAAAATAGCAGACCTACAAGCTCGTATCGCGCCACTCGGTGGCGCGATATGAGCTTGTAGATCTGCTATTTTTCAATAGATAAAGCACAACATGATGCTGACACCAAAATGGGTGCCCGTTCTGAATGGGTTTTTAAACCATTCACTTTACAACTACATGGAACTCATTTATCCATTTGTGTCCCTGAAGGTTACCATAAATAAAGCCAACCTGTCTAATACTGTGATCAGAAACACAATGAATTCTAATTCAACTTCAGTCAAAGCTCACAAGAGGTTCCAATTATCAAAAAGGCATATGTATATTGCTTATATATCATATATTCCTCTTGCACGACACGTGCATGCATTCACGCACGCACGCACACACACACACACACACACACACACACACACACAGCACACATGGACTCCATCTTATGCCATGCTTTATCCTCAAGTAATAAACATTTTCCGTGAATTAGGCATTTAGGAGCTTCCACTATGCGTGAATGTTATCTTGCGGCCACACAACCCACTATTCATTTTGCCGACTCCTATATTTGCGGGTGGAGGTGTGTCTGTACACTGTAGGCGTGTTGATGCGCTTTCCCTATATTTGCTATTTTATGCACACAGGTATATTTCAAGGCAGCAACGTGTGTCGCTCTTCCATGGCCATGGGCCACAGTGTAAATCACTGGGCATAATGTTAAATGGATAATGGATCTCTTAACCCATTCTGACCTGAGATCAGATTCATACGAGGTTTCCGCCGGACACACACTGGTCTGATTAACCCATTCTGACCTGAGATCAGATTCTAAAAATGTCAGTCGTTCTTCGATTTTTCAAAAAATAGCAGACCTACAAGCTCGTATCGCGCCACTCGGTGGCGCGATATGAGCTTGTAGATCTGCTATTTTTCAATAGCTAAAGCATAACATGATGCCAACACCAAAATGGGTGCCCGTTCAGAAGGGTTAAAGGCAATGGCAGGTGTCACTGTGATTGGTTTAATCATGGTAACGCCCAAACCACACCTATGCATAATGTAAGGGGTAATGGAGGTGTTCTAGGGACTTAGGCTGTGGCACAAGATAACACATTTTACGGGGCCACACCTCTCACACAATACTAAATCCCAAAAATTAAGGAAAAAGGGCCCCTGCCGCAAGATGGAGCCCTAGTGTGAAAAAGGAGGGGGCCAAGTGCAGACCCCTGTCAGCAACGAATATAAATGGTTTGAGTGGTTCAACTGAGCATCAGGCCACGTGGCAGATGTGTTAAATGGTGCATTTATATAGATGTGTTAGGACTAGGTTGTAATGATCCGATCACGTGATCGGAAATCGTGGACGTGTTCGTGATTCGGGAGATCCCTAGTTAGGACACATGAACCTCAGACTATACTGACCTCATTAACATAAACTAGGCCAGCATCCACACATAAAGACAGACCAGGACCGTTTGTATTTATATTCATTTAACATTTATTTATTTAAACTAGTTAGACTACCAGTCTTTATTTCCTGGACAGGCCAGGCCAGGCCAAGAAAGCAGTATTGTGACACAGGCATATAGGGGAGGATGTCTAATATCTATGTGACAGATCATAGTGATCACATCATATTTAACATTGTTCCTTTATACAAACATTCTCAGCGTGCCCTGATATTTGTATACTCTCGGTTCTCCATATTTGGTGTTTGGGGTGAAGCAACGTTAAATTAGAAATGGTTTGTGTGTGAAACACTCTTTGCGTACTAGAGTAAGGCAGTGACAACAGTCTTTACCATATTATTCATAAAAGTAATATATACAACAAGAAGCAATCGATGAAAATGTAAAACACCAAGTCAACTTTCTCAGGAATAATTTGTTAAATGGTTTCAGGGGGTGAATTGGTGATGAATGCATAAAGCAGTATTATTTAGTGCACTTTCACTTCTAAAACCACTTCCTCCTATACAGGCCTCTTGGCTGCATGACATTTCTGGCTTCACTGTAACCGTACTGCAAATCCAACACAATCAGAGCAATATATGCCGTAGCTAATCATTAATTAAACCAATATGTTAAATGAGAACCAAATGGGTGTCAAATAACTAAAAGACAATATTAAATCTGCCATATATTGAGGGGGCAACATTACAAGCTATGGTGAGAAGAGGTGTGAGTCATGGTTACATTTTTCCTTTTTAAAGGAAGAAAAATAATACTTTGATTATAGTTCCCCAATAACATATCAAATCATTTTACAATGAGCATCAAAATATATTTTCAACAACAACAAAGAAAGCAAGCGTATGCAACCATTTAACAGTTGCATAAGCTTTTGCAAAACAGATGTTAGCTCTGACCTTATAAACATCTCCATATGTTCCTCCTCCGACCCTCAGCATGATCTCAAAGTCATCTTGGGGGTTCCTGGTGGAGATGTCCAGAGCTGCCCGGTGTTGGGAATCCATCTCCAATGACACTAGTGGTGTGGCAGCTTGGGCATACTATGGCACCCACTCACAAATACACAATCACTCGGTCTCACACACACACACAATACCTGCTAAATGTATTCACGCAATCTCTAATAGCCTACACAATGAATGTAGGCAGAAAACTCCTACAGGCCTGCACTCCTATGCACCCCTCATGCGCGCACACACACACACACACACACACACACACACACACACACACACACACACACACACACACACACACACACACACACACACACACACACACACACACACACACACACACACACACTCAGTCACGCACAAATGGCTCTACAACTAACCTAATTTTACAACTGCTGGGAATTTACTGAAAGAAAGACTTTCTTTCTCCTGTAGTCCTTTCTTGTTTCTTTCTCTGTCTCAACCAACCTCTCACTCACTCAAACATTCAGTCTAGTCTAGATACTCTAACAACACCTTCCTACTGCTTCACCCTACCACTCCTCCTTACACCTGCTCCACCCCTTCATCAATTTATTCTGTTCTCTCAAACGTTTTTGAACTCAGTTCATTTACATAATCCAGTTTTGTTTCCTGTTTGTGTGTGTGCGTGTGCGTGTGTGTGTGTGTGTGCGTGTGTGTGTGCGTGTGCGTGTGTGTGTGTGTGTGTGTGTGTGTGTGTGTGTGTGTGTGTGTGTGTGTGCGTGTGTGTGTGAGAAAGAGAGAGGAGTGATTACTGATTAGCTGTAGTTGTGCTGTTTGAGGTTTTCATTATGGGTTTTGTTTCTCTTCTGTTATGTGCAGCAAATGCGTCGTGTGTGTGCACGTACTGTGTGCACTCTGCAGAAGTGCATAAATGCTCATGCTTGCTAGCTCCCTTTAGCTTCCTGTTCAGCCACATTGACATAATAACAATGACCTGTGAACACATCAATGGCAAAATGTGTTTGTTTTCTTAAGGAAACAGTTCTTCTAAGAACTTTGAAAATACACTAAACTGGATTTTTCTCTATATTATTGCGACTGCACGTCGCATTTACTATGAAATCGTGCATTTCCCGCCAGTTGTTTGGTTGGTCACCATGACCATATATGGTCATGCCTCGTGACATCACGTGACATCATCAGCGATGGAGATCCCTGATGTCATCAATATTATTAAGCCCATATGGGAACGGCATGCCCATATATGGAGATCCCTGATGTCATCGATATTGGCCAGCAACTCTACATCTGACCTCAAACCTCAAACCCTTAGACCTCCATATATAGAGCTGACATGTTCTGACATGTCATAAGTTGATCCTTCCCCATCCATTCTTCCATTTCGATGTCTCCCTTTTGACTGATACCTGTCCATTTAAACTCTAGACGGGCCTCTAAGTTCTCAACAGGCCCAAAAATTAAGGCCCGGCCCTACCTGGGCCCTCATCAAACCCTGTACACTCAAGACACTGCCCCCGCTGCCACCCTTAATTAGATCTCCATTTATGGAGCTGACCTGTTCTGACATTCCATATGTTGATCTGACCACATCAAACCCTGTACACTCATGGCCAGTAAAGAATTCATGTACAAAAAATGGTATTATCTAAATTTCTGCTACCATATCAATTGAAAACGTTCTTGTGACCACCGTGCTTTGACTTATGGTGCGTTACCAGCTTAAATCAACATTGTAGAATAGGTGAAGAGGTCGCACACACCAATAATCAATTTTCAACAGGTTTATTTCTCTACATCAGGACATGTTGTAGAGAAATAAACCTGTTGAATATTGATTCTTGGTGTGTGCAAACTGCGACTTCTTCACCTATTCTGCTACCATCTTTTCACATTTGACATCCATCTTCCACTCAGTCTCAGGTCTCCCCTGTCACAAACACCCACATGTGACAGATCACAAGATGCATGACATAGATCAGCTAACCACAAGCAACTGAACTGTCTCAAAACACATCTGAGCCATCTGAGGCCATGTCCGAGACAAAATGGTCCTGATCTGATGGCTCAATGAGTAGAACAAGGGAATATATCACTACCATGGATAAGCGATTACAATTGGTACACACAAGCTTAAGTCGATCACATAACTCCATCACAATAATCACATTAATTTGCTTTTCCCCCCTCACTTCCCCTCCACATGTTACAACAGAATTATAAAACGATATAAGTTCTATATTAAATCATTGAAAGAAGAAGAAGACAACATAAGATACTATCTGTATGATATAACTGATCTCTTTGCAGGAAGGAAGAGCTAGGCTAGGTCAAAGTGTAAAGTAATTGTAATAAAAAATAGAAACACACAAGGTTTACACATTGCATTTTGCACTAATAAATAATGTATCATGTTTTCTTTATGTTATGTAGACAGCACTATAATTGCATTGTATGTAGTCATAGCACGTCATAGTACATATGTATAGCATAGTAGTATAGATGTATAGTTTTGTATGTATTAGTTTCATTATATAGATATTTCACTGTTACTTTCTTAGTTTACGCATGTTACATGATAAATGTTTTTATGTGATGTATTCCCATGCTTTTTTGTTCTTGCTTAATGTAAGTCGCTCTAGGATTAAGAGCGTCTGCTAAATGCCTAAATTGTAAATTGTAAATTGCAGTTGACAGTAGGCCCTGCACCTATTCCTTTTTACAAACTGATTGTTTTGAAGATTTCAATGTATGTTATGTTATACTTACTACAGACAGAAGGGGGCAGTGGCTGGCATCATGAGGCAGATGAAAGTGACAGTGTCAGATTAGGTTGGAAATTATTATAACACAAATATCTAACTCACACTCACACACACACACACACACGCTCGCACGCACACGCACGCACGACCACACACACGCACGACCACACACACACACACACACACACACACACACACACACACACACACACACACACACACACACACACAGTCACACACACACACACAAACAAACGCTTAATTTGATTTATTCCAATTCAATTACTCTGAAAGATATAATGTGCTGTGCTATTATAATAATAATAATAATAATAATAATAATAATAATATATATATACGCTAAATTCGCTAAATTCTTCATACACAAACACAAATTTGCTAAAACTTTACAGATCTTCACCCACCTCCTGGAATTTAAAATACTAAAACTGCTCCCCAACCTTGATATCATTGTTGGTTATGTTATTGTATTGTCTGTTTTTTTGTCCTGTTTTTGTTTATTTTCTGTTTTTGTTGTTTGAGCTGTGTTTTTCTACCTGAATTGTCTGTAATATATTTCTCAATAAAAATAAAAAATAATAAAAATAAAAAAACGGTATGATGGGTCCGTCTACTTTCCTGTCCGGTGTTTGTCGAAATGTCGTTCCTTCCGTTCCGAGCTCATTCTCCTTCCGTCTGGTCTTTTTTGTGGCTCTCGGGTCCACGTGTGGATTTTACTCATAATTTCATCACAAAGACCAACATAAACATTTGGACCAAATGGCTTCGCCGATCGAGCAGATGAGGGCGAATGTAGGGAAGCTCTTACGTGGAATCGATAGGTAAGATGCCTGGGAAACTGATAGATATACCGGGTTAGCTTCGTTAGCTCGCTAGCTAGTAGCTAGTAGCCTAGTAGCTCTGGTCCATTAGTAGCTAATGGACTAATGCTGTTGTATCCTCAGTGATGTTACTACGCTGGGGATGATGATGAGCATCGAGATCTAGCATACGAGCAATTTGGCATCTGTGTTTTGAAGCAATTATATTGTGTCAAGTCAGTCTGCTAACAATAATAACCAACCACAGCCAACTTCTGAGGCTAGCTTCTAATGTGTCTTGTTGTGTGTGTGTGTGTGTGTGTGTGTGTGTGTGTGTGTGTGTGTGTGTCAGAAATCCACTGTTAAAGTGTTATCCCACTGACAGCTGTTCCTGTCTGATTTCGAGTACCAACTTGTCAATTGCTTTACCAGTCAGTGTTGTTAATTATTTTGTTAATGCATACCGTTGCACAAACTAATCAAAATAAATCTCTTCCCACTTCCCAGGTACAACCCAGAAAACCTTGCTACACTGGAGCGTTATGTGGAGACACAAGCTAAAGAGAATACTTATGATCTGGAGGCTAACTTGGCTGTTCTCAAACTGTGAGTCTGGTAGCCATTTACTGGTAGCTTCCCTTCGTAAATAATATATTGAAATATGTAAATAATGTCACTGCCTAGTATTTATATTTAAATTGAGTGTTGGGGGGGGGGGAAAGCATACTTTTTTTGCTTTTCTGATACATATATAAGGAGAAGCAAACGTCAGTCAATCAAATACATTTATGATAGTCTTGCTCTAGCCCTCCAAGCAGAACCCAAATGCTACTGAAGTTTCTGACATTTGTTCGACCCAGTGCATTGGGTCCTGTTCCACGTCGTCCATGCCACCTGATTAAAACATTTACTGGCTCATGTTTACATGTTAAAACGCCTCCCCGCGCTCTTTGACGATATTCTTCAGTATGAGGCTTTCTGAATATGTAAAGTATAAGTACACATACATACCTTTGCGAATATCTCCTGTGGCGCGGAAGCCGTTAAGTATTTTTAATATATGTTTGCCCGATTTGGAAGCTTGGATTCTTCTTTTCCTTCCTTGTTTATTGACACCTCATTGTACCGCCTATCTGGCTAGCTAGTGGCGCTATAGCTATGACACAGCAGATCAGAGGCAGGGACGTAGCCTCACAAGCCAACCGCACACCGGGAGGCGGTACAATAAACGGTAAACAAACAAGAAGAAATAAAGCGACCAAATCGGTCAAACAAAGATTAAAAATACTTAACGGCTTCCGCGCCACAGGAGATATTCGCAGCTGGATGTATAGCTACTTAAAGTTACCGAATTCAGAATAACTCAAGGAAAATAATGGCGTCACATGCCGCGGGTCCTATTTTAGAGAGAATCTCCATATCCGCATATAGGAATTTCCATATGAAAGTACAGTAGCGAGCAGGGACCCAACGTAAAACTCAACAAAATATCAAAAAAGTTTTACGTAGGGTCCCGAAAGGGGCTAGTCTTGCTCCAACTTAAGCCAAGGCTAGTTTTATCCTGAGATGGTTTGTCCTTTCATTTTGTAGTACATTGTGTTGATGGTCAGTAAGGTGCGAGACCCTTCGGTCGTTATTGTTTTGGTACTGTACACATTAAGCCACCAAACTTTATTAACACATTTTAGAATTTCCTTAACATTACATTTGTCTAGGTTCTTAATACTTTTTATTTTAAGTTGATGCCTTCGAACAATAACAACTAGGTGTGTTTCTACTACCAGTTTTTTATACAATGTTTGTAGAATGTTACTGTTCCCCAAAACCGCTTTGGTTCGATACCAAGCATAGTTTTTTATTGTAAGTGTTGTTTTGTTATCAATATCAAATGTAATCTAAAAAAACAAAACTAAACGTAAGTGTTGATTTCTTGCAGGTACCAGTTCAACCCAGCCTATTTCCAGACCAATGTGACATCAATAATCCTTCTGAAGGCACTGACCAACCTGCCCCACACTGACTTCACTCTGTGCAAGTGCATGATTGACCAGACACACGTATCATTTTGGTACTGGTACAGCACCAGCCTTCCTGAGATTGTTGTTGTTCTGTAAATGCAGCCTACTGTAGGACAAGGTTTGATTGATCAATGTTTTATTACAGGTTTCAGTGTATTCTGAACGGACATTCATGGTTATTCACTCTGTCTGAGTAATGGTGACTTCTTCTTAGGTTATACCATGTAGACTCATTATAATAAATAATTGTGTAAAATATGGTTGCAAAGTTATGATAATTCATTGTAATTATATTGCTGATTTACTGGTGAGAATTGGGTTTACTGGTTAGGCAATCATCCTAAATCAGTAGATTGTTCTCCCAAGTTGTCCCAACTTTCAAGTGTATTGACAGAAGAATATATGTATGTGTGGGAAACTGGGGATGCATATTGGAAGTGGGGTCTGTCTTGGGGTCGGGGCCCTTTCCTTGACTACTGTGTCGCAGACAGAGGAACGGCCCATCAGGCAGATCCTCTACCTCGGGAACCTGCTGGAGACTTGCCACTTCCAGAGCTTCTGGGTACGTATGACACACATTCATTTACCCATCCTAACTGTTAGGAGCAGTGGACACAGCGCCTAGGGAGTGGGGAGCGGTTGCGTTCTATGCCTTGCTCAGGGACACTTTTTACAAGCATAATTCATGGTTGTTGATTTCCTGCTCTGAATATAACAAAATTAAAAAAGGTCTGACCTCCCTGTGCTCTTTCATGCTTCAATTTACTTTACAAAACTTTCCTAATCTCTGTGCCGTTTTGCTTTTTGACAGACAAGTCTTGAGGAGAACAGAGAGCTTATCGATAGCATCACTGGCTTTGAGGACTCGGTACGCAAGTGTGAGTACAAGCATTGGATCAAGTATTTACTGACAATATTACAGATTTGCTGTAATGATGTGACAAATAATTGCCTAATATCTGCTGTTGTCAAATTATAATACATTGGAAACGACAGCACTTATGTCACGGGTTGCTCCCACGGCTCGCTAAATAACAACTATATAGCTACTATATTAGCTACCCTGACCTAAAAGACGTGGATGGATGGACGTGTGTGAGTGCATGTGTCGAGATGTTGTATGCATGTGTCAAATTAAATCAAAAACGGCACCGTCCCCCGTATCAACACCACTCACAGGTCCACTCACCTGCTGGCTATACGGCCAGCTCTATCGTTGGCCCACAGCCGAAGTGAGGTGCTGGATCGATAGTAGTTCAGGTGCGGGGATAACAACCCGCGTAGGTATTCTTTTTATAGCTTTCGTTTGTTTTCTTCTTTTTTTCCTCCCGTTGGGTATTTTCTGTTTTTATGTATTATTTTTTGCACCGCGCCGACACGGGATGGCAACAAGTGACCGTCTGTAAACTTTCCCCATACGCGAAGCTCCACTATACTCTCAACCCACTTTAAACTACAAGCCTACGTAGGACAGCGCTATCCATCCGTTGCTTATCTTCTGGTCCAGTGCAGCTGATCGGTGGCCTCCGTATGTATGGGTCGGTAATACTGAGTCGAGTCCTCCTAACAATTGCCTCACTCCCTAAACACCATGCTGTCCAAACATTTCCTCCGTCCCCCGTCCCGTTGTGATGGCGTCCATTTTATGACGACGTACTTTCAGTGGCCGGCCTCCAATGCTGTGACGTAGAGGCGGTGCCAACACAATAAACCAAATAAACAAACCATGTGTGCAGGAGGTGGAATGATGTATGTGAAACCCTCTGCTGCCCCAGAGCACAATATCCTAACACTTATTATATCCAACACATATTATATCCAAAATCCCAGATATTGTAGGCTTCTGCAATTGAACGAGTGCAATCGTTGATTGTTTATTGGGCAGTGTTTTAGGCTATTTTTGTCTTTGTGTTTTGCAAATGTAATGCATGCACAAAATTCAAATGAATTCCATAGAACGTGCATATTATGCATGTTCTTGTTGCACTGATTTCCAACGAGGCTTTAAACGGGCCAGCAATGGCTGCAATGAATGCAGCAAGTGACCTTTATGAATCAATATTAAGTCATCTTTATCGGTATCGATTTGTGCTGCAAAAGAACATGCTAATGGTAGTTATATGTTTTGCTCTTTGTTGTATAAACTTTCGGTCAACAAGAGTGCAGTGAGAGAGGTGCGTGCCAGACTTGACAGTTGAATTTGAAACCGCATTCACATGTTTACTTTATTTGCCTCTGAACAAACAGTTGCTGTGTCAAACAACACTTACGATGTTATGTAAGTGGAACACTTAACAATACTTGACAGCCGGAATGTAGACGGCACCCGGGTGAGCAGTATGGATTAGCGCCCCAGCCTGTGTCCTCCGTGAGGAGGAAGCCCAACAACCCTCGGTGAGGCCTTTGGGAGGGCCATGCAAGCGGAACCGCAGCACCATGTCCCTGCGGAACCATTGCCCACCACTCCTGAATGAACTGTCTGGTGCTGGGACTATGGTGCAACGCACAGGTCCTGAGCCTGGTGAGAGCAGGAGTGGACCTGGTGAGACGTAGGAGGGGCCCGGACAGGAGACAACCCATAGAGCCTAGTCCCTCCATGCGCCAGAAGTGTAGCTCCCAGCCCTTGCAGAGTAGTTCTCTAGTAGTTCCAACGAATTGTGTGCCCCTGGTTTTTCCCTAGTGGGACTGATTGAGGGTAGCTACTGGGACTTAAGTCGGGACTTGATCACTCTCGGCTGGGTCGCCTGAGTGAGGGGTATGATGTTGAGAGACCTGAAACCCCGTTGACCTCAGGATACATCACTGAGGATACGTCCCAGGTGCATCCATGCAATGTTTTTTTTTTGTTTTGTTATACTTTATGGCGTAAAACAAATTATAATGGCCAATTTTTGGGGTGTTGGTGGCCGATAGGAAGTTTAGGAACATCTTAATATCTTGTCTCATATCACAATATCGATATGATATTGATATATTGCCCAGCCTCACCTCTATGTACTTTAACATTGTATTTATTTATCTCTATTTCTCCAGTCATCTGCCACGTAGTGGGCATCACCTACCAGAACATTGAACATCGGTTACTGGCTGAGATGCTGGGAGACCCTCTCGGTAAGAACTTGTACCTGATATTTCAGTCTAGAGTCAGACCAGTCAAACACTATACCTTAAGACTGCTAGAATGGCACACCTTCAACTTGAGGGTTAAGGAACACTTTTTTTTTTAAAGAGAGATTGCGGTTTGTTGTTACGTAAACATGTGTATACTTGTCCGGGTCCCTCTGTTGCACATACTAGGACACCACTGGTCTGGAAGATTAGAGAGAACTGCTTTACAAGTTGTATAAAAAGTTAACATGTTCTCACCACACCTAGTGCTTGGTTACTTGCAAGACAGTATTATACATATTTAATTAATGCTTATTATTTTTGTTTATTCATCAAAACATTACATCATGATTGTATTAATGATGATTAATACAAAGTTCTATAAACTCATATTCACTGAGACTTGGTTTATTTGTAACCACAGACTAATGGTGTTAGTTTAGCAGCTGCTCTGGGGCATTTGGTGGCGAATCTGGCGATCATGTTCTTTTGCTCAAGGGCATAAGGGCTCCTTAATTTGTACTGTCCAGAGCAAGTGTATTTGTAGAGCACAATAATATACAAAGGTAATTCAGATAGATTGCTATATAAGGCATTGAAATGCATAAAAGCCATTTATAAAAGCATAATAGATCAACTAATGGGACTTTAACCCATGCACCAAAGGGGACTATCATCCTCTAGTCAGGTGTGCTATGGCTCTGGCTCTACACAAGACCATGTCGGTTTTCCTTTGTGCCTATAACACAGTACTTAGAACCAGCCATACTCCATCAGAACCAACAATACACACTTTAAAATGTGTCATGTTTTAATTGAAGATAGTGGAGAAGAACATAAATGTTTAAAAGTCAGTTGGCATACGCCTCACATTTTCTGTAAGCTTGTTTCATGTAACATGACAAAACGCTGCCTCAACATTCTTTTTGATAAACTCTGGGAACTGTTGAGTAGACCGTTCTCAGACAAGCTGAGATGGTATCAGTTACGTAAAGGCGTGTCCGAGATATTTTGGCCTTAAACCATTGAGACCAATAAATCAGAAACCAATAATCGCAAGCAATAGGACTACCATCAATGCAGGGGATTTGAACCGTTGACCTACTAATCATGAGTCCACTTTCTTCCCCTTTTTCCAGACACCCAGGTGAAGGTGTGGATGACCAAGTACGGCTGGACAGAGAACGAGGAAGGACAGATCTTCATCTACAACCAGGAGGAGAGTGTCAAACCCAAAAATATTGTGGAGAAGATCGACTTTGAGAGTGAGTCAAAGGAGTTGAATCTCCTCTTTGTTTTCTGATCTACCTTAATGATGGATGTTAGCAGGTTACTTTGTTGTATTCATCATTGTGCAAAAAATATTTATTTTACATTATGCTGTTGCATTGATGTTTTACAGGGTTACTAAATATACTCTGTTCTCATATTTTACTCAGGAGGGTGTACTTGTGTGTCACCATTGTTTGTTCTGTTCACTGATAAAGACGAACACTGATGTTGAATGATGAATTCCTGTTTATTCACCACCTTTCATCGTCACTGATCTCCTTCTCCATCTGTGTTGTTTTGTGCTCCTTAGGCGTATCCAGCATCATGGCTACATCTCAGTGATACAGTTACATTCACACAACACACACCATCAAGAAGAAGCATTTTCCAACCCGTTTTATTTCTCTCTCTGAATGAGCTCTTTTTGCAATAAAGATAATTTATCATTCACAGCCGTGACTTTGTGGTTTACTTGCCTGATCATTTGCTGAATGTTTTCAATACACATGTTCATTTTAAGAGCTATAAGTATCAGCTGGCATAAAAAGACTTGTTCGCCTCATACATTTTTAAGGAAGAATCCTTAGAAGGAAGACTAAGAAAATACAATTTTAGCTTTTTGCTCTGCCCAAAGTGAGCTGGTTTTGGTCCTGGCTCCTTCGTCAGTGCTAATAGCATTGAGTCGTTAATAGCAAGTCTTTTTCAGTTTTCCTTTATGGTTTGGTGACCACCGTCAACCCGGAAAAAAAGGACAAAGAAGGGTGCAACCGTTTACATGTACTTAGGAGTTATCAACTCCCAGCTTTTGCTTTTCATAGAAATTAGCCATTTCCTTCAGTAGATTTGATTTCAAACAGTGTTGGCTTATTAACTATTAAATTGTTGACTGGAATCGGAGTGAGTGACAAATGCTTGATTGCTCAAAGGTCTTGTTTTGTTCTCTAGTAATATTACTTATGTTGCATGTGGGCAATAAAGATACAATTTTTTTTTCTTTATATAATGCATGTATTCACATTTCATAAGTGACATTAGGTATACTCAACCATTGCCCCACCTCCCATGCAGGTGTGCTACTTTTTCTTTCTGTTTTTGAAAGTGGGAGTGGTTACAGACAGGGAGGTGGAAAAGGTAAACTGCAAACATTACAACCCTCGGAAACATTTCTAGCAGACTTCCCTGCAATCTGACTTTGGCTAATAAGTCAGTGTCTTATTTCTCAATTCTCAGTCTGACGCAATGAGTGTGGCAAGTGAAGAGCCTTCAGCTCATAAGGTTGAGGATGAAACGGACTCCGTAGACGGAGACGACCAGCTTCTCGGCTCACAGTCCGGCAGCTGGTTAGCTGACATTCTGTCCGGAGTGTCCGCCGCTCATCTTTCGAATAAAGACGATGGCGACAGCATCGTGGGCTCTGACGGCTTGTTCGTGGATCAGCACTTCCCCCTGGGGAAGCTGGAGCTGCGGTCTACAGTGAAGTGGAAGCGACCCAAGGTAGGCTAATTAATGAAAAAGTTCAACAAAGTTTTGAAATACCGCAATTTCTCTTCAAAGGTGGAGCTCTTCTCTTGAAACTGACCTTTAGTATGCAATGCATGCCCATGCAAGCCCTAGCTTGTGCCATCATTTAGCTGTTGTTAACGAAGACAGACAGTTCTATGTAGCACATGTTTAAAAATAAAGTAGGCTATCATTTCATAGATATGACGAGTAGCCTAAAATCCTGTTTAAATAAGCAATAGCCTAATAGGTAGCCTACACTTTATGCAAAGAATTAGATAGATAGTCAGGTAACAAGACCACTCGCCCCGTTTCTGTTTTCCTCCCAGAATTTTCCACAGTGAGGGGTGGGAGAGGCTGGACAGCAGAACAGCCTAAGTACAAATATAATTTATGAAAAGCTAGTAAAGTGAAGTCTGTCCACAGAAGTTGTTGTGGGATATGTGGGGATTATCTGACGAGGTACCATTTGAGTGGGCAAAACCTTACATATACTAAATAATACTAAATTGTTTATAGGGTCAATATAAGTAAAATAATATAACCTTTCCACAGGAGTATTTTTTTATATTTTTCCAAAAAGAATACAAACAGGTTAGCGCTAGGCCTATTATCCTGTACTAAACCATGTCTATTTTTATTTGAATGACAATTGACACTTAATCATGTAATGTTTACAATTAGTCATTCACATTCAGAAGGTGCCAAGTAAGCCTTAATTCCCAGCAGGATGTCAGATGTGTAAGCAAGACGTGGCATTGTCATAAAAACTATAGCAAGTGGATTCTACTCTGGACAGTTATTTTTTTTTCAATCACTGACAGATCATGACCAATGTAGCCTAATTTATTTATATACAGTTTGAGACATGGAAGGCATGGCTCAAAGCTGGTCTCACACTGTATGTAAGTATTCATATAAATATAATTTAGGTTGAGTAGCATCAGCACATTTGAAGATCTTCTGGCCGAACAGCAGAAGAGAACAAGAGACAGACTGCTCAGCTCACAATTTGCAATTCAGGCATTAAGAGTACGCTCTTAGAGCTCCAGAGCGATGTAGCCTACAGTAAGCAAGAACAACACATGGTATTGGTAATACATCAAATGCATAGAAATAGTCATCAAGAATCATAAGCAACAGTGGTGTACACATACATTTTGAGGGCCGTGCTCAAGTGAAAAGACCCGTCTGAACTGAGTGGTGCTGTTGTCGGACTAGTGGCTGTCAGACTATTGGATGTCGGACTGTTGGTTGTCGAACTATTGGTTGTCTGACTATTGGCTGTCAGACTATGTGTAGTCTGTACTGTACGGTACTGTACTGTACTGTACTGTACTGCCTCTCATCATGCACCTGTGTGCATGTGCTAAACCGTAGTCTGTACTCTGTACTGCACAAGCCCCCAGTGAGGCTCTCCATTCTCCAATGTTGAAGCACTGGGCCCTAGTGGTAAGAGGTGTGACTGCAGGTGGACCCGTGGAGTTATGCCGAGGAAACCCAGTGTAGCTGGGGTTTAATATTGAGCACGGTGCTCTACCTCGTGTCTATCTGTACACGACCCTGATAAGCGCTTAGATCGCTTATCAGGGGTTAACCTATGAACCCTTGAAGCTATGAGTACTTCTATGAAATCTAAATTACCTAAGTTTAGCCTTTGCATACGCCTGTAAGGTTGTTGAGGCCAGTGCAAGTGCTACGGCAAGTGCTATGGACTAAGATGGAGTCTGAATAGGTCCGTTTTCAGACTACGGCTGATTGGGAGTAAGTCTGCAGTTCTACATGTAATAATTGCAATTCATTGCATTCGCTCTATCTATAAATGTGGCAAGTCTCTGTGTGTACGTACGTACAGTACGTGTACACAGTATACGTACGACTGTAATCCACGTAACTCGAGAACCGTTCGCCCCACCGACTTCAAATTCTACACAGAAATAGACTAGCTGATCTACATAGACACGTTGTGAGCATGTAGATCGACTATTTGAACTATTTTAAAATGTTTTTCAAAATAGTGAAAAATGGCAAATAAAAAAGTTTAGGGATAAGGGTGTGGCGCAAGATATAGCCCTAGGACTAAACTAAATATTTTTTTGATGTCATAATCACCTTCTGCTTAGCCTCGGTACCAGGCTTTCATTTTTGTTGGTGCAAAAATGGAAAGCCTGGAGGAACGCATTGGCCGCTCTGGTCTAAAAGTGGGAGTCAACCCTTCCCGGGTGGGCGTCGCTCCAAATGATGTGACGTAGCGCTGCACTAGGGGGAGAGGAGGGGCCGGGGGTGACGGACAGATCGATGAGATCCTATCAGGGCGTGCGCAAATCTCAGCCGCGACCCGCCCCTCTAGACCAGAAACCTAACACGTTAGCTCAGGCTACCTTCTGCTGGACCTAGTTAACAGTCTTGCAGAAGCATTTTGAATTATGAATTATGGACGTTTTTTCGAGGCAGGTGAACAACGAATTAATTGGCAAGAGGAAACAAAGGCATGGATAATAATTTCTTGTTGTGAAACAATCAACCTGAGCTTCGCTGTATTCCTGAGGTGGAAAAAGACCCTGAAGTGCGTGTCAAGGTGCATGGCCTGATTAAAGTTCCTGGAGCTCACATTCTCTTTGAAGGACCCAAATGCTATCAGAGCCCCTCGGTTTTAGCACCTCGGTTTTAGCCCCATTTAAGTTGCTTGCCAAACAGACCTTAATGGCAGACAAACACTCATTTAAAACGGTAAAATTTGAATTCAAATCATGCACTTGCAGTGGACCCCATGGGGGTTCCTGCTCCGGCGCTTTTTTCCTAACTCCACCCCTAACACCCCCCCCCCTCTCGTTGATACGGCTCATCTCCTCACTACAAACACAGCATTATTAAGGCAGGCTGAGGTAAGATCAGACTTGCTTACATGATGTTTACACTGTTCACAGAAGATCAAGTGAATTATTATATTCTCTAATTGAAAAGAACTGATCTTCAGGGCAGCATCTGCAGGGATGGTTATTATCAATAATGGCACATGTGGCATTGTGCCAACAGTTTGAGGGCCTGGGCCTATTTAATCCATTAATAAAATGTGCCCATCGTCAGCAAGCTAACGATGGATCAGTTTTCACTTTTCAGAGCACTAATTTCGGGCAAATCACTTGACAGTGATTTACGTCATGGGCAACGATAATATACAGTTTTATGAGCATTGAGCAATATAGCTTCTTCGCTATGTTATTGTTACCTCAGGGCTCAAGGTGATTTATCGTCACATTTACAGCTTTAACGACATTGCAGGCAGTGAAATAATTCATTTTTCAATGTTGTAAAACAAATCATCAAGAGAACAAAGCACATTGGGCAGGCTTCGTAGTCCTATGTGGTTATAATAACTATTATAATAATAATCATCATCGCCATCATGCATCATCATCATCATCATCATCATCATCAATGTATTAATTCACGGCTGGGCCTCAAACTTGCCGTGTGTCCTATATGACCCGGGGTTGTGAAGTGCCAATTTCTGCCGAATTGCAATTCTATCGGACTAACGGTTTCCGAGAACCGAAAAACCAATCGCCAATATAAGTGGTAACGTGTGCAATGGAACAGAAAGTTCTATTACATGATTACATGACGACATGTAGTATATTTCTTCCTAAGACGACAGGGAACAGAAAGTAAGAGCCATGCATGGTCACGAGAACTGACAATGGGTACATCACATAACAGGAGTGTTGCAGAACAGGTGGGGCGTGTATTCCCCACATGCATCGTTCACGACTTGTATGACTATTATTTAAAGGTATATTCAGTGATTTCACTCAAAAAACCTTAGGTTTCGTTTTTGGCTGGGACCTAAGCCTTTCATCCAATCAGGATAGAGAGCCAAAAACGAAACCTAAGGTTTTTTGACCCCCAGGGGTTAACTGGGGACAGGGAGGAACTCCTTATATGGTCAGTACACTCTATAGTAGAGAGGATTATCACAACAAAACAAAAAAATAAGTGATATTTGAATTAAGTGAAATCACTGAATATACCTTTAATAGTACATAAAACCTAACTATCCACTGTATCCAGGACCTCAAACTGGTGCTCTTGTCACAAGAAGACAACTTCACTAACTTTTAGGTCATCTCATAAACAAGAAATGATCACAAAGGGATATTTGTCAGGTGAAAGAAGCACTGGTTTCTTTATTTAGTAATGCTTCTCTTAACCGGCCGGTCTCAATCATAACATTACGTTACATAACATTGGGTGTCTTTAAAGATTTCTGTTACCGGCTTCCTGTTACCTGTTTCCTGGTCATGTGACCTGAGTAACCAATACATGACAGCAGCGTGTGTGGCAGCCAATCAGGACTAGGTCCCGAGTCCGACTAGGAGCCAAAGTCGTGATTAAATTTGAGTAAGACATAGGACAGGTTTCACCTGACAAAAGAGCCTTTACACGACAACGGTGTCCATATAAAACACCAAAATAAAGTATCGTTTGCTGGCGTCCCTTTAGACGAGAACAGCGTTTTCGAGGGGTGAAAATGCAACAAAGTGAAAACACCTTCTAGAGTGGAAATCTTTGAAACGCAGTTTCCTCCCGTCTCCATGTAAACAGGCTGAATCTGCAAACCTCATGGCTCACGTGGGCTCACAACGCATATGTTTATTACATTACGGCAGAGCTGTACGCGATATTTGGAGTTCCTAGAATGAGAAAGCGTTCCCTCACCCCGCTCATCCTACAAATACAAATGTAAGTGACTAGCGATGGTGAATGTAAAACCATGATGTATGTAAACAAACAGCCTTGTGATAGGAAGTAGAACAGAACGGCGGTTCTTGTGCCTGGTCGATCTGGCAGTCAGTCCGTCAGCGCCACCTAGCGACCTGGCATGCACACTACAGCGTGTTGATCAATGTTGCATCTCCATGTAAAAGGTGAATAAAAAAATTAGAACGCAACGGGACTTTGCAGTTTTCTCTGGAGCCCGTTTCTGTCTAAAAGTGGCCTTATTTGGCTAATTCATAATTTAGACTGCCGCCAGCACCAAATACTATCTTGCCTTCTCTTAAGCTTTCTAAGCCAAATGAAGAAAAAGTACAATTGGGAGTTCGTAAAACCACAAACAAAATAAAAGTGATATTAAACACTGATCTATCACAAGCATACACAGATTTGTATGTTCAGTGGCCTGACCTTCAGGCTACAACCACCCTCTTTATCTTTATATCCATCATTATGTCAAGTCATCTAATCCTAAACCACACAGATCCTGCTAAACTGGTCCTGTCGATTTACATGATCACTAACTAACACAGACGATAATCATTCTGTCTAACTCCATGATTGTTCTTCTATCGTTTCTTTTTCTTTCTTTCTTTAGTATTTATAGTGTAAATCTTACCTTTTTTGCTTTACTGTAACTGTAACAGATTGCAGTTATTTTGGCAACACCATAATTACTGTAATACTTTAACATGCAGCCTTGATTCACTTCCAACAGTGATCACGGCTGCAGCGTACTTTGCATCACAAAGAGTGACTGTAATCAGATCTCAATCTCAATCTCATTACATCCAACTCAGCTCCACGGTGTGAAGTGTGCAAATATCAAGTCATTTCAAGAACATGTCAGGCATGTAAAACCCATATGCCCACACCCCTCCATTTGAATATAATGATATAGAATTGTGCTGTAGGCATTTCAGTGTTATCACAGAACAATACAAACTGTAATTTGTCAATAAGGTGCCTATCATTTTTAATTTATAGGATGTCACTTGTAGTTTGGTTTACCTTTTGTAAATGGGATTTCAAAATGTGATACAAAATGTAAATAATTTTGAATAGATAAGTAAATAGCCTAAAAACATCCAGGAAAGTGGGTACCAGGCAGTGGACGGGTGTCTGAACTATGCCCACAACCCCCTGGGTCCTATTTTCATTGTCTTTGGTATCGGCCGGGGGATTGAACCCGACCTCCCAATCTCAGGTTGGACACTCTAACAACAAGGTCCTGAGCTGGCTTGGTCATAATCACTTACACTACCTTTAACTACACTGTAATTATTTCCTGTAGTACAGGAAATAATTACACCAGTGACATCATCGATGGAGAATCCAAGCTAATAGAAACTGCAGGCTTTTTATTCCTGAAAAGTTGCAATGTGATAATGGAAGCCATCGTTCTCACAATAATACAAATCTAAACATTTTTGTAACGACATCTTTAAAAAATATCTGCCTGACAATGATGTCACTGGTGGACAGGTTTATGAACTGCCCACAGCCCTCCTATGAGATGAGCTTACAGACTGAGTAGAAAACAATTGTGCCATTTTATCATGATTATTAGTGAGGACCTTGAAGATAGGTTGAAAAGTGATATAGTAGATATTCTGTTAGACATCATTGCTTACAGTGTTTGTTCGGTAACAGGGGTATCCTCACCTCTCCAGATCTTGAATTTATAAACAGAAACCTTTAGATGTCAATTTTAGCCACTCAGGATGGAATACGAAAATTCAAACAGATGTGCCTTGATCACATGACAGTAGAGATCATGTCTACCGAAAATGTGAGAAAATGCTGCATATGTTTTAATTTTTTTAAATCATTAACCAGCTAGAAACAAACATTTAAAATGTAATTCAGAATTGAATAACAATTTGTGAATGATCTATTAACGAATTGTTGCCATTTACAGTTGACACTCACTGAGTAGAATATGCAGGCGGAAGTTTGATCTATTTGTGTTAATTAAAAGCCACTCCTTGTGGTTAACTTGTGGAGTCCATGAGCCTTCTTCTCCTCTTCTCACTCACTCTTTCCCTCTCTCACCCCCTCCCTCCCTGTCTCCTTCACTCACACTGTATCTCTCCTTACCTCTTAGCTCCTCCTTAGCCTACCAATAAAAACCTCGATGCGGCGCATTCAATTGACGGTACTTCTTCTTGGAATAGTTCATTTACATATCCATCTTTTATTCCAACTTGAACTCATAGCAACTGGCGAGACTACAAATAAACAGGGGGACCAAAACTAAGCGACTTTCCTCTGAGGTGGAAAGTCTGGCGACACGAGGTTACCTCCTCCTCATTCTCTGTCTCTCTCACTCTGTTCCTCTTTGTACCTACCCTCCCCTGCCTCCTCCCCATCTCCCCTTCACTTATTCACTAACCTCTCTCCATCCTCATTGGTAAATGGTGCATTTATATAGCGCCTTTATCCAAGGCGCTTTACATAGATTGTGCATTACATTCACCCATTTATACACCGATTGCGGCGGAAGCCATGCAAGGTACCAACCAGCACATCGGGAGCAATTGGGGGTTCAGTGTCTTGCCCAAGGACACTTCGACATGTAGACAGGAGGAGGAGCCGGGATTCGAACCGCCGACCCATGGATCATTGGACGACCTGCTCTACCTCTTGAGCCACAGTCGCCCCATTCCCTTCCCTTTTCTCGCTGACTCTCCTCCCTCCATCCTTTCTCCTCTCTCCTATATTCCTATTCTTATATTCATATTTGCACTCTGATATACATAATAATATAAAGTGCGGCCCAGGCCGTAGCGTAACGGTCTGGGCACCGGACTGGTGATCCAGTCGCGGTGTGCCGCGGGTTCGACTCCCAAACCCGACACGGCCTTTACCGCATGTCATCCCCCCATCTCTCTCCCGTTTCCTGTCAGCCTACTGTCTGTCCCTTAAAAAAAAAAAGAAAAAAAATCAATAAAAGGCGTAAGCCGCAAAAAAAATAATTAAACAAAAAAAAATAATAATATAAAGTGCTTTATAAATAAAAATGCATTCATTATTATTGTTATTATTCGTGTCGGTCATAACCTTGTTTCGTTCCTACCTCCATCTCTCACTCATCCTACTGATCTTCTACTTTAGGAGCTCTGTCCTACTCCCCAGTTCATAGTGGACGGAGCAACACGTCTGGACGTGTGCCAAGGGAATCTCAGTAAGTCACTGACTGGCTTTACTACTGCACAGTGCTGTGTCATATAGAATTAATATACTGCACAGTGCTGTGTCATATAGAATTAATATACTGCACAGTGCTGTGTCATATAGAATTAATATACTGCACAGTGCTGTGTCATATAGAATTAATATACTGCACAGTGCTGTGTCATATAGAATTAATATACTGCACAGTGCTGTGTCATATAGAATTAATATACTGCACAGTGCTGTGTCATATAGAATTCATACTGCACAGTGCTGTGTCATATAGAATTAATATACTGCACAGTGCTGTGTCATATAGAATTCATACTGCACAGTGCTGTGTCATATAGAATTCATACTGCACAGTGCTGTGTCATATAGAATTCATACTGCACAGTGCTGTGTCATATAGAATTCATACTGCACAGTGCTGTGTCATATAGAATTCATACTGCACAGTGCTGTGTCATATAGAATTCATACTGCACAGTGCTATGTCATATAGAATTCATACTGCACAGTGCTGTGTCATATAGAATTCATACTGCACAGTGCTATGTCATATAGAATTCATACTGCACAGTGCTATGTCATATAGAATTCATACTGCACAGTGCTATGTCATATAGAATTCATACTGCACAGTGCTATGTCATATAGAATTCATACTGCACAGTGCTATGTCATATAGAATTCATACTGCACAGTGCTATGTCATATAGAATTCATACTGCACAGTGCTGTGTCATATAGAATTCATACTGCACAGTGCTATGTCATATAGAATTCATACTGCACAGTGCTATGTCATATAGAATTCATACTGCACAGTGCTATGTCATATAGAATTCATACTGCACAGTGCTATGTCATATAGAATTCATACTGCACAGTGCTGTGTCATATAGAATTCATACTGCACAGTGCTATGTCATATAGAATTCATACTGCACAGTGCTATGTCATATAGAATTCATATCAAGGTCTACATACACATACACCCATACATACAAGTAAGACGCGCAAACGCGTGAAGCGAACGCAGCTCGTGTGTGTGTGGTTGTGTGTGTGTGTGCTACAGCTGCGCCCTGTGTGTGTGTGTGTGTGTGTGTGTGTGTGTGTGCGTGCGTGCGTGCGTGCCACAGCTGCGCCCTCTGGTGGCGGGCCGGTGGTGTAACAGCGTGACACCACACAGCGTGACACACACACAGACACTCAGCCCCTGCTGTCATAGTAAGTGGCTCACTGCGTTCGCAATAAAACTGAGATTAGGAAAAACACTTGACAAACAGGTGTTTTTAAAAGCCGTTTTAAAGGCGGGCACTGTCTCAGGCCTAAGGCCAAGGGGAGGGCATTCCAGAGTGAAAAGCCTGGTCACCTCGGGTGACAAGGTGAGTTATAGGTGGAACAAGAAGGGCCCTATCTGCAGATTTGAGGGTGCACACCGGCCTGTGGGGTTTTAGTATGCCCGTGATGTAGCTGGGGGCTTTGAATATAGCATATAGCATTACTACTGCACATGTAGCCGGTTGTTCCATTATACATATTCTCAAATTCACATACACAGTATTTGCTCCACTGCTCACCCCTCCCCTTGCCATTATTAGATGACTGCTGGTTCCTGTCTGCACTGGCATCTCTCTCCTTACATCGCTGCCTGCTGGAGAGGGTGGTCCCTACAGGACAGTCCTTCCAGGATGGATATGATGGCAGCTTCTGCTTCCAGGTGAGCCTCTCAGCCTCAGAACTGGAACTGGATCAAATCCTTTGATACCAACATGAAATGTAGCATTCATTAACAGTACTCTTGAAGTGCACTTCTTAGGACTGGTGATTAAACAATGATTATAATGAGTGTCTGTCTGTCTGTCTAGTTTTGGCAGTATGGCCAATGGGTGGAGGTGAGAATAGATGACCTGTTGCCTACTGTGGAAGGCCAGCTGATCTACCTGAGCTCTCCAGATAAATATGAGTTCTGGAGCCCCCTACTGGAGAAGGCCTATGCCAAGTTAGTCTCTCTGTGTGTGTGTGTGTGTGTGTGTGTGTGCGCGCCAATATTATTTTCTAACCCAACGTTTTAGACACTTGCAAGTTGCAAGCTAAAAGTCGCATTTATGGAACAAATTGACATGGATTGGTTATTGCGAAAACAATGTACCAATGGAAGATTATAGAAGAACAGTATGACTTCAACCTTTACAGGTTGAAAGGTGGCTACCGGGCTCTCAACATGGGTTACCCTCATGAAGCTATGGTAGATATGACTGGAGGTGTGACAGAGGTCCTGACTGTAGCCTCTCTACCCAGAGACCTGCCAGCCTTCCTCAGGCCTCTACTGGCCAAGGCATGCCTCATCAACTGTGCCAATTGCCAGGTAGGGTGGCATGAGCATTAGCATTTTGGATGCTCATGTTAGTTTTTTTATGTTGATGGTGTGTGTGTGTGTGTGTGTGTGTGTGTGTGTGTGTGTGTGTGTGTGTGTGTGTGTGTGTGTGTGTGTGTGTGTGTGTGTGTGTGTGTGTGTGTGTGTGTCATGATGAATCAAGTTGCCATGTATTGCTGTACTTCAATATATTTTGATGAGAAATATCTTTAAAGCTCCTTTATGTACACTGTAGCGTTAACGTGTACATGTTTATGCTCAGTTAAATTAGCTGGCGGTAGTTTCCAGTTTGTTTACTATATGTGCGTTTTACCACAGGGTCCTCTAGAGCAGAAGAATGAGCTGGGCATCATGTTCAGACATGCCTACTCTGTGACTGCAATGGAGAAGGTAAAGCTGCCACACCTACAGTATAGTAAGATACAGCTTCATTGTTCCTGAGGGGGGAAATTGGGTCATTGCTGTGGCAAAGGATAAGCTACAGATAAAAAAGATAGTAAAAGCAGATGAGCCATTTGAGTAAGTGTCCCTACTCATTATGTCATCTGGCCTTTTTTCACTCTTTTTTTTCCCACTTGTCCACTCTTCCTCTTTCATCTCCACTGTCCTGTCCTCCACCTAACTGCTGGCCCAGGTAAAGACTAAATACGGACCAGTGGACTTGATTCGTGTCCAAAACCCCTGGGGAAAGGCAGAGTGGGAGGGCCCCTGGAGTGACATGAATGGGTCAGTACTGCTGCGTTTGCGTCCTTTGTATCCTCAGAAAGGTAATAAAATCAGAAGAAAATGTCTCGTCTACATTGTTCTGGTCCCCATGAGGAAAATGGTCATATACGCGTGCGTGCGTGCGTGTGCTCATTTACAGACCAGTACATTGAGGTTGTGACTGTGTGACAGGCTTGTTCTCACAGAACCTGCTTGTTCTACTTTCTCAGATTCCTTTCTCTATTTCGCCTCTCTCTCTCTCTGTCTCTCTCTAGTCCACAGTGGCACAGAGTGAGCAAGGAGGAACAGCTGAGGTTGGACAGGGTGAACCGGGAGGATGGGGAGTTCTGGTGAGTAATTTTATGCCCAGACTGGCAGACACACATCACTGTTCATTGTAGACATCTGCTTCCACCCAAAAAGGCTGGATCACACCTGTCTATTCATCTGGGCGGCCTGCCGGTTAATCTGTCCGTGTCTGTCTGTCTGTCTGTCAGGATGGATGTGTCAGACTTTCGTCAGAACTTTGACGTGATTGATTTGTGTCACCTGAGTGAAACTCTGGGCCAGCCTGGCCTCAGCCTGAGCACACGGCCGTGGCACAGCACAACGCACCAGGGCAGCTGGGTAGTGGGCCAATCTGCAGGGGGCTCCTACCAAGGGGGTAGGTAGAGAAGAGAATTCCAGTGAAAACTCCACTGACGGAACATGTGTGCATTTCTCTGCAAATTTGTGTGTGTGTGTGTGTGTGTCGGTGTGTGTGTGTCGGTGTGCGTGTGCGTGTGCGTGTGCGTGCGCATGCTCATTTTAAAATGACCTGAATGGACCCGTACATTGAGGTTGTGACTGTGTGACAGGCTTGTTCTCACAGAACCCGCAGTTCTGCTTGACCCTGTTAGAGGAGGATGACGACCCATCAGACCCAGAGAAGACCTGCTCCTTCCTGGTGGCTCTGATGCAGAAACACAGCAGACGCGCTGGTCTGCAACTGGCTATAGGCCTGCATATATACACGGTAAACACAAACACACGCGCACGCTTGCACACAAATATGTATACGTTTTCAAAAACTTAAAGGAGAATTCCATGCTAGAATGCTTTCTTATCTTTCTTACCTTTCTTTGTAGTTGTTACGTCCCCACCAAAGAGGTCCAGGTGTTTTTTTGTGCAAAAACCCCTTATTGGCTATTTTCCCTACCATAAGCCCTCAATGAATTGCATTGCATTGAATGGGAATTGAATGGGGCTATGGGGTGTTATGCTAGTTCGCTTATTTCCATCGAAAGAAGTAGTAAAGTGTGCCGCTTGGGATATTATTTACATTATGAAGAGAGGATATATACAAAGAAATTATAATTTTGAGCGATGGAAATAAGCGAATTAGCACAACACCCCATAGCCCCATTCAATTCCCATTCAATTCAATGCAATTCATTTAGGGCTTATGGTAGGGGAAATAGCCAATAAGGAGCTTTTGCACAAAATAACACCTGGACCTCTTTGGTGCGGACGTAACAACTACAAAGAAAGGTAAGAAAGCCTTTTAGTATGGAATTCTCCTTTAACATATTCATAGGCTAACATAAGCCTGAATACACACAGGTATACAATATAGAGCTATGTATTTGTCATGTTACTATATTTGTGGGTATATTTCTGTACTTGTGTGTGTAATATGATATTTCTGTGTGTTTGTCTTCTCTCCAGGCAGTCCATTCCTGTAAATTCCTGTCCTCTCATGACCTGAGAACTCTCCATCCAGTCCTCAGCAGACCCAACTACAGCCAGCGCCGGGAGGTGGTGCTCCGAGGTCAGCTGCCGCCTGGCCATTATGTCATAGTAGCCTCCACGGCACAGCCCAATCAGGAGGGAGCATTCATCCTCAGGGTGCTAACTGAGAAAGGCAACGCTGCTGCGTGAGTGCTGCATTAATGTGTCAGTGAATGAACGTATGACAAGTATTTAAAACAACAAAGGTTCACTAACGTGCTGTACAATGAATCACTTCTGTGGGTGTGACGAGAGAAGGAGGCACTGGAGCAGCTCAGACAATTTAGGCCCTTAAGGCTCATACATAGTCTGGATTTACGGTGGTGGGGTGACCACCGAACTACAACATGACGTCACGAGCCGCGGTGAAGAGCAAACCACCGCCACTGCTCCAGCCCTTCTCTCTGTTTTTACTCACCACCGCTCAACGTTATTTCAGCTCCGGTGGTCAGCTCACCACCGGAGCGGTGGTCACCTCACCACCGAAAATCCAGACTATGAATAGGCCTTTACTTTATTAACAGGGTGCAGGTAAAAAGCGACAACGTTTTGGTGTTTCAGTTACATCCTCGTCAGGTCACATGACGTGTGAAGGTCAACTGCCCCATGTCAAAACCTTCCTCACACTTTTATGATGCTACATGAATCTGTTTTGGAAGTTACCGTATGTGCCTTTTGGTGATAGGCCATGCCCAACACCACACCCTCTTTTGAGCAATTGGCATCAGTTATTCATCAGTTATTTTTTGCCCAATGACAAACATATCCTCAAAGATTTGTGGTTTTACATGAATGCATATTTTAATATTTCAACGTTTTATGCAAAACCATTCAGTCCTTTTGGAGATACCTTGTTAAAAGACAAACAAACAAATGGAATGGGACGAAAGCATAACGTCGATGCAACTATTGGTGCAGAATTCTAATTCTATGAATTATTCTATGAATTATTTTATGAATAATTATTTTGTTTTTCTGCTAAATCTATGGTTCTGCTTTAAATAACCATTAATTTGCAGTTATTTCATTTATCAGTGAGTGTAAGCTTGTACGTAATGCTTGTTTTCCAGTCCAGCTGAGAAACCAGGGACCAATGACATCATCATGGAAGAGGTAGTGAAAAGCTCAGCAACATTATCACATGCTTTTGTAACTCTTTTATTATTCTTTTTTTTATTCATTGTTTAACAATATAATGGTAGTCATAGGAAAGCTTGCACAAAATAATTTGATCCGCTCCTTTATACTTGGTATTGGATTGATTTTGATTGAATTTTTATTCACAGTAAATAGAATGGGTACAGTACAAACGTAAGTACGGGTCAATACAAAATCTGCTACTGGGGATATAACCAGGAAAAGCACTGAGACTTGTTTACATCAGGGTCCTCCATTTTCAATTCATCGGAACATTTAAAGACGTACAAATATAAACTTGGGGACTTTAATTTTTTTACAGGGATGCGTTTTGAATTGCAGACGCCCATAAGTGCTCTTTGAGAGCCGTTTTGGAATATAAACTTGTGAGTGTAAAGTATATAACTCATAATAAAGTTGAGTCTGAGTTTGAACTAAAGTGTTACTCAGTACTAGATAGATAGATAGATAGATAGATAGATAGATAGATAGATAACTTTATTGTCATTCAACAGATACATAAAATGCATAGGAGAACGAAATGTCGTTTCACTGGCTTTCAGTATGCAGTATTAGTATGCTACTAATATAGGAATACTGACCAGTGAAATAATAACACAATTTTACCTTTTTATTTTATGTTGGAAAAGCTTGAACGTGTGTGTGTGTGTGTGTGTGACAGGAAACACCTTGAACCTGTGTTGATTAAACTAAATGATGTGATCATATTCTTGATTCTTGCTGTGTGATTTTTCTTTTTCAGCCTTCCTTTCCTCACCAGGCTGCCCTCCCTTCGCCTAGATCCACAAGACGGCTGTTCAAGAAACACTGCAACGAGGTGAGATTTTACCCACACACAACTGCTAGCCTTAGATAGATACAGTAGGTACCTTTATTGATCCCACGGGGGGAATTCTGGCGCCAGAGACAGCGCAGCAGTAAAAGTTACAGATACAGGTCAGGTACAGTGGGTACAGAAGAGTAACATACCAATAAGGACACTCTTAAACCAATTTGAATAAAAGATGCAGAAGCAGAACACAAAGACACCGTCAATAAAGCCTTAAACCTAACCTGGACCAAATGGTATTAAGTATTATTAATGGTGTTTGTTCCAACTTCTGTGTACTAGAGGGGCGTGGTTCATCACTACACTACAACGTTTTGAGACCACTCTCCTAATCTTATATTACATTTGAGATGGGCAGCGAGTTGGTGACGGAAGAGTTGGCCACGGAAGTCGGCAGCTCGCCAGACGACCTCCTCCCCCTAGCATCGCGCCTGCTTCCGTTTCTTCCGATTGGCTACGGCCGATAAAGTGACACGTGTGTCGACGCACTGCAAGGCATGTTGGGTTACAGGTGCATGATGGAAAGCTGAGTTTTCTTTTAGGTCCCCATGAGGATAGATTTGAGCAGGCCAAAGGCGCGTGACCTCTAGTGCTTCACAAAAGCCTTCTTGATCCTCTCAATATCTTCTCTTAAAAGCGCTGCATTATTTACATAATTTTTCCCTCTTTTTTAGTTGATATTACATTTTCTGTTCAAATCTATTGCGTCTCTGTCTTTCACCAGGAGGGATTCTGCAGGCCCCTGGAATTGTACCAGCTATTGACTGAAGCCATACAAGGTGGAGGTCAGTATAGGACCAATCGAACAGTCAGCCACCCAGACAGACAGGGTGTAAGCACACTTGGGATTTCATGCGTGGCCAAAAGCCACTCGTTGGGGGGCGTCTCTTCCGGGTTTTTAGACAGCTGGTGGATGGAAATTAAGCTCCACCCATGCGGCAGAATGCCATGTCGGCCAGATTCCCGGAAAAGCTTGCCCCATTCTGCCACGCATTTCCATCCATCAGCTGTCTAAAAACCCGGAAGAGACACCGGCCACGAGCGGCCTTTGGCATCTTCGTGACGCTCAGGTGTGCCTGCGCTGTCTGTCAGTCAGTCAGACAGACAGACAGACAGACAGACAGACAGACAGACAGACAGACAGACAGACAGACAGACAGACAGACAGACAGACATTCTGGTCATTTGTCTTTGTCCAGGGAAAATGCGTCGACAGACTAGATTCCAAACATAACACGTTTTTTTCAGCATAGTTTTGATAAGCCAGAAAATAGACATTGTCCACAGAATTGAGACCTCCAGAAATCACATTTACTGTAGACCTGTGTTTGTTGCTGCATTCACTTCAAAGTGAATGATGCTTAGCCAACAACACCAACATTACAGAATCCACCCTGCTATAGAATGTTTTCAGATGGAGGCAGAGATAGCTCAAAGTGTTTTTACTGCAGGAAGTTGGAATGATGTCACGGCAGGAAGGAGGATGTATAGAGCTGCTTCCTTATGACACGCCCATGTGTGTGTGTGTGTGTGTGTGTGTGTGTGTGTGTGTGTGTGTGTGTGTGTGTGTGTGTGCGTGCGTGCGTGCGTGCGTGCGTGCGTGCGTGCGTGCGTGCGTGCGTGCGTGCGTGTACCCATGGACCTGTTCATTGCCCTCCACTGGTGCTGCGTAGTGTTGGCAGGCACCGAAGAGAAGCTGGCTCTAGAACACTGCAAGAGCTTGGTGGTCCTCATGGATGTATCCTTTAGGAAAGATAATAATAATACTTTCTGGATGAAGTTTCCACTGATTTGTTTTAGAATGCCGTCCCACTCCAGTACCTATCAGGATCTGACCACAGTGACCAGGCCATTTGCCTTAATCCCAGTCATCCAGAGCCAGGGTCTTGCCCAGATGGACTGGCTGGAGTTTCAGAACCTGTGGGACAAGATTAGGAGATGGACGGTAAGGCCATATTGAGACAATATTGTTAGGAAGAAAGTGGATATTTCTATTCTTTAGATAAATTATAAAATACTATTCTACTCTGTTGTCCTGTTTTCATGAAGCCCTTTGGAAGTAGCACATTGTGTTGTTAAAATATATTAAAAAAGAATGAATGAAATTGTCCAATGAATTCACATTCATTCTTAATATTTCCCCAGGACA
Source organism: Protomyctophum parallelum (assembly GCF_964188405.1). NCBI lineage: Eukaryota > Metazoa > Chordata > Actinopteri > Myctophiformes > Myctophidae > Protomyctophum > Protomyctophum parallelum. The sequence goes on along the minus strand of NC_139706.1, from coordinate 45,781,817 downwards.
TTTTTCTGACCTTTGACAAGAATAAAACTCAATGCCTTGAGTATAAAGAGGTGCAACCTGCCCTGAAGGCTGCAGGTAGGCTAGGACCCTCCTCATACTCACACTTAGGGTTGTCATTCACTTAACATTGAGGACACTAACAGTAAAATCCTGAATGTTCATTTAACTCTGAGACGGTACAAACTGAGGGTCCACTAGGTTACATTGTCTCTCTGAGTTACAAATGGATAACTGAGGATTTTACTGTGTACAGTTTGTGGAGCATGAACAAACACCCATATTCACAGCAAGTAGTCTGCAATGTGGAACTATTGGTAATATGTTGATGCCTTTCAATATATACTCTTTGTTATTGTTTAGTCTCGAATTGAGCCTGCCATATCTTCTTGTTCTGTTTAACAGGCAGTTTATCAGACTATGGAATCCTCTACTGAGTAGAGGATTCCATAGTCTGTAGGCAGTGAGTAGAGTCTACTCACTGCCTACAGGGGGCACTAAAACACCTTTCTTCAAATTCATCCCCTCTTCAACATAATTTATTCAGCAGCAAGGCATTTGGCATAGCGATACACACATGGCACTGGCACTTACACCACGACAACAGCAGGGGATGTCATTGAAACGGCTGTGTTTGATCAAAGCTGTGCTTGTTTGCTCTGGTCTGGCTGTGCTTTAGGCATGCCGATGGATGATTTCGTGATGCAGCTCATCGGCCTGAGATACACAGAGCCAGATATGACCATCAGCTACCCTGGTTTCCTGTACCTGCTGGTGAAACTGGACAGCATGATCCGTAAGGGAGGGAGAAAGAGACAGCAGTCAGTAGAGAATGTAGATGATGGAGGGGAGATAAGGGAGCGTGGGACTGTCACTGGGTGAAGGACGGATGGAGAGAGGGAGGGAGGGAGGGAGGGAGGGAGGATGAGAAACATGTAGGACATCAGGGAAAAGATTGGAGCTGATAGAACAGGAGGAAGAGAGAAGATATGATGGGCAAGTTCATGTTTGGCTTTCATGCATAAATTGGAACAGAGAGAGTTAGAGAAGCAATGGCATATGTCTATGAGATTAAACATGTGATGGTTGATTTAATCAGTGAGTTTATAAAGAACAACAACTGATGTCTAATGTAGCATGAGAGAAACAAGTATAGACAAAAGCAGTGTGAGCTGAGGGAATGAAAGGAGGATTCCCATAGATTATCTTGGGTCTACTGGGTAAGGTTGAACAAACTTGTATCTATCTGTATCTGGCACCACAAACGAATGTATTACAAAATGATGGCCTATTTTAGTTGACTTAGTTTGCATAGGTGGGTATGTGTAACAAAAAAAAGGTGGGAAATTATATTTATAAAATATATAATATATATTATATTATATTATATATATATATATATATATATATATATATATATATATATATATTCTGACATTCCATATGTTGATCCTTCCCCATCCATCCTTCCTCTTCGATGTCTCCGTTTTGACTGATATCTGTCCATTAAAAGCTCAAACTCTAGACAGGCACTCTAGTGCAGCCGTGCCCGGCAGCCGGCGAAAACTAGAGTCCTCAACAGGCCCGAAAGTTAAAGCCTGGCCCTACCTGGGCCCTCATCAAACCCTGTACACTCAAGACACGCTCCATATATGGCCACTGGGCGTGTCTTGAGTGTACAGTAATTCTGTACTGGCCATTGGCCAGTACAGAATTAATTCCATATGTTTATCTAAGCCCCCATGCCAAAGCGCCAGTGCTCGCCCAGCAGTCTGCCGTCACCCAGGTGGAGGCGTGCACGCGAGTTCGCTTCGTCTTACTGGTATTAATATTATTATACCCACTTGTCACTGAATGGTCTTGACAGTAAAACTTCCTATTGTTTGTTTTCTCACAGGTAAATTTCAAGCATATGACATGGTGGGAATGGGCAACATAACTATCAACTACAGACAGGTATTGAATTTTTTTTTGTATTATGATATCATTATTGTTTCCTTCTTTGCCTCAAAGAAATATGCCTTCAAATTTCAATGGAGATTACACATGGAGTATTAATTAATTAATTAATTAATTAATAAGTTCAGCGAGTGTAAAAATGTACCTGTATTAACCCATTCTGACCGGTCACCCATTTTGGTGTCAGCATCATGTTATGCTTTAGCTATTTAAAAATAGCAGATCTACAAGCTCGTATCGCGCCACCGAGTGGCGCGATACGAGCTTGTAGGTCTGCTATTTTTGAAAAATCGAAGAGCGACTGACATTTTTAGAATCTGATCTCAGGTCAGAATGGGTTCATCAGACCAGTGTGTGTCCGGCGGAAACCTCGTATGAATCTGATCTCAGGTCAGAATGGGTTAAAGACCAGGATCAGAGTTATACTGATATACTGTGACAGTGACTGTGACAACATCAGTTTCACAGTACCTCTCAAAATGAAGGAAGGAACATATGTATAGTATTAGGGCCATTTTGTATGTTTGTTATTATTACCGGTATATAGAGGATGTGGGTGATATAAATCATGATGAGGGTTACAGTTATCCCTGTTTGACCTGCAGTAGTGTGAGCTAAATCTATTTCACCTTCTGATAGTGGCTCCACATGACGATGTACAACTGAAATGACCCGACCCACCGCCTCCACTGGTGTCTTGAAGACCAGATGTTTTCGGTAATTCAGTTTAATTTAGCTTAGTTCACTTCAAGGTTGTTCACTTGCTTGTTCTTTGTTCGTGGTTGTAGGTGTTTTATGACATTTCATTTTGTTTGTATGAATGAATAGTTATCTACGGTATAACCTAGCATTTCAAAGTCATAACTGATAATAGTGAGGGCCATACTGTTCACAAAAGAAAACAAATGCTTTGTGGAAATTGTGCACTGTCTGTCATCTTTAATATTAATAAACAACCAACTCAATTTATGTAACCATCTATGTAAACATCCTAATGCATTCTCAAAACCTGGTTTGTTGCCAAAAGTAGGGTCAAAGGAAGATAAAATATAGTATATGGAAATGGTTGAGAAGTAATTTAATCAATGTAGCTTCACCAATTAACTTTAAAGTCTTATACAGTAGGTCACGTGGGACAAGATTGTTTTATAAATGCCTGAAAACATTAAACAAATTAATGTGTAACTTCTGTAAGCTACTTGTACTTGTTGAATAAAGTGGTAATGAAGAAAAAAGCTAGAAAATACTACTACAGTGTCTGTCTCTGCAGTTTAAGCCCAGCATCCCCAGGGGATCTTTTTGAGAAATTATGGTCTCGTCAGCTTTGGCATTTGGTATGTGTAAATATCCGTTTCTAAGCATCTTTCCCTAAAGTATGAAGAGCCACAGATACACATACCAGAGTTTGGGATTGGGGGTAGGGGGCAAGGCAGAGATTCAGGCAATTTCCTGTTGCACCACTGGTACACTCAAAATATCTTAGTCCTTGAATACTGCACAGCTGCAACATAAGTAACTGCTTGTACAGAACATGCAAGATAGGTCTTGCATGTACTGTACTGTTGTACACTTATGCACACAGCCACACCCTCTCTCTCACACACACGCATGCACGCACGCACGCACTCACTCACACACACACCAGGAATTCCCAAAAATGAGTATGACTGCGGCTCTGTGTCCATACATGCATCATGAACACAGAAAACGTTAATTAGGCAAATACCACTTCAAAAATCCATTCATCCCGTTTGAATAGCCTAAAAATGGATGGATTTGTCGTCTTTTTACAGTCTATGCCAGGTCTCAGCCATAAGACCACAAGCCTATGTGGAGCCTATGAGTCAGTGGGGTAGAATGGCCACAGGTCGAGGCATTATAAACTGCCTAACCTAACGAGTGTGGCACTCTACACAGCAGCGATTATCAAACTGTTTCAAGTATTTGACCTTGGACCTCCTGGACCCCCATCTAAAGGCTTTTGTAATAGGGACCCCCATTACAAGATTTGTATTGTTAAAATCATGTTTCATTTTTATTTGATTGACGCGTTTTGTTTTTCTGAAAATAGCAGATCTACAAGCTCCCAATGCGTCACATCACGACTACTTTCAAATAGCCAATGAGTGTCTAATAGGGTTAAAGTGGTTCAACTAATTTAGCTGGAGACCCCCTGTAACCCCTGCTGCTCTACCAGTCCAGCAGCACATGATGACACCACACACTTCAAAGCAACGCCATGGTTCTGCTATGGCCTGTGTGTATGGTATGTGTGTCAGGGACTGTGTGAGACAGTGTGACACTAATCGCTCAGGACACACTCGCGCAGCCTGAGCATGACCTACTTCTGCAGGGTTCTTCCAGGCCTGTCAGCCTATGAAATGTTAATGGTGAATATAACCCTTTAGGCTTCGGACGAGCACCCAGAAGAGAAGACGCACTCTGCCCGGGAGGGTTGAGTTGAACAAAGGTGACCAAAAGAAGATGGGAAGCAGGATTCAATCCCCCTGCCTATAAATTATTCAGGGTAGTTGTCCGCCTCTACATAACCTTATTGGTTATTCATGATATATATTATTAAAGTTTAACTTTAACCTTATCTGCCAAGTGAAAATATAGGCTATGTACGTAGCCTATAAAACAGACCCCCCCCCCCCCCCCAAAAAAAACAAAACAAACAAACAAACAAACAAATAAATAAAAAGAACAAGAAACCGACTTGATACTTAACTTCAGATGTAGCCTATACAACATCTTGCAATGAATGATGGATGCTGAAAATTAAAATAAGGTCGCAGTGCTTAATTTATATTATAGCCCACTGCGTCGCACGCCGAAAATAGCAAATGGATAAGCTAGTGTGTCAAATCAATGACCATCACCACCCCATGATCGTAGTAGCCTACGACGCAATAATAAAAACCAACGGATATTAAAATCAGTTGTATTCAACTCGTATTAATCTCCCACGTGATCCGTCCACCAGAGGGCGGTGTTGCAGCGGCGCGATCATAAGGGCGCGACTCCACGAGGCTCATTCCAGTGTTGCCAGATTGTATGAGAGAAACAAGCAACCAGGTCCATGAAAACAAGTCCAAAAGAAGCCTAGGGCTATTTGAAAATAGCCGAACTACAGGCCCACAACGCGTCGCGTGAGCGTGTAGATCTGCTATTTTCAAAATAATCATGGAAAGAAAATGTGACAAAATGTGTATTCTTTGAAACATTTTAACAACAACACATATCTTGTTTGGGGGTTCCTGGCACAAAACATTTTCAGATGTAGTTGGACAATACATTAATCTGGAGGTCCTTGACATGGAGATGTGTGAGAATCACTGGTTTAAACAACATTAGGAAACAAGCCCAACTGCCCAAATAAGCGACCCGCAGACCGCAAAATACCGGTACTTTACAGAGAAACAAGCCCAAACTCGCTTACAAATAAGCGGACATGGCAACACGGGCTCATTCGTGCCCGGCCGCTGCAAGTGTTGTAGCAGGTGATGAATATTCATGAGGTATTTTGGGGGCTGTACGTACGTAGGCCGCTGTGTGCTGTAGCTTGTAGGAGCGGCTGGTTCCTCTGGTTCCTCCCAACCAACCACACCATTCCCTCCGCGGGTGGAGAAAGCATTCTTTCTATTTCTCACTGCACGGACCGGATATTCCTGACCGATTAAAAAAAACGGGCGAAAGAAGAAGAAGCGAGTGAAGGAGAGAGAGAGTTGCTGCCTGGGTCGCATCCTCCGACCCCCTCTCTTTTTGTATTTTTTTTTTTTATTATTTTCGTTTGCGGAGAAGATCATTTAAAAAGCTTTTCTTTTGGTGTTTTTTTGCTTTGGTCCGCTTTAGAGTTTAACTGTAAGGTTTTGTCGTGCTGACATGGTAGATTATCACGCCTCCACCAACAATAATCAAGTCCAATACTCGGGCCCCAATACCGGTGGCGTTCCTACGTACATGGAGCAGGCAGATGACTGGGATCGGGACCTGCTGCTGGACCCCGCCTGGGAGAAACAGCAGAGAAAGGTAAAGGAACCAGAACCATAGTGCAAGTCAGATAGATGGTAGTTTAAAAAGAAAATGGCAGGAAGATGATGGAGGCTGAACGTGGGGCCCTGGTTTGATACCAGATTGAAGCATGGCCTTTTGGTTCTTATTCATTCACATCTGGTTTCCTGGAATGATTTGGTTTGGTCGTGACTGAGGCGCCTCCTGCTTTTTTTCATTATAATAATGGAGGTCATTGGCGAGGAGGCTATATTCTATGAATTATTGGACCGTAATAAAGTAATGCAGTGGCGGTGACTGCTTTTAGCCGCTGCTGCTGCTGCTGCTTCTGCTTGTGTGGTTTAAGTTTCAGACATGCGACGATATTTCAGCACTCCCGGCGATAACGCTACGCCGTGTGGCTTTTACACAGAAAGTGCAATTGCGATTATATCGCATTTTTAGACTCGAATAGCAAGTTGAATGGGTTCCCCGGGCGTTATCTGACGTTCTTGTTGGAGGCCGATAACAACACTTGACTGGAGCCCAGCCTGCCCAGGCAGTTTGTGTACCGCTCGTGATGTCGCTTGCCAAAAACAAGGGGTAAATCTAAAAGTTAATGACGCGTCGTTAAGTTTGTAGATCTACTATTTTGGCAAAGCGACACCGCCGTCCAACTTGAGTAAAATTAGTCTTGAGTAGGAGTCTACTTTTAGCTGTAAAGGCCTTTTACTGTTGCACAAGGCTAGAATGTCTCCACAAACATCACATCCTCGCCGTCCCACCCTGCTAAGAACAGCATTTTGTCATTTGAAATCATCTCAGGGGATTGGGGAACGAGTAGCCTCAATACTAAAGGATTAACCACAATTGTGGAATGATGAGGAGGGTGTGTTTGCTAACTAGGTTACGCACAAGAAATCTGATTTGACCGACTAGCCGCCGAGATGATTAGCATGCCTCCGCCTGCTGGAGTGACAGCATACATACATACCACACATTTAATTGTGTTTTCTACTATGGGATATTATTAATCATTTTAAAACCGTCATTTTAACATTGATTACCCCTTTCTCATATAAGCCTCATTGCATAAGCTCTGTACATATTTGTCAAGACTCCGAGTGTACACGGGCCAAAGTTTACTCCCCGGCACGCAAGGGAAAAACATTTAACGTATCAATCATTAACACAATATAGTTTGACTCTGCTGCCCTCCACACACCGGTGGACACAAATGGCCATATTCCAAACCGGGCGAGAATGGAGATATTTACTCCTATGCCATATCCCTTGCCTACTACCCCAGCAGCCAAGTTGAAACTATGTCGGGCGGCCTGGTGGGGATACAAAGGCCACATTCCTGTGGTGTATTCGCCCTCCCCGTGCCAGTTATTGCGTAAAGGCGAGCGAGTGAGTGCCTCCCGCAAAAATATCACAAGGCATTGGATGTAATGAGTGTGGGAATGGATTTGTCTTTTGTAGTCTGAGAGAGTGGGGACCTCACCTCAAAGGACAAGCCAGACTGCACCCGTGTATTGTAGGCGGGAGGAGTCAGTAGGCTACTCCGTCCGTAGTAGTAGTCAGTCAATCAACACTAACAAGTGTTAAATTGATGGAAGCCAATCTACTTGTTTTAAAATAAATAGATGAATGAGATTGAGCTGCATGCAACTCAGTTCTGTGGGTTAAGACAGGAATATCAAGGAGGCTAGTTTCTTTCCCACTGCACAAGAACATCCTGTTGCTGTTTTAGATTTATTTAGATCTATGCCTATTTGTGGAAGCCCTACTTTTGTCTTTCACATTCAGGAAGCTTGCAGTGTTACCGATAGAAATAAGCCAACCCACTTCCAAAAACAAGCCAACTCTTGCAAAAGAAATAAGCCAAATCTCTCCTCGAAATACAAGCCAAAACAAGCCCAATACTATGGCCATATAATCCTAATAAAGATTAGATACATTTATGATCAATACTATGTATCATGTCTATTATAATAATGAATGTTTTGGTCATTTATTATACTATTACACACATATTTTAACCAGGACTTAATAAGTAGACACACCAGACCAGACCTATTCTGTCAATGTTATTCACACTCCCCCAAACCTATGGGTATTTAGAATATACATCAAGGAAATGTTGGCTTGTTAGATTTTCAAAACCTGCAACTCGTCATTTCCCCTCGCAACTCTGGGGAATAAACAAGCCTAAAGTCGCAGTAAATAAGTGGACTTGGCAACCCTGGAAGCTTGCAGTAGTCTATTTATCACTTGAGTAACACTCTCGACACCCACATGTAAAAAGGCAGACCAGGCCAGCCCTTGTGTGTCCACTGTCCAGTCTACTGCACTTTGTCACTCTTCCCCTCAGGCAGAATGCCTCACAAATATGTCATTAAAGTTGTTCCCTGTGGAGAGGGATCGACCCACACGTCCGAACATGTCAAAGTATGCAGTGCTCCTACACTGATGCCAGCACTGTACTTTACTGTAGCTCTCTGCACTGTATGCAAAAGCTGTTTCTTTTAGTTTTGTGACAGTTATGCTGCAGTTATGTCAGAGGCTACAGCTGAGTTCAGCAGGGACATTCCAAGATTCAGGGAAGTCGACCATGCTCATCATCAGTAGTGCAATGAGCACACTAGTCGGTGTCAAATGATGCGTTTGTGGATGACCTTCATAAGGTGTTTGTTAGTAAATGTCATTAATTTATTTTGGTCTCTGTATTTCCCTAACTTTGAAAACTTCTGTGGCCAAAGATCATATTACATTAGATTAAGATAACGTCACTCATCTGACAAAATGCAAATGAGGCAGTTGTAGTCTCTGTTCTTATCAGTTTAATATCTGATATGTCCCCTATATGGGGACTAAATATTAAACAGATTTTTTGTAGTGTTGACATCAAGTATGCAAATGAGAACAGTTTTCGTGATACCACAAAACGTTAACTAAATGCTAGCTAAATAACCCTCAAACATCAGACACAGTAATATCCTCAGTGTTAATGAAGCAGAATCATCGGTGGCCACTGGCCACTGAATGTGTTATCAGTCTTACTTCATTTTCATATGCTGACATGACAGCTGTCTCAATTGTTTGCATAAATGTGATTGGAGCTGTATTGAAAGCTGACTGCCTATTTAATACAGTGACCTACAGACAAGTGGATTGGGGTTGACTCATTCAGTAATATGATTGTACACCAGCACTATATTTCTGACACTTTTGCTTATGTTGTAGCAGTGCATTCCGTTGTTAGGAGAATAGGAGATATTATGTAGACTACATTAGAATTGAATACACAAGATCCAAGGACATTTTGACCTACATAGTTGCACTGTAGTATTTGCATGTTATTTTCTTAGAAGTGTTTTGTGTGTGTATATTTTACTAAATGTATTAACCCAGTGCCCAGATAGACAGACAACCTTTCCACTCCAGCCAAGGTGGGCAGCTGGGCACAACGTTGGTTTGTTCATTCTCCACCCACTTTCAAATGCCTTTCATCTGACTGACTGGCAGGATTGGGTGGGTTAGTACAGATGTCCCGACTTGGCTACACAGTACACACTGCCCAAAAAACCCAAAAGAAAGATTAGAATGTTTGCTTGTACAATGAGTAAAAGAAGAAATCCTTGTAAAACGCATGATGGATACAGAAGTCACTGGGGCATTAGAGCTATACTACTCTCCTCTTCCTGCGCTCGCATGAAATGCAGACCATTTTCTTGACTGTAGCGAAAATTAAAATAAAGTTTTTGCTACTTGCATATACAAAGGTGGCGTGTGTTTGTATTATTATGCTTATGCAAAGGCAGTAGAGCTATGGACCATAGCTAGTGCTGTGTATTGTTGGATAGCATTGGGTACAAATATTTTCGTTATGGAATGTAAACCCAAATGTAACCATAAAAAAAGATAATTTATCCTGTTGGTGTTGGTTAATGGCCATTGTACTACATTGATAGAACTTCAACTAATATATTATACTAATACCTTTCCAAATCCAAAGAGGCACGCAACTCTATTCAAATTGTTTTACTAGGACGGCCTAATGGCCCACTGTCCAAATGACAAAAACAATAGACAATGTATTGGCTGTGGGATGGACAAGGAGTGTCTGCTTTGATCAGATAATGTTTGCCTGCTGTATGATTGGTTGATTTGAGATAGCAGGACTGACCTGATTTGGATGTGGTTGACATCCGATCCTGCAAGTGCCAGGTTAGAGATTTTTGCCCGTTGTGGTGGTTTAGCTAGTAAAATGATAAACCACAATCTAAATAAAAGAAGCAGATGCCATCTAATTAGGGCTGTAACGATTATGACTTATTACATGACGATTAATTTGTCACACAAATAGTTGTGATTAACAATTTAATGAATTGTTTGCTGTTGAACACTGGGAACATATGAATAAAATAATACATTTCTGTTTGGCTTTGAAGTTGCACGGAGACTAGATATGTATTAATATATTTTCAAACTAACAATGGTGGAAATAGCCAATCTATAAACTTGTGAGTTGTGACACGTAAGTTGTAGATCTGTTATTTAGATATGTTTGAAAACATTTGAGCATTTCTCAACGATTATTGCAAAATAATTGTGATTAACTCAAATAATTGGGATTAGGCGATCATGTAATAATTGTGACAGCCCTACATCTAATATAATTAAAATGTATCTCTTATCCTGTGTGTGTGTGTGTGTGTGTGTGTGTGTGTGTGTGTGTACAGTCACTAAACAATAGCTGTTACACTGATATTATTTGCAGGGTTGCTGGCCTAGGACTACAGATTAAACTAATCTCTTTGACACAGTGGACTTTCATTGACTGAGAACCTCTTCTCACTGACTGCTAGATACTAAGCCTATCCTGCTTTGTTAGACTGACACTAATATCTGAAGAGCAAGCTCAATTAATTGGTTTCGTGGTTCTGGCTAAAATGATAAAGATCATCCTTATTTTCTGAGACTCTTTACAGTGGTCAAGAGGTGCACGCACATCCACAAATTTCAACGGGTGCAGGATCCAAAAGAATAACTAAGAAAGGAAAGAGGCGATCCGCGCACCGTTTTAGAAGTGTATATCTTTTCTACGTCCGAGCATAGACAAGACATAGTAACGCCCCGCCTGCCTCTGATTGGCCTAACGACACTGCCGGCCTTACCTTATGAATTGTAGGAAGCATAATATTGACCAACATTTGCGGTATATGATTGCTTGTGCAAATAGTCTTGTAACGTATACACATTAACGATACTTTTAAGCGATGCATGATAAATCCAAGCAGCCTAGTGCCAGTTTACTAAAGTATAGAACCTAGTTCACTGTTCTCATGCTTTTAGTTGCAATTGTGTCCGTGTGCTTTGTGGAACGTGGGAGAATCAGGATATGATGCTATACTGTTCCCTAGGTCAGCTGTGGGACAGACATCCACCCCTGGGACCCACAGCTGACTGTGATCCACATTCAGCATGTAGACTTGAACAACAAACCAGTCAACCAGCAAGGCAGTTAAAGGACAGAGCAGATTGGAATGCAGACCCTCTGTGTTTCTGCCTTTTCTCTCTCCCCCCTTTTTTTTTTTTAGTCACCCCCCTTTTGCTCTCTGTTCTCCCACCCGCCACAGAGTGATCATGCATGGGGAAACATTCCATTGGTGGCCCATTGCAGCCTGCTAGGCCAGGGGGAGGGGGGCTGTTTTCAGTAGGGGACGGGGTGTCCTGATTTTTCGCCTGAGTAAAAAAAAGAAGTTGGGGTTTTGTAAGATTGCAGATGTGACGGAAAGTGGCAGGGTACAGCGCGAGATGAAGGAAGACGGAAAATCCTCCTGAGAGATTTCTAGATGGCTACGATGATATTAATGGTATTGGTAGTAGTCAGGATGTTTCAATTTAGATATCGTTCTGCGATTGATTAAGCTTGTAAGTTGCTAGTGGAACCAAGTGAATCGTTAGAGTGAATATGTCTGGCACTACTGGGCAACAGTGAACAGACCTGAGCAAATGCTCCAATCATTGGAAAAGTTATATTAAACCCTGAACCAGTATTTGGCCCTCATATGTGTCTTGAGTAGGTGGTGTTGAGGGCAGGCATGGCTGTTGTTGGCTTAATGCGTTTCTTTGTCAAAGAGATTTTATTCCGGTCTGTTTCCCCCCTTCTCACACTCGTCTCGTCCTGGCCGCCTCCTTCCTCTTTTTGTTAGCAAGGAAGATTTGGGAATAGAGGGCAGGATGAGGTTCCCTTACAATGTCAAAGGAGCAATAAATGGCTGTAAACATGTTTAGGGTGTACGTAGCCAACTTGTCTCACTAATTGCTGGTGTTCATAGGCGTACTTCTTTGACGTTGTTGTGCATAGCTATAACGATTAGTGAATGGCATTTCCCCCACATGAATTGCAAAGGCAACAATAGAGACTAAGAATTTCCTTTTTGGTTGGCTGCCAGTATATGGATGTTAGAGGGCTGTGTTTTAACTTCAGACCCTCACCCTGTGTGTGGAAGACTGAGTTTTACCAACCTATAGCATCATCTCAAAAGCACTGTTAAGCTGTAGCACACAAAATCCTGAGAACACACTGTTGGAATTCCCAGCAGTCCCACCATCAACAGTGCAAGTTAACCAAAAGAGCTAAGCCAAAATGTCTGTGAATTCCTCTTAATGTAATCGCACACTTTACGATAAATGTTCACATTGTGGCAAACATGTCAGAGATCCAGGAGATGTATCAGGAAATAGTTTTATCAACATCTCATAAGGGGATAAAGCCTGGAAAATATCTACTGACAAAGGTGTCTAATTGGAAGCAAATTAAGTTGGGTTACATGTTGTCCAGTCTAACGGAACTTCATGTAGCCCTGGCTTGTACTAACTGTACTTCCCGGTTGGACACTTTGAGCAGCAGATCTTGTCCAGCCTAGGAAATAGTAGAGCATGGAAAGTTTACAGTGAATGAGAACCCTGAGTTTAGTTTACTCTCTGGAGGGTATGTACAGAGAGAACAGAGCAGCTGTCTTGAAAACCCTCTATCAGTATCAAGTCTACATTTCCTACTTGAGTCACTGTTGTAGTTGTCCCAAGATTCCCTTGGCAGGTCTCTTTGGCAGGTAGTAGTAGAAGTACTAGTAAAGCCTAATGTATTGACCAAATCTGAGCATCCAGGTAAAGGAGTTTGCCAGAAGTACGTAAACTTGAGCGCAGCTATTTTTAAACCGGTGCCGGAAATTAGTATTCTAGTGTGTAGACCTGTCCATGTTGCACATCCTGGTGTTGGAATCCTTTTGAAGTGAAATGTAGCGACACAGTTTTGACCATTTAGCTTTAGGCATTTTTGAGCCGTGTTTAAGCTAATGATAGCTTGTATGCTAATCAGAACAGTCAGAGTGTTGTTGTTTACTAGTGCGGTGTACCAGGGGTTAAATTGACAGCTCGGGTGCAGAAATGAAGCACAGAGATATATCCATATTATTTCAGTCTGTTTACTACAGGATGAACCAGTCCAATACTAATATACTAGCACTGAGTTTCAGCCCGGCTGCTTGAATCAAATCATCTCTGTCGACTGAGGTCTTCGACTGACTACTAGAATTGTTGATTTTCAGGGGCTAGTCCCTGTAATTTGTGATACCCTAGGGTTTGATCAGACCTCGACTATCAGGGCATCCCAGGAACCTCAAGTCAAACCGTTACAAAGGTCATTATTTCTGTTAACATAAACTACTACCTTTACCAGACAAATGTGTTAAAAAGCTTGGAGAATCAGTTACTATGTGCAGAGACAGTTTAGGTCAAAATGTAGATATGATCAGCTCCCTTTGGAGATTCGCCAGTCCATGTTATCGTCCTCTGCCAGGATCGTGTCAAAATTGACATCCTTTTCCATTTAGTTTATTGAGGTAGTTCAAAAGTTGGCTTGTTGAATAGACGACATGGTGGGAGGTATGATAAGGTTTGGGACATGCAATGAACATTTACTATGGTGTACATTCTTAAACCTCTGCAGGAACCTTGACAAGAGTTCTGCTGACCTAGAAGCAGTTATTGCCTTCCTGCCCATTATGAAAGCGATAGCCATGTGGGGAGTTGGTCAGTGATCCAAAATCAACACGTTAAGCACTCTTGACAATCACAGGCTATGGATGCTGCTGGCAGCTCAGCCAAACTTTTCCCACTCCAGCCCATGTGGTTTGTGTCTACTCAAAGTGTGTGACAGCATTTGTATACTCGAGCTTGAGAAATTGTGGCCGCCATGTGTGTGCGTTTGCATATGTCATGCATGTGTCTGTCTGTATGTGTGGACAATCATTTACAACGGAAGTTGTGGATGATGGGGCTTGCATTGAGGCAAAGATGCAGAAGATAGGAATGTGTGTTTTAGGTGTGTGTGTGTTAGGGGTGGGGGCAGCTGTGTGTGTGTGTTGGGGGTAACTGCTCTAGCCTGGAAAAGCTTTTTCACCTTCTAGTCTTTCACCAGACTAGCATATCTGTGGCTTTTTCTGCCCGAGGCAGCTGGTAAACACTATTGTTAAATAAGCACAGACCCCTCTACAATTGCATGTTTTACTTTTAACCTACCGAACAACGTCTATATTATATAATGCTAAGTTGTATATAATGCTTTATCGGATCCTGCAAAGAATATTTAGCATCACATAGGCTTTCCCCCATGAAGGACCATTATTCTGACCTCACAAGTCACAACCCCACTGTCAGTTTCATATTAAGACAAACTACTACCTCTCCTAAAGCACAATCCTGTGCTTTTTTTGGGAGCAAAAGATGTTGGAGACAACCTGCTGCTAAATGTATTTTGATGCTGTGCACAATACCTGGACTACATATCATCATGTTGTATAGAAGACAGTGTGTCATTATTCAAATCATGCCTGTGATAGTGTCACACACATTCCCACCCATGCAACACTACAGTACACACACAAACAGTTAATTGATTGCTTGACAAATGCTTAATAGATACATCGTGTTGAGAAAGTTGACTCCACCTTCCCCAATTCATGACAAATAACAATATTCAGCAAACAAATGCTATACATGGAGCACATCTATTGAATGTCTCTCATGCAGCCTGTGAGACCCTTTACACATTTCTGCTTGTTGCCACAGCATATTTCCACCCTACTGGTGCTGTTGCCATGGCTGCAGTGTGCAGATAGCATTCGAATGCATCTGTGGATCTTCTGTAGTCTAGGCTACTTCTTCAGAACAGCAAACGGAACTTTTTGATGGAATCGTTTAAACGGAGGTGCCCGATAGACAAGTGTTTAGGGTTCATGTCATACCATAATGGGCATAGAATACCTGGATAAATGAGTTGTTGGTTTAATTCCCGACGGGTGGGACCTTTTGCTTCATGGCATTCCTTATGGTCCTTCCCCACCGAACAGACTTGTTCAGCCTACGTCTAAACGTCCAAGAAGACTACTTCAAACTGTCACAGATTGCAACAGACTAGCATTTAGTTCAGCACAAACCAGTCGGCCGAAACATTGTTATTGCGTATGCAAAGTAACCTGCAGCACTGGTTTGCAGTGTTGCCAGTTCTGCTGATTTATATGTGACTTTGGGCTAGTTTTTCTGTGAAATAGCATAGTTTGGGCTTGTTTCTGAAGTGTAGTTGAAGTGCTTTACGATTCCTTTTGAAAATAGCTGATGTAATGGTGGCTCAAGTGGTGAAATTGGTTGCTTCTTTTGGACTTATTTTGTTCGCTTGTTTTCAGTCACAGAATCTGGCAACCCCAGAGCCTCTGTATCTGAGAACAAAACACACAGGCCCGGACGGTTGGCTCAACGGCGTGCCACGGGTTCGACTCCCGATCCCGGCGGCCTTTGCCTCCCCATCTCTCTCTCCATTTCCTGTCAATTATTTTCAACCTATCAATAAAGGCAGAAAAAGGAAGAAAATAAAATATCGTAAGAAAAACAAAACATCATTTTATTCCCCGGCTGGCTTCACTTTGGAGTTGATCGATTTGGTATAGGAATTGAGAGTTGAGATTGAGAATATGGTATCTAGTTCACACTACACCAGTAGTCGGCCGTGGCTAAAACATGACGAGCAGACTAGGGATTCACTCTACAGCAGGGGTGGGCAACTTTGACGATGGAGAGGGCCACTATATTTTCACACTCACTCCCTAGGGCCATATATTATGGTCGTAGCAAGAATAGCCGATCTACAAGCTCAAAACGCGTCGCGCTGCGACACGTTTTGAGCTTGTAGATCGGCTATTTTTGCTATATTCGAATTGGAATCCTGAAAATTTACATTTTTATATAATTTCAAATGCCTTTTAATTATACGTGTGTTGAGCATTGAGCTACTAATTTAGACTGAAGTCATTAAAGCAGGTCATGTTTGGCATGTTGTGGAATAGTGACAGCTGGAACCAACATCATATCAGTATTCTGACATTAACCTGAGGGTCACATTAAGTGAAGGTGGGGGCCGCATGTGGCCCCCGGGCCGCCAGTTGCCCACCCCTGCTCTACAGTGTACTCATCACTACCACATGGATATCGACATGCTCAGTTCTTCAGCAACGGGTTCTGACCAGTTGGCACGGCGATAACGATGGCAGTCGACAGGAGCTGGTCAGCAGGCAACTCTAAACGACTAAACCTTAATTGAAAAATGTATTGCGTGACAGATGGGAGAGGAAAGGGGGCACAATATAATCCTCAATGTTCATTTAACCCATTCTGACCGGGCACCCATTTTGGTGTTGGCATCATGTTATGCTTTAGCTATTGAAAAATAGCAGATCTACAAGCTCATATCGCGCCACCGAGTGGCGCGATACGAGCTTGTAGGTCTGCTATTTTTGAAAAAAATCGAAGAACGACTGACATTTTTAGAATCTGATCTCAGGTCAGAATGGGTTCGTCAGACCAGCGTGTGTCCAGTGGAAACCTCGTATGAATCTGATCTCAGGTCAGAATGGGTTAACTCTTGAGATTGTACCAAATGGACCTGTACAGTCCATTTATACACCGTTTCAGAGTTGACAACACTCTGGAAGTTACAATGGAAGACAAACCCACTTGGAGAAGGCGGCCTTCACTCACTGTTGCTGTTAACAAATGTTTCCGTACCACAAGTCTAATGGACGGCTTTGTTTCATACACCCGAGTAGTCTATAGATAGATGTATTTGGCCAGTGGCCATATGCCATTAGCGGGCCTGTATTTCAAAGTGTCCAGAGCGATGCCTGTGGATCCTGGGAGTGGATGGATTTATGTGCTATGGAGTGATGGTTTGGTTTAGAGTTGAACATTAATATTAACGTACTGAAATAGAAATGGTGAGCCAATGACCATGCTAGTCTATGGTGACAGGCAGTAGCACGCGTGTGCCACACACACACACACACACATACACACACACACACACACACACACACACACACACACACACACACACAGTCACACACACACACACACACACACACACACACACCCCACCCACCCCCTGCAGTGGTTGCATCTGGAGTGGATGTTTGGCAACTGGACCGCGGCTTAGCACAGTGGCTGTTTAGTTTAGTGCCAAACACATCTAGCCTAGACCCAGAGAGTAAACTTGGACAACCAGTGCAGCCATCCAACCTGAGTATGGATGTACAGTATATGCTGCATTAACCCATTCTGACCTGAGATCAGATTCATACGAGGTTTCCGCCGGACACACACTGGTCTGATTAACCCATTCTGACCTGAGATCAGATTCTAAAAATGTCAGTCGTTCTTCGATTTTTCAAAAAATAGCAGACCTACAAGCTCGTATCGCGCCACTCGGTGGCGCGATACGAGCTTGTAGATCTGCTATTTTTAAATAGCTAAAGCATAACATGATGCTAATACCAAAATGGGTGCCCGGTCAGAATGGGTTAAAGGTATCCTTGAGTTCAATAAGAAGCTCTGACAATTCAAAATAAAAACAAGGGCAAGTTCATTCTTAAAATTCGATCTAAATCATGATCGTTACCTGCCAGAGTACCTTGCACGGTAGAGCAAGTTATTAACCATAGCCAGGACATATACCCACTTATGGTTAACTGTTCTGTTCTTGACAAGTTCAACTTCAAATGTCTGAGAACTTTGCTTCTGTCGTTTCCTGAGTGGATGGAATCGAAAACGAGCAGGACCCAGCACTGATGGGGGGATGTAGATAGTATTGGTTGGGTGGCTATTGTGCAGGTAAGCTAACCGCTGTCCTCATGAGCAGTGCAGTAGGTTGCTAGGGCAATTAGACACATGTGACTATAAGAGTGTGTGTGTGTCTTTCATGTTGTGCTGTCTCTGATTTCGCTGGCGATGTGCTGTTGCTGTATTATTCAACAGCATGCTAACTGGGTCACTGGGCGACAAGGTGAAGAGGGCGAGGCATGGCCCAGCCCCAGTGGGACATGTGTGCGCGTGTGCAAACACAAGGGGTGTCATGATTCTATAACATTGTAAATCGGGCATTGCTGTTAGACTTTTTAGTCTTGACTTGTAGACTTCTTTCTCAGTAAGTACTTTTATTTGAATACCGTAGTAACCATTATGCTGTGCTTCCCTCAATGGCAAAATCATCATTTGTGTGAGCATCACAAATGGGGAGTATTTGAAGGACTGGATTTTGAATTTGTCGCACGAAATAACCATAAGGCCAGTCCACACCAATGCAACTCCTTTTAAATTGCAGTTACTTGCAACTACTAGTTGCAACCATTATCCCAAATGGCAGTTGCAAGCAGTTGCATTGGTGTGGAGTGTGGACTAATCCTAAAACAGTTTTGTTGCAAGGAGTTGCGATTGGTGCGGTCTGGCCTAAAGTAACATAACGTTGTTGCGTCTTTGAAAATGTTTCCTCTTTTTCCTTTTGACCGTAGCACAGGGGAGCAAACGCAGTTGAATGGTCACTCTACCATTCAATGTAGTAGAAGACCTGCGAGTTTACACCGCAGATATGTCGTCTCCGCCTACAGGAAATATGTTTGCTGCGACCATGAGACCCGTTTCTGAATTTGTCTATAGCCCAACAGTGCCATTAAATATTTATACACATTCCTGCTGAGCCTCCATGTTCCACTGCTCTCATTTATAGCAAGGACACACTTTCCATAGTGTCTAGTACCTACGTATGCCAGTCTCTCTCTCGCCATCCATCTTTCTCCAGTCTCCACTCATTTCTCTCTCCCCGCTTCTGTTAACATCACTTTCACTGACCTCATTCTAAGCTTAATATGTGAACAAAGACTACAGACCCGGACACAGTTTTTCACCAGCCATGGTTTAATATAATTTTTCTGGGTTAATATAATTCTTCTGTTTGGGGGCTGCCATTTGTGTATTTCTTGACTGGCTCAGAGAAGGCCAGTCCTGGGGCTAATATTGAAGTCTCTTTTATTTATTTTTCTCTCATTATTTCTGTGTATGCTGGTCCATTGTACACAATTCATGAGTATAGTATAGCTAGCTATACGTCTACAACGTGTGAATCTCGTTTGCGTCCGAGCCTAGGCATGGTAACGCCCCACCTGCCTGTGATTGGCCTACCGACACTGCCCGTCTTGACTGTCCTCCGAGGTGGATATGTTGGATAGTCTGATGCGAGGTTACTCTGTGTCTGTGGTGGGAAATAATACAAGTCTGATACACGCACTTCTGTCATAAATGCTTTAGGCAAATAACAGACAAAGCCCAGCTGCAGATCCATTGCATATGCGGCATATACTACTGAAGAGAGGAAAACTCGCACTTCTGCTATTGTTTACTGAGCCTCAGGGTCGAGACTACCCTACATAATCAGACAACGCCCCCCTTTGTACCAACTTACCAAGGCAATATATGAACTAAGCGTGTTCTTTTAATAGCCCTCTGAAATCTGTCAAACACACATCCTTGCACTAGTATGTGGGAAAAGGGAAAATTAGCTAAATGTGTGGCAAAAAACGCTTGCCACTAGCTTTTTTCACAGATGTGTTCATAAAGGTGTCTACAATCACATATACATTTGAAACTGGGGAAACTGTGACAGCTGCTGAAAGTTGATTTTTAGTTTAGCACAAAAAACACACTGAGGTCAGCACATTTGGGCACATTTGGGCAAGTGGCTATGGCCGAATTTAGCCCAAGGAGTATTTCCGTGCAAAACTAATGCTTGGAATGGATTCAGCATCATGAAAACCCCCTAGTTTGACATGTCACATGCTACATGCATAATTAAAGTTTTGAAATTTTGCCTTATATAGTTATATTGGTGGTACCCCAACTTTCAGCAGCTGTCACAAAGTTTCCCAAGGCAGTTGGGTTGGAACAAATGTATGTTATAGTAGACACCTTTATGGACACATTTGTGAAGAAAGCTAGTGGACTGGTAAGCATTTATTTTGCAGATTTGCCTCACATTTCGCTAATGTTCTCTAACTAGTTGTGTGTATGTGCTGAATGGTCATTCTAGGGATCATACATCATCATAATTTAACCCGTTGATAACCTGGTAACTAAAACAAAGCAATACTGCCTCATCAAATTTGGTGTTGTGACTTTATATATTGTCAATTACTTGCATGAGAGGGGGAGAAATAGTGGAGTTGGCTGCTTTAGCAGACAGTTTGAGGGTCCAATGAAGCACTTTCTACTACTTTTCATCCAACGCCTCAAAAATGGAGTTGGGTGGTTTCCTCCTGACAGCAACGATGCACTAGTTTGTCTGGATGAGAGAGATGGCTTCTTCTTTTGAGCAATTTGCTCTCCCCAATGTTCAGACAAGACACGTTTTCAGCTTGTAGATCTGCTACTTTTGCTATTTTTTTATTTCAATCCTAGTTGTTGTTCTCCCGACTAATGCCTTGGTGGCGGTCCTGCGGAGTGAATCTCACCCCCAAAGAGAGCAAGAAGTTCAAAAGAGACTGAGAACTGGAGGCATTAAACGCTGTCTCACCCCAGGGAGTTGTAATGGGGAAGGAAGGCTTCGCGTTTTCTGCGGTTTTCTGTTCCTTATTTATTTCAAACAGAAGGGCCACCACATGTGCACAAGCTGGGCCTCTATGAATGGGAGTGAGTCAGAGAGCCATGTCAGTGTGTCAGCCACCAGCTCACCACTGGGTCTACTACCAGCCAGGGAAGGAGGAGGGGAGCTTGCCTGTCCCACGGCAGACCAGGCAGGGAAGTGGCAACATCCTCTTTGCCACATGGCAGGGAAGTTTTGGCAGCAACTGTTCACTTCCCAACACGGAAAAAAAACGCAGCTTTCAACAAGATTGTATTCACATTAAGAAAAGAAAAGCGTTATTTTGGGAATCCCCATCCCCTGGGGCTAGTGAAACAAGTATGTCTCCTAGTCCTATCCACCATGAAGCCTAATTTATACTTGGGCAGCAACATGACTGTACAGCCAAGTATAATTTAGGGTTAGGTTAATGGTACTTTATTTAGGTCAGGGAAGCCCTCTGCTGCGCTCTGCATCCTCCCCAAAACATTAACACATGCACACCACACACAGTCACACACACACACACACACACACACACACACACACACACACACACACACACACACACACACACACACACACACACACACACAGAGAGAGAGAGAGAGCACGCTACAGAGATCTTGGAGACTACTATCCTGCCTGATCCAATCAAACCTAACCCAGAGGGATTACTTCACCGCCATGTCATGCTAACAAAGACTACACTGTTGACCCCGCTTTGACTCTACTGGTGCATGGGAGCACACATTGGCCCGGCCTACATGTGCGGTTAAAGTCACACCCTGGTACGCCCCGCAGCAGATGAAACCCATC
This sequence comes from Protomyctophum parallelum, assembly GCF_964188405.1. NCBI lineage: Eukaryota > Metazoa > Chordata > Actinopteri > Myctophiformes > Myctophidae > Protomyctophum > Protomyctophum parallelum. The sequence goes on along the minus strand of NC_139706.1, from coordinate 45,760,039 downwards.
AAGACCCGTGCATGGAGCAGACGTGTTTGTGTGTCTGTTTCTGACACCAGTGCTGTTGAAGCAAGCAGACTTTCTGCACTATTGTGTGGGAGTATTGGTGTTGCCTCACTTCCTGGCTGTTATTGCCACCGCAGTAGTATTAAATCCAGTCCATATCACCACTTCTGGGTTATATGGACCGGATTATTAATTATTTTACTGTCGAGTACAAACATATTTATTGGGTACGTCGCACAATCATGTCGTCATAGGCAAACCTTCTACAAATAATGGGCCAACATTTGGTGGAAATGGCAGATCTCAAACATGGCTTGAAGATGGTGTATATTTCCTATTTGACGTAAAACAAAAAAAAATATATATAGGGTTTAAAGGATCACCTTTTAACAAGTTTTCTTAAAGTCCTCATTAATAATCATAAGATGGTACCATTTCTGACTACAAGATCTATGTCTCAGAGGAGGGCTGTGTGGACTGTGTTCAGAAATCTGCCTACCAGTGACCTCATTGGTAGGCAGGAACAATATTATTTCAGCATAACTTTCCAGGAAGACGAGGGCTGTAGTTTTCATTAGGTAGCGTTCTGAACTGTCCAGACCATAGCCCACCAATGAGACGCCATGTGTGCCATCGTATAATCTGCATGAGGACCAATATATATTTTTATAAAGATATTGAAAATGGTGGTTGGAATGCTCCTTAAAACCCATTCTGACCGGGCACCCATTTTGGTGTCGGCATCATGTTATGCTTTAGCTATTTAAAAATAGCAGATCTACAAGCTCATATCGCGCCACCGAGTGGCGCGATACGAGCTTGTAGGTCTGCTATTTTTGAAAAATCGAAGAGCGACTGACATCTTTAGAATCTGATCTCAGGTCAGAATGGGTTCATCAGACCCAGTGTTTGTCCGGCGGAAACCTCGTATGAATCTGATCTCAGGTCAGAATGGGTTTATGTGGGTGAAGTAATCTAAAAGGGATTACTTCTCTGTCCATTCTAAACCCCTAACCTAAACCATACATTGGTACCCCCCCCCCCCCAAGGGCGCGTGTCTGTCTGTCTGTCCTATGTTTTATGTTTTATCATTTCAACCTTGAGGCCAGGCCAGCGAAGCCAGGACCATTAGATTGTTCTTCTTTACATTTGGCTTCTAATTTGCTCTCGTACGTATGTTGTGTAACTAATTATCAGGGTTAAGGTTACAGACATGCGTGTTGCATTACATGAATGCTGTACGTCTCCTGTCACTATAAATGTAATTTTAGAAAGCTGCTTTCTTCTATAACTTAATACCAAATTACATACAGAGATGGGCAGGACTCTCTCTGGGCTGAGTGCGAGTTCTTCTGTCCAATCCAAGCCCCATCTCCTCTCCAGCCCTGGCTGTGACACAGTGACACTGAGCCTGTATCCTTGAGTCAGTCTGAGCTTTCCTGTCTGTCTTTGTGTGATATGACAAATAATCTGGCCAGTTAATGTCCATTCACTTTGTGCACTGATTTGTGTGTGTGTGTGTGTGTGTGTGTGTGTGTGTGTGTGTGTGTGTGTGTGTGTGTGTGTGTGTGTGTGTGTGTGTGTGTGTGTGTGTGTGTGTGTGTGTGTGTGTGTGTGTGTGTGTGTGTGTGTGTGTGTGTGTGTGTGTGTGTGTGTGTGTGTGTGTGTGTGTGTGTGTGTGTGTGTGTGTGTGTGTGTGTGTGTGTGTGTGTGCTTCAGACAGGCATAGGTCCAGTGAGTCATAAAGCCATTAAAGGCTAGGGTGAGCTCTGGAATGTGTGACGGAGCTTGGTGTGTGTGTGTGTTTGCACGTGCACACGCCCCGGGTCATCAAGAACCGGAAACTCGGTGAAACAAACATCGCTGAGCGTGCCACCACTGCCATGTCTGGACCCTCTCAGTAATTTTACAAGAACCCCACCCCCCCTCGTTCCCTACCTTGCCTACTTTCCTCTCCTCCTTCCTTGTGTTCTCCACATGCTCCCTGTCTCCTTCCCGCCTCCACTCTCCCTCCTTTCCCCCCCCCCCCCCCCAACTCCTAACGACACCCAGGGCAGTGCAATTCAGCGGGATTTACAGAAGGGCTATTCAAGGACACATACACACACACACACACACACACACACACACACACACACACACACACACACACACACACACACACACACACTGTGTTTGGTCTGAAACAGGAAGTTTGGATCTGTTTGTTCCAGAGCACCCCCTTCTTCCTTCCCTCAGTTCTTCTACCTGTCACTTTACTGCCTCTTCATCACTACCCATCGTTCACTCCGTTTGCTTTCTCTCTCCCTCGCTTCATGTCTCTGTCTCTCTCTCTCGTTGTCTGTCTCTCTCTCTCTCTCTCTCTCTGTCTTGCTGTCGCTCTCTCGCTGTCTCATAGGAAGCTCGGCAACAGAGGGGGTGGAGGTTGCGTTTCACATTCCTGCATTCAGAGAAAACACACACGCACACACACACACACACACACACACACACACACACACACACACACACACACACACACACACACACACACACTGAAGTACACACATTGCATGCATGCATACACAAGGCGGGATGCAGCCAGGTCATTTAAAAAGATATGGGCCATAGAATACCCAGAATAACTTTGCTTTTCTGTCTGTCTTGAGAAACGGGTGTGCCGTGCTGTCTGGTGATTAGAACAAATAGGTGCAATTTGTGTGTGTGTGTGTGTGTGTGTGTGTGTGTGTGTGTTGTATTGCTATATAATTGTCCCCTCAAAGTATAGTAGAAGTTGAGAAATTCTAGTCATAGAAGCACTACTTGGTACATGCAAGATAAACTGTGGTTAACAAAGTGAAGATTTTTTGAAGTGCTGCTTTTGCCTTCCTCAAACTCTCAGATGTCCTCACGTGTGTGTGTGTGTGTGTGTGTATATTTCCGTCCTCAAAAGCTGATGTGTGATGTCCTCACAAGTTTAGTAATACAGACTTGTGTGGGGATATTTCCGTGCATGCACTCATGTTCATGTGTGTATGTACATCCTCTGTTTGTATTTCGGCATGAATTCTTTCTCCATCTGTTTACTTTGTGTGTACTTTGTGTGTGTGAGAGACTGTGACTGTGCACGTTTGCAGGGGGTGCACCTTGTTACATCACCGTTGTCGCCGTGAACAGGCAGTTAAGTGTGTTGCCTTATAAGGTAAAAGTGAGCGAGGCGGGTGGGCAGGGGAGGGACAGGAAGAGCTCGTTACTGGGACAATACTGTCTGCTGCTGGGCTACTGGGCCGCCCTGAAACACCCGTTTGACCACATTGTCTTACACACACGCACATAGCACTCACTCTATTTCTACATTTCTATCTCCTTGTCTTCTACTCTTTAAAACAAAATCAAATACAAATTCTAACTTTATGCTTCATGCTTATATATATGTGTGTGTGTGTGTGTGTGTGTGTGTGTGTGTGTGTGTGTGTGTGTGTGTGTGTGTTCTCATGCCTCATGTCAGATTAGCAGAGCGCTTTCAGATAATGTCAAGGTTTGATGTGCTTGCACACACATACATACACCCCTGTGGCGAAAGCAAACATCCTTTACTTCAGCTAAACAAACTTACTTCATTTAAAAGGCCACTCCATATCAATGCAACTCCTTGCAACATGCAACTAATGCAACAACCATTAATGGTAGTTGCAAGGTCGGAGTTGCATTGGTGTGGAGTCAGTGTGGACTGGCCTTAAAACTGTTTTGTTGCAACTACTGTAGTTGCATTGGTGCGACCTGGCCAATGGAGGTCCTGCTGAAAAGTATAGTGTCCACTTCATAGTATATCTTTTTTGCATTCACATTTTATTCATTCGTTCATTTGTATTTCATTTATATTGTGCTTTTATGTCAGTGTTCTCACGTTTTGAGGTGCCGTGATTTGCCCCATGATCTATTCATTCCCCTCCTTCACTTCTATCCATCTTTCTTTTAACCACTTGAACAGTAGCAGTTTCTATCTATCTTTCTTTGAACCACAATAGCAGGTCATAATAGACATTGAGGGAAAATAGCTGATAGTTGTGAGTGACATGTTATGAGGCTGTTTACTTGTACGGTTAACCTGCCCCCAAACACATACATGCACTGACACATCAGTTGCACAGTAAAGTGTTATGACCTTGGCTGCACAGTTACTGTAGTGTGTGTGTGTGTGTGTGTGTGTGTGTGTGTGTGTGTGTGTGTGTGTGTGTGTGTGTGTGTGTGTGTGAGATATGTGGTTCTATGTGCTGATTTTAGTAAGCAGTGGTTCGTTGTGTGTGGTGGGAAGAATATTTTCTGATGATTAGAATATCCAACTGCTGCTGCAGTGCTGAGTGAGTTGAGGCTAATGCCACCAAGTTTAGCATGTGTTATTATTTCTATCTATAGTAACACAACATACCATTATAGCCTAACAGAGAATGCACATAAGCCTCACAAGCACTTAACCACTAAGTGAAATTATGTTTGAGGGTGGAAGTGACATTTTTCTGCTAATGGACATTACTACTTCTCCTTTTTCCTGTTCAACAACTTCCTGTAATGGGCTCCATTGGTTCAATAACATGCTAGCTATGTGGTTTGACCTCTCAACATAACTAAGTGTCCTAGCCTTAACACTAGAGCCATTACTATGTAATGTGTGACCGTTTTATGTTTAGATCTTGTTTAGTAAATGCATGCAGTGAGGGGAGCTCTTATCATCATACATATTCACATTCTGGCCAATCACAGTTTTCCGTCTTCAATATGTACTTTGCTCAGCCAAGCAATGGCTATGTAGTGATCAGCCAAACACAAGCCAATGTTTGTGTTTACACAAACCCGGAAAGTTGGGCATAGGAGGGGCTAGCAACCCTCAAAAGTTTAGGTTTTTCCCCGAATAAAATCACACTTTAACAAAGATTTGATGTAACTTATCTGGACTGTGACCAGTTTTCTTTCTCACGCTCGGAAATAAATAATAGAAGCTGCTGACAGTAGCAACTCTATGGAGAAGAAAACTTGTAGTCATAAAATACTTCCACATCTCAGTTTTCCAGAATATAAGCGTCAAATAACGATGTCACTGAGTTGCATCATTACAAATGCACACAGTTTATGCATGCCAAATCTATTTTTTTATGAACCCAGGTTTCCAAGGGAGTGTTGATCATACAGGCCCTATAGTGTAATGTGAATGGGCTGGAGGCGTAGTGTGGCATCCGAGCCACTCCCTATAGTTGTGCTGTTAGTGAGGAGGATGTCGAGCCATTTAGTCGGTCCAAATAGTTCCTGTTGGACTGGCCCCCCCATGCTGTCATCATCGCCATCGTCCATCCTCATACCTCATGGTCATAAACGTTAGTGGAATGATACTGCATCATTGGTTAGTCATGCAGAGATATGTGGACTTGCTGGCACACACCCTACAGGAAGTGCAGTGTATGCACACACAGTTTGAGTAAGCTGACTCAACTTACTCAAACTAAGTTTCCCCCTTGACTTTAACTATGCCTATACTAGTGCTCATGAGGATGAATTATAGTTGAGAAGAACATGGTCCGTCTTTCAAGTCAGACTGGGCTGTATTGAATAAAATTCACAAGTACAGTACTGTATATTTGAATGAATGCTACTAGTATGATAAGCCACTTAACCACCTTGACATACTTTAACCCTGGTCTGGCCCTGGCCTTTGAGCATGTCATTATAGGTGAAAATGGCAAATCTAAAAGCTCAAAACGCATCACGATCAGGGAAGCACTGCACTACACCGCCTGGCTGGAACCATGGGCTTTAATACCTGATTTGTCTCTGCAACTTGAGGCTGTTAAAATTGTTTGTGAAATAATTAATAGAAAAGGTAGGCCGTATCTTTACAAGTTTAAAAAGTGAGGCTATAAAAAGGTCTTATCTACAGGCTAAACTCACATTGAAGCTGTGTATTCTCCCTGTGTGCAACTCAGACTCTTTTTTTTAACTACCTGTAGATTCACAATGAATCATTTTAATAAGATTTGTAAAGGTAGTTCGTGACATGATATGCGTTGTAAGTTAATAGTGTTTTTCCAGCCAGAACTGTTTCATGACTCTGACCCCAACTCTCAGCCTGATATAAAACAACATGAACTCTTACTCGGAATCTAGAATGATTCAACCAGTCAATGGTTTTAATAAAAGGCTTATAGAAACCACCCTCTTCTGCCAACCCCTGTTTGGCCTGCCAGACACACACACACACACACACACACACACACACACTTTACCACAGGCAGAGTGTACAATAATGACCTCAGCTCGTTCAGTGATTGGAGAGTTGCAGATTTGTAATAGACTAGACTGGGTCAGGTTGGTGAAAGGAGGGGCAGCTTCTGGAACAGAAACTCAGCCTGGCTTCTCCTGGGGCTACGGTCTGCCCGGGGCAGCCTCCTCTTACTCAGGCCAGGAATATTCAACTCTGTGAATGAGTCAGAGGGCCGGCAGACGGCAGTGGTCACTGGTCATGCCTGCAGCCCAGACAAGGTCATAAGAAGAGTTTATTAACCAGTGGAGGACACGGCATACTTGTAGAGTGGTGATAGTATTCTATACAGTAGCACTTTGTGTCGCCTACAAGCAAAGTGTTGCACCGGTGGACGGCTATTTTAGCGACCAATGTTTCTTGCTCTGTGTGAATTTATTTTGCAATGTTGAACTGTGACCGGATAGAGACCAAAATGGCCAATGGCTACCTTCGTTCTAATCTGTTGACCTGACCACCAGCCATTCAATGTCATCACAGTAAAGCTGTTTGTTTCCGTCTCTCACAACTTTGATAATATATAGCTGGTATCTGATAGCATGTTACGAATTTGCATTCCATATCTGTTGTTGGCAAATTGTTTGAAGTTCATGTTGTAAAAGGAAACTGTTTGTTAGAATAATTAGCTGAGATTTACGGCTGAGTTTAGCATTCAAATTCAGAAGTCTTGCCTTTGTATATAAATCTAGCCTTATCTGTATGTCAGTCCTCTGGCACGGTGTCCTCTGTATAGGCATGGTCCAAGCTCCATTGTGTGGGATTGAATGGTGGTTTCCAGGTGTTATCCCTGATCCTGCCTTGGTCTCCAGGCGTTAGTCTGTTCTGACCAGGCGCCTGAATGGGTGGCCTTATCTAGACAACGAGCCCACACTGCCATTTACAGAGCCGGGATAAGAACCAGACCTTGGCGCTGTGTGTGTGTGTGTGTGCGTGCGTGCGTGCGTGTGCGCACAATCGCACATGTGCACACTTGCCAGAGCTAAACAGTTTGCATGGTTTTATTTTGTCAAGCTACTGTTTGTCTGATAAAGGCATTGTAAAGTATGTGTCCACTAAGAGAGTGTGAGAGTGTGATCACATATATAACAAGGCTACTAGTGTAGACTTATCCTGGCCATGTCAGTTCTTTTAAATTTTTTCCCCCAGAATAAACATAACCTTGTTTTAACCTCTAAAACTGAATGTTTTAGAGTTTCATAACCTGTCATCATGTTCCCTAGACACCAGCTGCACCTCCTCAGTCTATGGTTAACATAATTTCTTTGTTTCTAGAGGCTTTAGACTATGCTATCACTTCTTATCGGTTTTCTTGAAGTTGCTCGAGTTTATTGTAGCCTGCTTCCCTGAAAATGATCATCAGGATGTTGATGGATTGTGTGAGAACAAGAGAACCAATAGCTGAGTTTTGGAAAAGGGGGTAATCATCTGCTATCATTTGACAGTGCAAGTAGCCTAATAACTCCATAGAATGAAGAGGAGAGCATATTGGAAATTAGGCTTTTGAGGACATGCATCTAAACCATACCATAGTCCGTAATCAAGCTTAGTCTTGTCCGTCGTCATTGGAGTGTGCGGTCCCCTTCCTGAGAGAATCAGTGGGAAGTTTGCTGTCTTAAAAGACTGCATGTTCACTTAAATCATATCAATGGAATATGACATCATAACCGTCAGTCATCCAGGTGTAGAAACTCCAAGGTGCTGACAGACTTACAAGTTGAACACATTGTAAGTCATTGCAACACCTGCCCACGTTATCTTGAACGCACCATTTCTCCGCCTATGTGCTCCTGAGGTGTGTCCTCTGCCAGTCAGGGCTGCATTCAAGTAGGCAATGTGCTACTGAGCTGTTGTCAATGTGTCCTGCGATGAAAGGTTTTTGTAATTGTAGCAGTTTGTAGGTACGTGATGGCTCAGGCTGTCGTCTTTGTCAGCACCACGTATCAGTCTTAAATTTTCTGCCTGGTTGACTTCATCTACATCAAACTTTAGGAAAGCAAACAAAAGGCTGATTTTCATGTTTTATCTATCATGACATCAATGTTTTTGTGCTGCCTGCTAGTAGGCGTGTAAATATACCAAAAAGTCCCGTACAGCATTGCAACATTTAAGAACATATGTGTACACTCCTAATAGTTGGTTGATAATAATGCTAACACTTCATTGTAAACTAGAGGTGTGGGAAATGATCTAAGAGGGGGTCCATTTTGGTTACATTTGTAGTGTACACTCTAAATTAAATTATCATAAGTATTTACTGTGTTCTGGACTAGTGTACTGTTTTTGCTGTGTACTTTGAAGTGCCCTTGGTTTACAGCTGTTGTGTGAAAACCTTGTTTTCTGTATAATGGGCAACGCCTCTGTACAGTTGTAATGCTCTCACTGAACATTCTCACGATAGATACGCTTATACATAAATTTATTTTGGTTTACCGTAATTTCCGGACTATAAGCCGCACCTGAATATAAGCCACACCAGCCAAATTTAGGGAAAATACCATATACAAGCCGCACCGGACTATAAGCCGCAGCTACGTTAGCTCAGAGCCTGAGATGGCTCTGCGTTAGCTGTAAAAATCCATAGATTAGCCGCACCGTTGTATAAGCCGCAGGGTTCAAATCATGGGTAAAAAGCCGCGGCTTATAGTCCGGAAATTACGGTACTAAATATTGTTTGTGTAATGTGTAAAGTATGTTTGAAGATGACGTCAACAAGTGATTAATATACTTGTTCATGGTACAGCAGGGTATATCATATTAATATTGTTTCTGATGCTCTAGCTGCCCTGTTCGGATGCTCCGACGCCTCCCTCGCGCTGCCATATACTGTACAGCAGACGCTTATGCTCGGCACATTAGTAGCCAAAATAATTATCTTAACTGAGTGGAAGACACCCAATGTTGACTGTACCATGTTTTACTAAATGGCTTAATGAATTCGTATCTTTGACACATTTGGAGAGGTTGTGTTGCAACGGCCAGGACAGCAACTTTTGAATATATATGGGGCCCTATTACAGCTCACCTTGATATATATATATATCCACTGTATAACTGCTAGCCTGATTGCCCTGCTGCTATGCTCTTGTTGATGTTAATACTCTGTATGGGCTCTTTTTTAAACCAGTCCCTTGACTTAAAGTTCCCTCGTCAAGAAGTGCCCCTCCAGCTGAATCAAGTTCCCTTGATTTAGGGTGCTGGGTATAAAAAACAAGTTACAGTTACGAATACACTCGCCCTCCTTGTGCAGAAACAGGAAACAGACACCATTCGTTGCTATGGTTACCATCATGCCATTGTGTACCTGTTATTTGGTTTGTACAGTTATATTGCATTGCATCGTGTATATGTTTTGTGTGGCATGTGGATTTCATTAATATGGACATTTAAAAGGAAATACAGCGTGACTTTCAAAAAGGACATGTCATATACATCCATGGTGTTTGTAAATCATTGTGTTCAAAGTTGTTTTGTGTGGTTTTATTTATAGTTTTTCACGGTGGGACGTGGGGTAACGTCAGTTGTGAACGTCAGTTGGAGCGTTGTCTATTCTGCATCAGATGAAGATTGTTGAGGAGCAGTTTATTTATCATTTATTTGTGGTGGTAAATTACATTTGTAGGTGGCGGTTTCCATGCGGACAGAGAGCAGGGCTGCACAAGACAATCGAGTCTAGATCGGCATAGACTCGCTCTTGAGGGCTTTATAAGCCACTTCCACTCAAAGTGTGTAGGGCGAGTGGCGAGGAGGCGGTTTAAAAAAGAGGGTATGGCTGCTGCTCTGCATGCCCTGCTGCTGTGCTTTTGTTGACGTTTCACGATTGTTGTGTTCATATTATAGGCCCATGCTATCCCATCAGTCATCACGATAGGTCTCCCACTCGTTTCTTATACATTGCCCAGTCTGGTTATGTATGTCTTGTTTGTCATGTCTATAAAAAAATCGAATAACTAATATAACAAAAACAAAAAAAAGTGATTATACACTGACGCATCACGGTAAAGCAAAAAAGGACCGACTTCAAATATGTATTTAACTGTTTGAAATAACTAATGAAAAAGTAGCAGTTTAGAGATTCACACTCGGAACCCGGAACAATGAACCTTCTGACTAATGACAAGGCACCAACTCATTTCCTGACTCATTTCCTGACAAACTCCACCCAAAATCATCTCATTGTTGTCTTCAAAGCAGAAAGATGTCTACCTGTGGCTGATCCTACTAGTCCTCCTCCTCACCTCCTTTATCCCTTTGAGCCAAGCTCTTATCTGTCCTGCTTCCAATCTCACTAACCTCGGATTGTGTCTTTATTGTTGAGTCAGTATACACTAACCTTGGAGTCATTAGGAGTCGTGACCTGAGAATGCCTTGGGATTGGAGAGATCAAGTTTCTAAAAATAGCCTGTGTGTGTGTGTGTGTGTATTCTCTGTGACCCTGGTTGTATGCAGTGTCTCATTGGACAGATGAATGTAATCTTGATCTATACTTGGCTGATGTTGTATTGACCACTTCAGGACCAGAGGGAGATTTATTACATGTATTGTCTGTCTTGACTGAGCATTGTACTGGCTGTGGTGGTTGACCACACTTGAAAAAATACTGTTGACTGTGAATGCATGAATGATAAATTAATGGCTTGTTAAAGGTTCTTTGAATGTACCATACAGTAACAGTATCTTCTAATGTCTCCACTAAAGGCAGCTTGCATCTTAGATCTGTAAGTATTCTGCATTCCTGAAATAACACAGACATCCTCCACGGACATCCTCCTCTGCCCCCCCTTCCCCGTTTCCCGTCCTGTGCATCTAAGGACAGGAAATACATTTGTTAACTACCGAGTACTGTACATGGCATAAATACAGTATGTGCTCCCCCTGATGGAGGCAGTCTCTCCTGCTATGGGATTTTACTGAAACAGCCCATGGGCCCTTTTTGAAACTAGCTCCTCACCACTCGCCCTACACACTTCCACTCGGTTTGAGCATAGATGTATAAATAATAGAGACTGCACTGGGATTCCCCTCCCATCCAGTGCCATCTCTATGATTTATATATGTATGCTCAAACCAAGTGGAAGTGTGTAGGGCGAGTGGCAAGGAGCTAGTTTCAGAAAGGGGGTATTAAAGTATGCCGTTCCCAGGCCAGTTTATTTGGGGAGTGCTTGGTTTTTGTTCACTCAACGTCCAGTGTACAGGCGCACTCAGCGAGGCTCTTGAGTGCCCATGCTGAGCAGCCCATGGCCTCGTCCATGTCCACCAAGGGGTGGTCGCAATTGGTTATGAGTATCACTTAACCCATTCTGACCTGAGATCAGATTCATACGAGGTTTCCACTGGACACACACTGGTCTGATTAACCCATTCTGACCCGAGATCAGATTCTAAAAATGTCAGTCGTTCTTCGATTTTTCAAAAATAGCAGACCTACAAGCTCGTATCGCGCCACTCGGTGGCGCGATATGAGCTTGTAGATCTGCTATTTTTAAATAGCTAAAGCATGACATGATGCCGACACCAAAATCGGTGCCCGTTCAGAATGGGTTAAACCAAAAACGAGCACTCCTTCTGCGATGTTCAGTCGCAGTGATTGGGGGCGGGGTTTTGAGAATGGCACACATTTGAAACAACCTGACCTGAGTCAAGCCATTAACATACAGTAGCCTCCTCCTTCCTTTGATCCTCTTCATCATGTCCCACTGAAATGTTCCCCCTCGGTGGTAGTAAAACCTGTACCTTTTTAAGTGGTTGATATATGGCTTCAAATGCCTCTGATGTGTAACGAGACGAGTAGGGTAATGATGGGAGGAGGGAGTCATGGGAGTCAGCGTGAGGGTGAGAGAGAGAGAGAGAGTGTAGGAGGACTTCGAAGACATTCCTGACATCTCCCCAGTTCAGCGGCCATGACATGGTTCCTTTACCATTATCACCCTCTGTTTTTCCACTTTTTCTCATTTCATCTTTCTTCGCCCTTTCTCCCCCTATGTTGCCTTCTTTGTCTACAAGGGACAAAAGCTGGTTGCAGACATTAAACTTAAGGGGTTTGTTTTAAGCCAGCTAAGGGCCAGATGGGTGGGCCTTGCCAAATAGTACAAGCGAGGCAACTGTAGGCATGGAACATTTGAAATAAATTGCGTAAACCTTTCCTTGCCTTAACTTATACCTGGCATTGCCCTAAACTGTCCTTGAGGTGTCTCAAGTACGCGTCTGCTAGTCCCAAGTACATTCAAACAAACCCTATATGGGATTATTTACAAGGGCAATTTCCAATTTCACCCATGTCTGATTCCATTACCATTTACTTATTCCTCCATCCACACCAATCTTAAGTCTATTCCCTTATTTTCCTTACGCTTGCATCTCTCCCATCTATCTCTTCATTGGAGTCCAGGGGGTTTGTTCTGGAGCTGAGATCAAAGGCTTCGGACACACCTCTTTTCTTCCTGTGTCCTCCTTACCTTCTCTCCCCTCCACTTCCTGTGTCCTACTCCTACCCTCCTTCCCAGGAAGGGTCACAGTCTCTGCCCACCACTCCCTCCTTCCCAGGAAGGGTCACAGTCTCTGCCCACCACTCCCTCCTTCCCAGGAAGGGTCACAGTCTCTGCCCACCACTCCCTCCTTCCCAGGAAGGGTCACAGTCTCTGCCCACCACTCCCTCCTTCCCAGGGAGGGTCACAGTCTCTGCCCACCACTCCCTCCTTCCCAGGGAGGGTCACAGTCTCTGCCCACCACTCCCTCCTTCCCAGGGAGGGTCACAGTCTCTGCCCACCACTCCCTCCTTCCCAGGGAGGGTCACAGTCTCTGCCCACCACTCCCTCCTTCCCAGGGAGGGTCACAGTCTCTGCCCACCACTCCCTCCTTCCCAGGGAGGGTCACAGTCTCTGCCCACCACTCCCTCCTTCCCAGGGAGGGTCACAGTCTCTGCCCACCACTCCCTCCTTCCCAGGGAGGGTCACAGTCTCTGCCCACCACTCCCTCCTTCCCAGGAAGGGTCACAGTCTCTGCCCACCACTCCCTCCTTCCCAGGAAGGGTCACAGTCTCTGCCCACCACTCCCTCCTTCCCAGGGAGGGTCACAGTCTCTGCCCACCACTCCCTCCTTCCCAGGGAGGGTCACAGTCTCTGCCCACCACTCCCTCCTTCCCAGGGAGGGTCACAGTCTCTGCCCACCACTCCCTCCTTCCCAGGGAGGGTCACAGTCTCTGCCCACCACTCCCTCCTTCCCAGGGAGGGTCACAGTCTCTGCCCACCACTCCCTCCTTCCCAGGGAGGGTCACAGTCTCTGCCCACCACTCCCTCCTTCCCAGGGAGGGTCACAGTCTCTGCCCACCACTCCCTCCTTCCCAGGGAGGGTCACAGTCTCTGCCCACCACTCCCTCCTTCCCAGGGAGGGTCACAGTCTCTGCCCACCACTCCCTCCTTCCCAGGAAGGGTCACAGTCTCTGCCCACCACTCCCTCCTTCCCAGGGAGGGTCACAGTCTCTGCCCACCACTCCCTCCTTCCCAGGGAGGGTCACAGTCTCTGCCCACCACTCCCTCCTTCCCAGGGAGGGTCACAGTCTCTGCCCACCACTCCCTCCTTCCCAGGAAGGGTCACAGTCTCTGCCCACCACTCCCTCCTTCCCAGGGAGGGTCACAGTCTCTGCCCACCACTCCCTCCTTCCCAGGGAGGGTCACAGTCTCTGCCCACCACTCCCTCCTTCCCAGGGAGGGTCACAGTCTCTGCCCACCACTCCCTCCTTCCCAGGGAGGGTCACAGTCTCTGCCCACCACTCCCTCCGACCCAGGAAGTGTCAACGTTCTCTCATTACATCCTGCCATTCTGTCACTGTCCCACTGATTCGTCAGAACAAAGACAAACGTGGCTCACCCAAACTCGGCTCTTTACGTTATTAAAGGTATATTCAGTGATTTCACTCAAAAAACCTTAGGTTTCGTTTTTGGCTGTGGGACCCAGCCTTTCATCCAATCAGGATAGAGAGCCAAAAACGAAACCTAAGGTTTTTTGACCCCCAGGGTTTAACTGGGGACAGGGAGGAACTCCTTATATGGTCAGCACACTCTATAGTAGAGAGGATTATCACAACAAAACAAAAGAATAAGTGATATTTGAATTAAGTGAAATCACTGAATATACCTTTAATATTATACTTTAAAAATGTTCCGGGTGAACAACCACTCTTAGTAGACTATCCTATCCAGAGTGACATCCAGTCCAAAGTGTAAAATCAGAGCGCCTGAACCCTGGTCAACCAACAACGGGTTCGAGTGGTCAAAGTAAATAGAGTAACGAGAAAGCAATTAGCAGGTAGACCTCAAACCTTGGCTAGCATCTGTCTAAATAATATAATTGGCATCTGGAAAAGCAGACGGCATCCATCCATCGAAATAACGTAACATGAGCATTATGTGAACAAGTAAACATCAACACCAACTAAATAGGCACAAGTACAGTGGATAACCAGTGCAGTCGGCTGAAATAATTGTCACGTTTGTGGGAGGAAATGAGAATATGAAGATATTTCTTTCTCTTCGGTAAAAAAACCCTGCATATTCTTTTCTTTTTGAAGTACAAATCGACCCTATGAATCTTTATAATACTACTCTTGAAAGTACTCTACCATCACAGCCTGTTATACCAATAAGGACCACCATAGGTTCTCTGCGGTGGTCTTCTAAGAGCCACAGTAGAATGACTATACATACTTTAAAGGATTATTGCTTTTTTTTTTTTTTTTTTTTAAGATATTTTTTTGCGGCTTACGCCTTTATTGATTTTTTAAGGGATAGAAAGTAGGCTGACAGGAAACGGGAGAGAGATGGGGGGATGACATGCGGTAAAGGCCGTGTCGGGTCCGGGAGTCGAACCCGCGGCACACCGCGACTGGATCACCAGTCTGGTGCCCAGACCGTTACGCTACGGCCTGGGCCAGGATTATTGCTTTTAATCTGAGACGGATCTCTGGGTGAGTGTTTTTTGCATGGGCTGATATTTTTAGGGGATTAAGGATGGCTGGCAGTGAGGTCTAGATGCTAGAGAACACAAAAGCAGCATGTAACTAAGAAGTGAAGTGACTTCTGCTTGTCTAGACACTGAAACTGTAACCTGCGTACTAAGGTCACTCTGGATAGTGTTGTCTGAATGCAGAAAGAGTATAAACTATAATGAATGAATAGGCTTTGAGTCAAGCAGTGTTGATATTTTAACGATGCATGCAACATTGTCGCTCAACTGTTAATGTCGGTGGTTGAGTGACAGTGTTGTGAAATATGCTGTGTGTGAAATCGGTTGTGCAAGCAGTCGTTACTGACACGCACGAGGAAGAGGATTATACTGCCTTTATGTTTGTTGAAATATTGCAAATAATATAGACCGTGTTATGTGATTTAGGTTGGGGTTGAATGGAATTCATTGCCGAGGTCCAATTAAGCCCCCTTAAAGGCAAAAAGTCCCTGTGGCTCTTTTCCTCAACATTTTGGTCAACATCAACAAAGGGCACAGAAAAGCTGTACGTATAGTGTGTGAGCTTGTATCTGCGTGTGTGGTGTGTGACACCAATATGCAACTTAGGCTTAAAAGATGGGTTGAGTATCAACTCACTGTTATGTTTGTTTGTGTGTTTAAAATGATTTACTCCCCAGTCCGCCCCCAGCCCCTTGTAAAAGGATCTATGTTTTTCTGACCCCAAAAGGGTTAACTGATGGGGTAGACACACACACGCGCACACACGCACACACTCCACCCTCACTGACTGTGCAACCCAACCCAGTGTAGCGTTCTTCTGAGCAACAAAGACAGGAAGAGTCATTAATAAATCACTAAATAACTACACCGCTAAGACACTTTACCTCCCTCTCTCCCTGCCTTCCTCATTTCCTCCGTCTCCTCTCTTCCCTTCTTCACCTCTTGTGTGTGTGTGTGTGTGTGTGTGTGTGTGTGTGTCCAACATGTCTCTACTGCCATGTTAGTAAACGACCCCTAAGATTGAGATGTGGGAGAGATGGATATGCGTCACTCATGTTCGTGGTCTTGGCAAGCTCTCGGGTTACTCATTCCTACACGGCCACATTTTCACTTAACAAATGCTCATTGGACTCTCTCACACACACACACACACACACACACACACACACACACACACACACACACGTGTTCTCTCTCTCTGTTTCTGGCCTCCAACCTCCATAGCAGGACAAGTAAGACAATGGCTATAAGTAAATGAACAAAGGTTGCCGATTTGATTGAGTTCAGGACAACCACACAGACGGGTGAGAGGAGGCTGCACTAGGTTAACATCGTATGGGTCCAGGTTCATTTAACACTTTGTCTTTAGGTTTTCTTCATGGCCACGGCCTAAGGAAAAAGCTATGTGGCTATTTTTCTCTACATTTTGGTCAACAACAAAGGGCACAAAGTCTGTAACTCAGGCTTAACAGGTAGTTTGACTATCGACTCACTGTTGATTACAGACACGGTATGTTCCAAACATGCACTTTGGTTGTTCCATCTACTCTGGGCAGTGGGCACCAAACACCTATTCCACTTAACCTTAGCAAAATTCAATTTTGCCGACAGACGTATTTATTTTTAATTTAGCCGATATGTCGGCACCCTCCTCCCACTCTGCCTCTTCCTCTTGTGTTCCTCACATTCCTACATCCATCAGCTTAGCTGCTCCTCCTCTTCCTGCGCTCTCTTCCTCCTCCGCTCGTCCACTCCTCCCATTTCCTCCCCTTAAATCCTCCCTTCCCTTTGTTTCTATATTAGGAGAAACAAGACGTTTGTCTGCTTGATGGTGCCAGCCAGGCTCTTGTGCACTCGATGAACTTTGTAAATTGCCATATTCTTCCTCATACCTCAGTTCTGGTGTTCTAGGTGAAACTCTGATCAAAATAGCCTTGCACATTCTCTGGTTGTATAACTTGTAATAATGGTGAAGATTAACTATATAATTGATTTAGCTGGGGACTCTTTCTGAAACCCCCCCCAAGGGGCCCCTCAAATCCTCTGCACAAAGTTGCACTTTCTAGTGCAGTGCTCTGCGTGGTGAAAGCTGTAAAACACTAAGTTTGTATATGATTACAAATTGTAAGATTGATCAAATATTTAATTCTGAATATGATATAGCCCTACTTGGCTGAGAACACTTGTGTTAAAGCTGCTGACTCACATAATGACATGGCTGTCTGTCTGTCTCTGCTATGAGAAAATGTCCCCCATATTAGAGCTCATCTTCAGGGACTACCTGTCAGCACATGTGTGTGTGTGTGTGTGTGTGTGTGTGTGTGTGTGTGTGTGTGTGTGTGTGTGTGTTTGCGCGCGTGTGTGTCCAGACAACATGAGCAGATGAGAATAGGGCAACCTCTCCTCTGTCTTCGTGACTGAGAGCGGTGTCCTCTAAATCCATTGATTGGATGTGTACACTCTTGTGCATGTTTTTAACTCATCATTTCTACGTTGGGGACTATGACAACAGCACATGCACATTTGTGTCGGCGGAGGCCTGGAGAATGCTGAATTTGTCCAAACAGCTGTTTTGTCATTCAGATGAAGTTCGTTCCTTCCTCCCACTCGCTGGGTGTGAGGCAAAGCAACACGCACACACACACACACACACGCGCACCGCGAGGGGGGATAGCAGCCCTGGGGCTGTATCATGCCTGTATCATGTTCCAGTGTGACAGTATAGACCCGTTGCTGCTGCAGCTCTAGTAGTAGCAGGCTGCATATCCTGTTACACATTGACTCTATGAATGGAGCTAGACGGTCTGCATGTAGAGTTCTGTACCATTGTTTGAGTTCTCTTTGATTCTAGAATGGAGGTTATGGGTTTATTACTATTATACCATTCTAGAAAGGAGATTAGTTTCACTGTGCATGGTTCTGCTTATATAGTTCATACTTTTGTCACTTGTATGTTTTGCTGAGGTGGAGGGCATCACTGTTTGACTAAATTAATTGAATTCAAGTCCTTGGCTGGGGGAACCCTCTAATAAGCATTAGGCTATTTCAAATGTCGACATACTGTGTGTGTGTGTGTGTGTGTATGTATGTGCACACATACTGTATGTATAGAGCTGGGAAAATCCAGTTAAAATGGAGCTAGTATGGTCTGCATGGAACTGCACATAATAGCCGACCTGTGTTGTTGGGTGACTGAAGCAAACCCACACCAGAGAGAGAGAGAGAGAGTGAGTTTGTGACAATGGCCAGTACACTGCACGCCACAGCCCTGTTTTAATTGGTGCGTGGCTAAGAATAGGTAGCCTTGTGTCAAGCCAGACCAGACTAGCGCACACTGAGCTTTATTCATGGGGCCAGGCCAGCATGGTTTTGGCCCGGCCCAGTCCAGCAGCTTTGGATGCTTTCATCCCAGTTCCTTGAGGTTGTAACTCCTGCCAGGGAGCTCAGCTCTGTATAACTCTTAGGACCAACAGTCTAACCGTAGAAGTGTCACTGAGACGGATGTAGAATTGCACCTCGTATGGCCAAAGACCAAGCCATCTAAAAACAGGATGTATGTACGTGTACGACTGTCACTGTACGTCTCCTCAAAAGTCCAATCACAGCTCATCGTGCTGCTGATGAAGCACATGAAGCACCTCAGGCTCCGGTCATAAATGAACACGGCATAAACGAGTCTAAACTATGGAATGCCTGGAGAAGTGAAAGTCAAAGTGAAGCACAAAGTGTTAATAGTGATTTATACTTTGTTCGCATGCCAGTGTTGTGCACAAACAATAGCCAATCTACTGCCATGGTGTGGAGATATTCCCACCAACTAACTAATAAACTAATTTTATATATTGGCTGTGCAATTGTGCATACTAGTGGCTTATTGTCGGTATCAGCCGGTAACACACTGGAGTCTATCACGGAACCAACCAAAAAAGCATCCACAGAGCCGTTTGGTCAGTGGTCACCCACCCTATATATACGACAATTTGTACGCGTTACTGTACTGTACTGAGTACCCACAGTTACAACAGAACGAACTGACTTATGATTGTACATCCTGTGGGTTTTGTGCATTATTCTGATTTCTGTTGAGTTGAACTACACTCTGAAAGTCCCTACCTACCTACCTACCTGTCTGACTGACTGACTGGCTGACTTGACTATTTTACAACCTGCTGTGAAAGAACTGTGAAAGTGTGGGCTACTAGTTGTACATCAATGTGTGTGTGTGTGTGTGTGTATGTGTGTGTGTGTGTGTGTGTGTGTGTGTGTGTGTGTGTGTGTGTGTGTGAAAGTGAGAGATGTGCTCTGCGTACATGAACCATGTCATGAAGACCCAGAAGCAACACCCTACATGTGTTTTGCCATTGCATACAGTCAGCCATGCACAGTCAAATGCCAGGATAGAGAGAGGGAGCCCTTTGATTTGACTTGGCAGACCTTGGGTCTGACAACCACACTAGAACAGCATGGCAATGCAAGAATGAGCTCATCGACGCATACCAGGGCGTGTGATATCTCTCTCACTCATATGCGTGCGTGCGTGTGTACACACACACACACACACCATGTTGAAGTCATGTAGAGAATGCTAGGTAGTTGTGCAATAACATAGTGTTCAAGCCTGGGTCATTCTTTCCAGGTGTAGCGGGACACACCCATGTGTGACACATACACACACACACACGCACAGTCAAAAATTATAGTACGAATGCTTTGGGTGTGGTAATTACTAATTGTGTATGCTTAATTGGGTCTAAGTGGAGCATTTGAAGTGTGTGTGTGCGTGTGTGTGTTTGTGTGTACGCGCACGCAAGTGTGTAGATAGTTGGTTTGTCGGTGGTGTTTTAGTTTCCCCTGCATTCCTTTCCAAGGAGTGGTGAAAATCTGACAGCCTGAGAGAAAGATGTATCAATCAATTCTTCCCGTCTGTGTCATCTTCTTGGCCCGAATGACCCCATGATGTTCACAGTACTGTCTGTATGCTTACAAATATAATGGCGTGTTAACTCTTAAGAGTTTACAAATGTAGCCAAATGGACCTGTAATAAGTAAGTAAGTAAGTACATTTTATTTATAAAGCACCTTTCTTAACAAAGTTACAAAGTGCTGTACAATGAACACAATAAAAGCAATCAAAAATTAAAACGGGACAGTACAACAAGCAAATAAGAACACAATCAAGTACAATCAGGAAAATGTTTCCGAAATAAAAACGTTTTCAACAAACTCTTAAAAATATTGACAGACTCAGCGTTTTTTAAAGTGCAAGGCAGGGCGTTCCATAGGGTAGGTGCAACTACTGCAAAGGCACGGTCACCCTTTGTCTTTCGTTTTGTCCCGGGAACCATGAGTAGGCCTTTGCCAGAGGATCGCAGGGATCTCACATTGACCTTGGGGGGCAGAAGATCACAGATGTATGGTGGGGCCAGTCCATGTAGGGCTTTAAAGCAGGGGTATTCAACTGGCGGACGGACCACCCAAAAAAAAAAAAAAAAAAAAAAAAATGTTTTTTTTTTTTTTTAGTTAATAATATAAATAACATCAGATGGTACATTTCTCATGTGAAATTGCTGCAAAGCCCCCAAAATGTCCCCCAAGGGCCCCCAAAATTCTGGCGCGCGGTGTGATTTGGATTTGGAGTTCCACTCCGGGCCTGCACTCTGCACCCTATTATTGGTTGGTTGGAAGGGGATCTGATTTGTATAAGCTTGACCATACTAAACGGGCATAGAGCCCCGCTCTCCGATGGACGCCGCGCATGGGACCGGACCTCGGTCTTATTCAAAAAAATATTTGTGGACCTTCATCATTTCTAGTTGAGGACCCCTGCTTTAAAGGTAGTTAACAGGATTTTAAAATCAATTCTAGCCTTGATGGGCAGCCAGTGGAGTGTGGCTAAGACCGGGGTGATGTGTGCTCGACGGTTGGTGTTGGTGAGAATTCTGGCTGCTGTGTTCTGTACAAGTTGAAGTTTGGATATTGGGACTTTAATCACAACGTGTGCCTTCTCAGCTGCGGTTACATGAGCTGATTACATTTATTCTTAATTCAATTAATTCAGATGATGACCTTTTAGTTGAGTGCTAAATCAAAAGAATCAATGATGCATCCAAGGCATTGTCCTGTTCTCCACACGACCGTTTCTGACATTCCTCACAAACATAGCAGCAGTTTTATCAAAATTAATGTCATTAAATGCATGGGAGAAGGTGAGAGTGAGCCCAGGATGACCGTGACAGAAGTGTCCGATCAAATCACCATTCTTGTTTACCAGGGGCAGAGGGGAAGCTTTACGTTCCAACATATGGTGAATTAATGGCCCTACACACAACCATCATAGTACTATTACAAATGTAAATATAAGCATTTATTAGACTAGACTCAGTAGACTGGTACGTGTTGGGTTCTACTCGTGAAGTTGTGAATGCATGCCATTCACAACTTGCATGTAGCAGCTGTGTGTGAATCCACATATGACTGCTGGGGTAACTTTAACATGTTGGAGAAGTTCTTCTTCTTGGCCAGATTCTTGGCTTAACCCATTCTGACCGGGCACCCATTTTGGTGTTGGCATCATGTTATGCTTTAGCTATTGAAAAATAGCAGATCTACAAGCTCATATCGCGCCACCGAGTGGCGCGATATGAGCTTGTAGGTCTACTATTTTTTGAAAAATCGAAGAACGACTGACATTTTTAGAATCTGATCTCAGGTCAGAATGGGTTAATCAGACCAGTGTGTGTCCACTGTCCAGTGGCAACCTCGTGTGAATCTGATCTCAGGTCAGAATGGCTTAATTTAATTGAATTGTGGATGACTTCAAGCAGCTCCGTCCTCACTCTGTTGCCCTTTTCATGCTGCCTTTGAACAGACACAGCTCAGTCAGATTGCAGAATCAATGTGTCAATCAATGAGGTCTGTGTTGAAGGCACCGCTGCTGGCACCGCGGCGCTGGCATGACAGAATGGGTTTGAAATGAGAAGTCTGTGCACCTTTCTACCTTGAACCGCTCCCTGATTCTTTTCCCTTATTTCTCTTCCAATTTAGTTCTGATTGCACAAATGCGTTGCTCGCACAAATCCGCCCTTGTTGTCCCTCTGTTGTCCCTCTAACACATGGGTTTTCAACAGGTGGTCCGTGGACCACTGGTGGTCCGTGAAGGTGTTGCATGTGGTCCCTGACCATGCATTTAGTAATGTAGGAAAGTGAAGATTCGTATTTGAATTTATTGTATTGACCACAAGTTGAGAAACAATGCAGTAAATAATCTGGTGACAATGATGACGCATCGATGTTGTCAGTTACTGGGAAGACGGATGTCAAGAACTTCCACAGAAAAGTGAGTTAGAATCTCAAGCGAAACCGCACCGGATTTCCTGGTTGAGTCACCATTATAAGGAAATGTGCCCATAATGAATCGCAAGTCTCTGCTTACTGAGTCATAGAATAAGTTACAATGAACAGCAACATGAGTTTAATATGGAAGGTTAATTTCTTTCCCCCACACCACGACCATATCCACCCTCCCAACACAACAATGGTCCCCAGGTTGATTTTCAGTCAGGGTGGTGGTCCCCAGGTTGATTTTCAGTCAGGGTGGTGGTCCCCAGGTTGATTCTCAGTCAGGGTGGTGGTCCCCAGGTTGATTCTCAGTCAGGGTGGTGGTCCCTGGTTCATACTCAGTTGAAAACCCCTGCTCTAACACACACACTAGTGATGTACCTACCGGGTCTGTTTTATGTTACAGTACAGTATATGTTGGCGGCCAACAACAACACCAACATTCTTCTGTTTGTAAAGCAGTGAAATGTATTGGTACTACCTGACATGTGTGTGTCAGTGTCTGCACATGCATCATGCTGCTCATGCATGCATGCATTAAAACGGCTGACCCCAGTAGACCCTGCAGTGTCCTGTCTCTTCTCTCAGCAGGAGGAATGTTGCCCACTCTTCTTAACTAGTTCCAGAGTCATGCTGCCCACTGTTTCTTCTGGTCAACACAAGGGTGATACCCATGCTTGTACTTTCAGAGAGTACATGCTAAACCCAGTCTGAGATGGCTGCTTTTGAGATGGATGATGTATATGGCTATTGGCTAGGCTACACAAAGAATATTGGTGTAAGAGTCTGTGGCTTAATTCATAGGCCTGACCTGGGCACACACACACACACACAACACCATTTGACTTGGGTTAAAAGGGGCTGTCTGTCTGGCACCTTTTTTATTTTGAAACCTGTGTGGCATTTGCGATTTCTCAAAGGTAATTCCGCAGGCTAATGTGGTTGTTTGTGTCCTAAAGTGAGAGCATGTGGTTGCTCTGCTCTCTTCCCCTCTGTCTGACTCCAGGAGTGAGCTAGCTTGTTATCTGTGTCCCCAGACCTCAGCCCAGGTCAGAAATTCTCTCATTTACACCTGATCTGTGTATAGAACACAAGCATCCCTTGTGCCCTGGCTTAACAGGCTTAGCTGGCGCTGACCCTGGTTGACCATTCATACCAGATTTAGACTCTCTTCCATTTCATTTTCATCAATCGAGAAAGTGGATTTTATTTAAAAGTTGCTGAAAGGAAGGAAATGCGCTGGAAAAGGTTATAGGAAAAACCTCAAAATGTGATGGGCTGGCCTGTTTAGTGAAATTTATTCTTCACTTCAAATGTCAAATTTTCCTATACATGGAAATGTGTCTGTCCATTAAAGGACCACTTCACTACTTTTCAACCTTCATATAATTGGTCCTCAGTCCTCACTAATGCTCATGTTTTTTCTACTCTGTCTGTCTCATATTAGGGCTGTGGGCAGTTCAGAAACCCGTCCACCAGTGACATCATCGTTAGGGATTTTTTTTTAAACCAGAAAAAAATATATATGTATATGTGTATATATATTATATATATGATTTGTATTATCGTGTGAACGATGGCTTCCATTTTCGCATTGCAACTTTTCAGGAATAGAAGGCCTGCAGTTTCTATTAGCTTGGATTCCCCATCGATGATGTCACTGGTGGATGCATTTCTGAACTGCCAATTATATGAAGATAGAAAAGGGGTGAAGTGGTCCTTTAACCTGTATAAAATCTCACATATTTAGTAATTGAACCCTCTGGGTCCTGCGAATTCATGCATGCATTTTGTGCGAGTACCAGCCATTAGTACAGCTTCTTGTCCCTGACCACCAGCTACACAGAACGGAAACAATTATTCATACTTCCTTACTAAATGACAGATTCAGTGGAACAGAATTCAATAGAGTAGAAGTGTTTCTGTTCCTTGTTTTCAACGGAACGATCTATTCTTCTATTGTTTCCATTTCATGGAACGGTATGATGGTGATGACGTTGAAAACACTTTGTTACAAGAAATGCACGACTCTGTAACTCTGCAAGTCCCGACCTGTGTAGTCCCTCTTTCCTCTGCCTCAGAACCTCTCCTGTTGTCGATTGTACTGTTATCAGCGGTCCTGATGGCGCTGGAACATCAGTAGTACAGATATGTTATATGTTATGGTACAGCCTCAGCTTGGCTGACTCAGTGACAGCACATTTATCTGCATATTAAAGCATATTGATAACCGTGACATGATGATTGTCTACTACTGTATCAGAGGGACTGACTGTATGTACAATATGAGATGCAAGTGTGTTCTGCTCATTCTGTTCTTATCATGGATCCATAATCTAACTAGGGGAGTGGACGTCATAGATCCACTGTCCTACTGTACATATTTCTCTGTGTAATACACTTTAGAATGTATGTGTAACGCTTCACTGTGTTGCCATATGCGCCTGTGACTCGATGGATCCTCACCCCCCCACCCCAAAGATTTCGATGGAGACTTCTAGAGGTCTTAGAGATGGTCGCCCTTGAATCATTACATTATACACAAACATCACAAGGCCACAGAACATAAGTAGAGGTCCCAGTACATGATTCTGTTTCCCAGCTTGGCTGTTTGA
Source organism: Protomyctophum parallelum (assembly GCF_964188405.1). Classification (NCBI taxonomy): domain Eukaryota; kingdom Metazoa; phylum Chordata; class Actinopteri; order Myctophiformes; family Myctophidae; genus Protomyctophum; species Protomyctophum parallelum. The sequence goes on along the minus strand of NC_139706.1, from coordinate 45,734,842 downwards.
GAGCGGACCATAAGCAATCGTTGATGCAGCGATTGTGCATCCAGTCTCTAGATGCATTCAGCGGTGGCCACTGATGGCTGAGGCAGGACTTCTTGTCCTGACACTGGCACTTCCTGAACGGCCTAATAAACACTGTTGTCACCAATTGATCCTTTGTGACGTGAAGTCCCACCAGTGCTGCTCCCACCCAATTGGTTGATGTTGCTACTTGCTAGGTTGGACAAAAATCTTCTCTCTCTAAATACATTGCCACATATTGATATTATATGTATTCAGTTCTTGGTTTATACCTTGGTATGAGGAACATCTCGTGTGCAGTATAGTGACTGGGCATAAACAACCGCTGCTTTGCGGAAGGAGCCTGCTGCTTGGTCGGGCAGGGACCTGTCAGAAGGCTGTCAGAGAGTCCTTTGGCTAGGGTTAGGCTTGTGGGGCGGTGGCTGGAGGTATGTATTGTACACACAGGTGGGTGGGACTGGGGAATTGGCACTGCATAGTTTTGGCTGGCTGTCTGTGTGTCTATCTCTTCATCTCCCCAACATACTGTACCTCTGGTTTGTTTGCTGTCCCTCATGATGCTCCAGTCCTACTGGACCATCTTCCTTTTCTCTCCCTCCTCCTCATCATGTCTGTGGGTTACAGGGGGGTCTGAGGAAGCCAGTAGTTTGAGATAGAGAACGGGCACGAGAGTGGTGGGCCGAAGGGGTGGGCTGAAGGGAACCATTATTCTCAGGGCTCAATGGTCCCTTTGTGCTGATGTCCACTGTGGAATGGAGGGGAGAGAGAGGGCCATGCTACCAGTACCCTGTCATAATGTTTTTCTACAAAACACAAATAATTCACACGGACAGAGCGACAGACTTGTACCTGGTGTAAGGTGAGGCAGAGCATCCGGGTGGTGGGTCGATCAGGTTTTGATTCAGAGAATCTGAATCCATCACTTTTGTTTGAGGTGTGGATTCTACTTTTAGACTCAAGTCGATGAGTTGAGTTTTCCTCGTGTAGTCTGAGAGGTGAGAGTGGGGAAAAGTGCAGAGGAGTTGAGAGAGTGAAAGACGGATACAGAAAAAGATTGAGAGAAATTGGGGAGGGAGGGAGAGGGAGAGCGAGAGAAGGAGCACAGATGAGAGACCAATGAGTGGGTATAAGAGGACTTAGACCAGACTTTAGAATTGATCTTTTATGTACACATAATTCAAATGGTTGATTCTCAGTAGTAGCCTACAATACAATACCCTTCTGTTTTGGGTGATTGACGGAGTAATATGTGCAATTGTAATTTACGCTAGTGGTTTCATACTTGGTGGCAATGCTTGTGGGGAAAAGTAATGCCAAACCTTCCACTTGTTGTCCTGCCATGTTTGTGTGTCTGTGCTACAGCATTGTGCAAAAAAAGAAAAGATTCAAAACAGAATGTAGGCTTACCAGACAGACGAAAACATGGATTCAAACCAGCACTTTATGTATGCTTTTTATTTACAACCTAAACGGTTATGTTTGCAATGTAGTGAAACCAATGTGATATTTGATTTTAAGTATTGTGTATATGTTCTTTTGACTTTGCATTGGTTTGCCCTGATTGGTGACTGATTAATGGTGTGAATTTCTGTTTTCTATCCTATCCACCATTATATCTGTGACTGCGTATGAACATGGGTTCATATAAAAAAAAACTGGGCTAGTTCTCATGGGAGCACATGGAGATGTTGCTTGGTGCGCACTGGGCAGACTTCTCTACTCTACCACGTTACCTTAGCCAGCATGAGACGGATAAAATGAACTAGTCACTCAGTCACTACAATGTTTAACCCATTCTGACCTGAGATCAGATTCATACGAGGTTTCCACCGGACACACACTGGTCTGATTAACCCATTCTGACCTGAGATCAGATTCAAAAAATGTCAGTCGCTCTTCGATTTCTTTCAAAAATGGCAGACCTACAAGCTCGTATCGCGCCACTCGGTGGCGCGATATGAGCTTGTAGATCTGCTATTTTTAAATAGCTAAAGCATAACATGATGCTGACACCAAAATGGGTGCCCGTTCAGAATGGTTTAAGTCACAGATGCATGCTTTGCATATCGTAAATATATGAACATTGGCTAAAAGCTTGTGTTTAATCCACATGGCTTCTTATTTACTTGGTTAGACTAGCTTCAAATGGCAGATTGATAACAACTTGTCATGGCAGTTTGGTTACAACCAAAACGGACTTCCTCTTCAAAATAAGAGCCACTTGTGATGATTGTAATTCACTAGGCATGGGAATGATCCAATTTCAAGATAATTGATACGTTTTGATAACCTAAAAATAATAATCTGAGAATCTTAATTTCTACGTAGAAAATAAAAATCTACATTTTGCTGATATACAGAAAGAATACAAAAGGCATATTATATTCCTTAATCAAATATGAGATACAGGGCCAGCCAGGCAATGGCATCTTTGTATGAGGAATAAAATTGAATGAAAAGTGCACTGTCTTGTCTGTCACATCTCATGCAAAAGCGGGGACGGCCCAATGTAAGGAGGGGGACCCACATGTGCGTGAACAGCACATTTCTTTTTTTAACAGTTAAGTTTCATTATTTTCTTAACGGTGACTATTAACTATTAACATCCCTCTTATGAACACTTTTCTAAGTCTACATACAGGATGTAGATAGAGAGAGAGAGAGACATTAATATTTATACCAGAGCTAGTAAATGTTGGTACTCACTGGCGGCGCACCAGACATGTGCACCTCTGCATATGAACCTCAGTGTCTGTAAACCTCTAATCCCCAGATGAGACTATAAATCACTCTCTTCAGAATGTGTTTAAGTATATTATAAATCACTCTCTTCAGAATATTTTATATGACATTGTACATTGTACACTATGACTGTATGCCTGTCCCTGCCTCCTGTAACCATGTGGCGGTGTTGTCACAGCAGTGACTCCCACTGAGTGACCCAGTTTCCTGTGATGCTATGCTTATTTCTCTCTGTTGAAATCGCTTTGACGTATAACAATTCTTCTAAAGCTTTAAAAACAATAAAAACATGCCCACCAATATTGTTTGGACCGACTGAACCGGTAGTCATTTTTAAACCTGCTGTGGCAAGGTAAAGAAATTACAAACACCCCTGCCAACGGCGTTTCCATGACTCTAAATCCATCTTGTATTGCATGTAATAGGCAATACACTCCCCCTTTTATGTTAGCATATTGCTTGGCTGATCCAGGGAGCCTCTTAATAGCAGTCATCAGTGCCATGGTATTTTCCTTTCTTTGAATGGTCAACTATCTATGTGACCAGAGTGTTCGTGACTCTAAATGTCCTTCCTGTGTGTGTGTGTGTGTGTGTGTGTTCTTGTGTAGACGTTCACGGCGTGGTGCAATTCTCACCTGAGGAAGGCTGGCACGCAGATTGAAAACATTGAGGAGGACTTCAGAGATGGACTTAAACTCATGCTACTGTTGGAGGTGATATCAGGTAATTTAAATGGCATCTGGTTGGGAAAGAAGGCTGTAGAAAGCTTTTTTTGTTTTGTTGCTTTGATTAATAAAGAAAGCTTTTATTAATAATGGCAGAATGCATTTCCTTTTTTGTATTTATTGTTAGTAGTGACACTGAACATTTTAGTTACATTGTTTTCTTTTGTGCGACTATATCTTTAAATGGAGATGTCTGTCTGCCTGTCTGCCGGTCTGCCTTTCTGCTGAGCCTGTGGAAACATGTTATCCTCTTGACACCACAGGAGCTAACTCATTCAATTTTTGTTTGCTCTTCCGTGTGTGTGTGTGTGTGTGTGTGTGTGTGTGTGTGTGTGTGTGTATTTGTGTGTAGGCGAACGGTTACCCAAACCTGAGCGAGGCAAAATGAGGGTCCACAAGATCAACAATGTAAACAAAGCCCTGGACTTCATCGCTAGCAAGGGTGTCAAACTGGTCTCCATTGGAGCAGAAGGTCAGTATGTAACTATGCACACACCCACTACTCATCATGCATTGACCAACAATCCATAAAAGGTCATAAGCAGGTGCATGATATACAAAAGGTCTTACCGAAACCGCAATGCAGTTTGGATGGAAAGCTCAGAAAATACATGCATATTAGAATATAAATGCACACTGTACTGCAATAGTTACATCTTTCTGTATGCATATTTTATCCTTTTTACTTCAAGTCTTTCTACAATAATTCAAACCAAACATTTAAAGTATTTGGCTGAGTTTCTTACCCAGAGTCACAAATGGGCAAGCAATCGAGTGTTGAAGTGTAAGCGAACCAGTGCCCCTGGGCCCTGACCTCTGTCTTACTCATGAAAAGAAATGTACCTCCATTCTCATCTCTGTCCATCACAATCTCCATCTCCACTCTCCTTTAGATTACTTCTGATCTTATCTGTGAGTGGAGCAAAGGTCCTTGACTAGGCCACTAAATCGTTCGTGCGTGCCGTGCGTGTGCGTTTGTGTGAGAAAACCATTAAAGAAAGACGACATAAAACATAGTGCATAAAACATGCGTGTGTGTCGACTAGAGCACTGTGACCTTTTCTCTGCTCCCTCTTAACAAATGACTGCCACCCCAGCTCTCATTCCTACTGCATGACACCGGATAACACCCCTCCTACAGACGGACACAAACATGCACACATACAGTACAGACTCACATGCTGAATACAGTATGCACTCATAGGGCACAGACAAAAATGCCCTAGAAAATATCATCTGGTGGAAAATAAATAAATGAGCATTGTACACAGAACAAAGGATGACCACAAGATGGTGGTATGGAGGTAGCTGGACAGAAAGTTCCTACTGTTTAAACGGTGAACATTACACCACTATCTATTTAAACCACATTAACCCATTCTGACCTGAGATCAGATTCATACAAGGTTTCCACTGGGACACACACTGGTCTGATTAACCCATTCTGACCTGAGATCAGATTCTAAAAATGTCAGTCGTTCTTCGATTATTCAAAAATAGCAGACCTACAAGCTCGTAGCGCGCCACTCGGTGGCGCGCTATGAGCTTGTAGATCTGCTATTTTTCAATAGCTAAAGCATAACATGATGCCAACACCAAAATGGGTGCCCGTTCAGAATGGGTTAAGCCTGGCGTCCATGTTATGTAATGTGTGCATTTTCAAAATGTTAATGAGGACCTGAAACATTAGGAACCCGTCAACAAGTAGAAGAGACGGGGAGAGAAAGTGATAGGCAGTCAGAAAAGGGAGTGATGCATCGGTGATGATGATGATGAAGGACAGATGCTCGAAGAGTATGCGTGTAATGTGTGCTTAAAGATGACAGGAATCTGACCTGAACTGCATACCTTCTCTTTAACCCATCAGTCTGCATGACTTAGTGCTGCACCTGTGTGTGAGTGTGTGTGCGTTTGTTTCATTTCCCTTTCAGCTATTTGTGAAGGTATACAGATAACGACCCAGGTTTCGACCTACATATTTAGTTGATCGTTGCGAGTGATTGGGTGCGCAGAAAAAGATGTATTTACTCAAAATAGTTTTCAAATCATTTTCAGTCAATATAATAATAATAAAGTTATGATGATAATAATAATAATGCTTTTCCAAACACAGGAAGAGTACAAATGCATAGCTAAAAACAAAGTCTGCATGCTGGACCGTGATCTGAAGGAATACAAGAAGACTCACCCCGTTTCTGTTTTCCTCCCAGACTTTCACCAGTGAGGGGTGGGAGAGGCTGGACAGCAGACGGCTGGATTTTGAATTTCTCTAACTATAAACTTTCATGACAGCAGAATAGCCTAAGTACAAATATAATTTATGAAAAGCTACTACAGTGAAGTCTGTTCACAGAAGTTGTTGTAGGATATGTGGGGATTATCTGACGAGGTACCATTTGAGGGGGCAAAACCTTACATATACTAAATAATACTAAATTGTTTATAGGGTCAATATAAGTAATATATTTATAGCCTTTCCACAGGAGTATCTTTTTATATTCTTCCAAAAATAATACAAACAGCCAATAGCATATTACAAAGTTATCCCCCTCACTGGGGAAAATTCCGGGAGGAAAAACGGGCACGCACCGGGGTGAGTCTTCTTGTTACCATCTGAAGTTGAACATTTTTGTTTCCCACCATTTTCCCCAACGCACTCAAATTAATTAAATCGCATCAAATGATTGAGGGCCAATTGAACTGTGAATTGGACCGACCAGTTTGTCCTTTTTCTAGCTATGTTGTAAAGCATCCAAGTATCTGCTGAAGTAAGGAACTCCCAGGACATAGCTGGGCCCTGGGGTGTTGGCATGATGGCATCTATGGGATGCCATGAATGTTTGTTATGAACGATATGCTGAGCTCTCTTGACATCACATTGACTCTGTGACACTAGAAGTGCAAACGGTTGCAGAGTGGATAGACTTGACGATTCTCTAACTGGGAAGGTCTTGAGTTCAGTTTCCCACAACAGACACTTAACTGTCTGTTGTTTTATCCCTCATTGATCTGTCTACTGAATGGCTAAAATATTGTTACAACAATATTGGTATAGAATAGGAGCTAATTAGACATCACATGGGTGCAAGCAGAAGAATCCAAACATGGCCTATGCTAATCATAATTATACAGTCTGCATGTAACATGTGTTCAGTAGTGTTTACATAGTGGGCAGTGGAATGACGAATCATAACAAAAAAGCTTGCGTAGGTTGTGCATTGTGTAGAAAATGATGACCAGAACTACCTTAATGATCTGTGAAGCAGATGTATAGAAGTTGTGTCATTATGACTGCATTCATATTAGTTGAGGTTTATGAGTAGAAGTTATATGATATGAAGGCATTCATATCATATAAAACACACTACTAAACTATTATCGTTCACGACGTACTATGTCAGACTATCTGATTAAAATGGAATAAATCCTTGCCGTTTCTTTCTCTTGAGACTGACTGGTCACACTAGACTCTTTTTTTTCACATTCCCCAATGTATTCACGCCGGGGGACCCGTTCGTGAAAATATAGTTTAACCCATTCTGACCTGAGATCAGATTCATATGAGGTTTCCACTGGACACACACTGGTCTGATGAACCCATTCTGACCTGAGATCAGATTCTAAAAATGTCAGTCGTTCTTCGATTATTCAAAAATAGCAGACCTACAAGCTCGTATCGCGCCACTCGGTGGCGCGATATGAGCTTGTAGATCTGCTATTTTTCAACAGCTAAAGCATAACGGGGGGAGAAGGGTCATTAAATTATGGCGGCTGCGGAAGCACTGTGTGTGATGATGGTGACACTAGCAGACCTTTACAGATTTCTCTCCAAACCTGTGCCTTTTTTTTAATTTTGTCATGGTACACCATCAAACTGAAAGAGCCAGGGCTGTAACGACTGCCACGGCTTGATGAAAGACTCTTCCTCGGTTTTCCACTTGGAAGTAGTCGTTTGTTCTTTGCCTTCTTCCCCGCCGTCGCCATGCTTGTTGTTGAGAATGTGATAAGGACGTACTGTATGCGCCAGCAGAACCAGGGCAATGTGGTGAACAGTGCCAAAACTGTTCAGCAAAGAGCTGTAATTAGTCATTGCATTTATCCTTGCAATGAACACGTCGTAGGGGATGTCATCATGTAAAAGAAAAAGGAAATGTAAAGGAAAAGACGCACGTTAATTTGTCGGGTGTTCATTATCGGGCCCGACACAGGAATTCTGTTGGCTTAAAATTGCGTAGTGCGCACAGGGCATTAATCAAAGTGATGTTTTGTGTCTTGTAGAAATCGTGGACGGAAACGCTAAGATGACCCTGGGAATGATCTGGACAATCATCCTACGTTTTGCCATCCAGGACATCTCTGTAGAAGGTACAATTCTCTCACACACACACACACACACACACACACACACAATTTAGGCATTTAGCAGACGCTCTTAATCCAGAGCGACTTACAATAATCAAGAACAAAAGCATGGGAATACATCACAAAAGCATTTATCATAAAACATGCGTAAGCTAAGAAAGTAACAGTGGAATATCTATATTATGAGACTATACATATAAACTATATATATATATACTACTATGCTGTGCTATGCACACACACACACACACACACACACACAGAGCAGGTACTGCAGTTTTCAATGGATAAGAGTTGTCAAGTTATGTAGGTCAGTGTTTCTCAACCTAGGGGTTGTGACCCCCAGGGGGCCCCCACATGATTTAGTAGGGTCCCCACTCCCCAGATGACACTGAAGTGACAATTTAATGACATAAGACCTTTGTAATACCTAAATGAAACGACCGAAGACAATTAGCCCTTCGCTAAACTCCACTCCTAAAGCGAATTGTCCAATGCCAATCCAAATAGTTTACTCAACTGTTGCTGAGTTTGTAGATCTGCTACTTTTTGGCATGTGATTTTTTTTTTTCCCCATCATTGATTGAATACTTTAACAAATTGCAAACAATGCAGCAAGTACAAATGCACAAGCAATTCTAAAAGGATAACACAAAAAGCTCTGAGGGCATGATTCCATTGTGGTCCTATGTGGTCCTCATGTGATGAGATATTTCTTGGATCTTAATTCGAGCTTGTCTTATTGTATTCAATGTCTCCTTGCTGCCACAGAGACCTCGGCTAAGGAGGGGCTGCTGTTGTGGTGCCAGAGAAAGACTGCTCCCTACAAGAATGTCAATGTGCAGAACTTCCACATCAGGTAATAAATGCATACACTCACCCATGCAAGCACCTCATCTCAGCACAGTCAGACATCCACCACAGCATGGTACTGCTGTACACAGTGGGTTCAACTCGTTCTACACTGCAGATAGTGGCGTGTCAATGTAGCTGGTTGTCATAGTGACGCCACATGAAACTGCTTTGTCGCAGTGATGATTCTAGTGGTGATTCTAGTACGCTGACAGGAAATGGGGAGAGCGATGGGGGGGGTGACACGCCGTAAAGGCCGTCGGGATCGGGAGTGGAACCCGCAGCACACTGCCAGACTGGATTACCAGCCAAGGTGGTGATCGGGAGTGGAACCCGCAGCACACTGCCAGACTGGATTACCAGCCAAGGTGGATCGGGAGTCGAACCCGCAGCACACTGCCAGACTGGATTACCAGCCACGGTGGATCGGGAGTCGAACCCGCAGCACACTGCCAGACTGGATTACCAGCCACGGTGGCGATCGGGAGTGGAACCCGCAGCACACTGCCAGACTGGATTACCATGGTGATCGGGAGTCGAACCCGCAGCACACTGCCAGACTGGATTACCAGCCAAGGTGGATCGGGAGTCGAACCCGCAGCACACTGCCAGACTGGATTACCAGCCACGGTGCCCAGACGGCTACGCCAGCCGCCACTATTCTCTCTTTAGTGAAAGAGGAAGTGAGATTGCTCAGGGTATTCTGCTGCTGACCAATCAGCAGTCAATGTGTTTGGGTCTCCTTTTCATATCGCCTTAGCTCGCTTGGAGTTGGAACCACAACTGAGGTGTATAACCAAAACAAAGACTTCCTCCAGCCACACAAGGAAGCTTTGAGAAGGAAGAGAAGTGGTCACGTGACTGGGCTGTGCCATGACGCTTTCATGGACACTTTCATGGGAGCCAAACTACCCGGAAGTTTGGCAGAATGCACTGGAGTCAATGAGAGCTCAGTGACCAGCAACATTATTTATGAATGACTGAGACCTGAAGACATGTAACACATTATTGTCTGCTGTGTTGCTTTTCGATGTGTACACTGTGTACTTTTTATAGAGGTATGGTATCTAAAGAGTACAAAGTACCTTTCTGAACGTACAAAGTATCGCGAGACTTCCCACCGTTTCCTGTCTGGCGGCCAAATCTCACGATACTTTGGAGCCAGAAACGATACCTGCTGCTGTTTAGATCCTCAGATAAAATGATATACTGTGCACTCTGTGCACATCGAAAAGCAAGTGATTAGAAAACAACCTGTGATATGTCTTCTTTTATATTCCTGAACCGATTATATGATAAAAGTCTCAATTGTTCAAAAATAATGTTTGTTATGAGCTGGCCATGTATTCATTGCACTTCCTTGCACATGCATTGCACTTGGAGCTTCCTTGGAGCCACATGTCCCTTGGTGGGATTTTCGTACATTATGGCAATGGCTTTAACAATCTGCACAGGAATTCCATTATGGAGGATGTGCATCATGGCTGCTCTGTTCAGGTATTATTATTATTATTGAAGTAGGTACCGGGTACAATCCACAAGTTTTGCCCAAAGGAAAACCAAGTAGAGTTGAGCCGGTAGCATGTCGTGGGAAAGCACCATGTGAGTAACTGCCACAGCACTTAGACATATGATATGATATGATATGATATGATATGATATGATATGATATAGTACTTTATTGTCAGTTCACACTGAAATTTGTCTTGCGACACAGCAGCCAAGTATGCAGAACACACATACACACATTTTTACATAACACGAAGAACAAGACAATTTACATACATGAAGACAAGAGCAATATCCACCGCTTAGATTATCCTGTTACTCCTGGCTACTACATCTCCTGATTAAGCCTCAAGGTCGACTGGTGGACAAAGGACCTCTTTAGTCTGACCTTATTGCATGCTGGTACAATAAGGTCATGATGGTATTTGTGGAACTGCCACAGCACTAATAGACATATGATGGTATTTGAAGGTACAAAGAACAGCACATGCAAGGGTTGATATTATTCACTCCATGTCAAAACTCCAGGAATATTGCCTTGACCATTGTGACACTGCCCCCTGCTGGATACAGAGCAATATGATTTCACTGCTGGAGTGCACTTTCAAATCACCTGTATTTGGAGTATTCATTTTTTGTATCCCAGCCTCTGTCCATTTGCACCCCTTGTCTTACTCACTGTCTCCCCATCTTAATTTCTTCATCCGTTTCTCACAATCTCTCCCACCTCTTTGTTCTCTCTTTGTTACAAACTGGTAGCTGGAAGGATGGCCTTGCCTTCAACGCTCTGATCCACAGACACAGACCTGAGCTTATCGACTACGACAAGCTTAGAAAGGTGAGAACAATCGGAACACACTATCGCTCGGAAAGATTATCTAAAACATCACTTACTTTGGAGCCGTTTTTACTTTGGCTCTGGAACAGAGGAATACCCTAACTTCTAACAATGCAATTGGTTGTTTAGGACGACCCGTTGCACAATCTGAACAATGCCTTCGAAGTGGCCGAGAAATACCTGGACATCCCCAAGATGATGGACGCAGAAGGTATGGCCTTCATTTTATCGTGTTGGTGGTGGTCCATGTCACCTGTATTATTTATTTGTCAGAATGTCACGCAATTAACTTGAATAATCAGATGTAAGTGTTTAGTAAAGTGCATGTGTGATAGATATGCAATTATTGTCTGACATAACTAGGAGAGTGTGCGTGTGTGTGTGTGTGTGTGTGTGTGTGTGTGTGTGTGTTTCTCCCTGAAGTCCAATATGCATGTCTTACTTTATGCAGTTGTTTGCTCCAAGCTCCTGACTGACTATAGCAGGAAATTATGAAAGCACAGCTACATCAATGGAATGACCACCCCCCCATGAATGTACCATAGTTTTACCTCTTATTATCTGTAGCTCCATGTATTGTATACTGTTACCGGCTGCATGTTCATTCCATTGACCTTTGGAATGTCCTGTCTGCCCCCTGTATGGGCAACATTTTGTTTTTGCAAATGTCTGTCTGTGTTATAGCCAATCTAATATCTGTCGTGTCTGTGTTGGCCAGTCTAATAATATCTGTTTGTCTGTAACTAAAGTATAAATCACCTTTCAGTGTAGCGGTGATACGTTCTGTGTTCTGTTCGGTAGATGTATGTGTAATCACCAGTCCTTTGTCTTGCCTCCATGTGTGTGTGTGTGTGTGTGTGTGTACTGTACATAACCACGGTCTTGCCTTCGTAGACATTGTGAACACTGCTCGTCCAGATGAAAAGGCCATTATGACCTATGTGTCCAGTTTCTACCATGCCTTCTCTGGAGCTCAGAAGGTACCAAACACCCCCCCCCCCCCACCACCTCTTGAGTCCTCAGCCCTTTAACCCGCCGATACTAACACCTCTGTGTGCTGCTGTTCTGTCCGGCATGGCCTCTGTCTGTCTCTCTCTCTCTCTACAGCCCTGGGATGGCCCTGGGCCTAGCTCAGGAACCTGGATGTGTTGGGACACACACATAATGCACACATACAGGCGCGCACGCACGTCGCTCATGCGCACATTTTGAGCTCATTACGCTGGTAGAAGCAGTAAAATGTGTCCCGTAGTGGAGATAGGACTGTGTTTTCACAGCGGAGGTGTGAAGTCCATTACTTTGACATAGTGTGATTACTGTCTGTGGGGTTGTAGTGCAGATCGGTAGACAACGGTATCTGGGCACGTGATCTGGAGTCTTAATGCTTTTTTCCCTTTGTTTACCGTAGTTGTTTACTTTGTTCAGTTGCATTTTTTTTCTTCCATTTCTTTAAATGGGACAATTACATTCGATTCTAAATAGTTAACATTTAATTAAGATTCCTTTTTTGGACATTTCCTTGAGTCACACGGTGTCTATGCTTAGGCTACAGACCTTTACCTTTCATATTTTGTATATGAACTCTCCTCTGCTCTCCCTGTGGGCCTTTGATAGGAAGGTAGCTTATTTGGCTCTTCCTCCTCTAATTAATTATCTTCTTCGTTTAGAAGTTGTTTGTGTGCCACAGTCTCAGGGGAACTGTGGCACACACCTGACGTTGCTACTCGAGTCTGAAGTTTTAGAAACAAGTTATACATACGTGCACAAGAAGATTATTTTATATTCCTAGCCAAAGTTTTACTGCTTCTATCCGCTTTGCACTTTTATCACCACCGTAACACATAAACCCCAACCACAATTAAGAAAGTTTGTTAGCACTTGTATATGCACTCGTATGTGTGTATGTAAAGTATAGTAGTGTGTCCCAAACCCTGCGCTCGTGGCTCCAACATCCATTCGCTCGTGGAGTGGACCCTTAATGTCTTTCTCTCCCTCTCCCAAGTCCTCTGCTCCCATTTCTCTCACATCCAAGCCCCTCTAAACTGCTGGTGGTGGCGTTAAGGGACCCTGCAGCTAAGGAACCAAGGAGCATCTCCTGAAAACAAACACAAACCTCTCACACGTCTCCTTACCTCCCCCACCCCTAGCTTTGGGTAGCTTTGGCTTCACTCTGTCTCTCTCTCTTCTCTCCCACTGCCACCCTCTCTGAACCTCCTGCTGGTTGCTGGGTTCTCTCTGTCTACTGCCACCCTCTCTGAACCTCCTGCTGGTTGCTGGGTTGTGCGTAGACATCGTAGGCACACTGAGGCCAGATGAGAAGGCCATTATGACCTATGTGTCCTGCTTCTATCATGCCTTCTCTGGCGCGCAGAAGGTGAGCTCTGCCATGCTCCGGCTTATGCTTCAGGCTCACACACACACACGCACACACACACACACACACACACACACACACACACACACACACACACACACACACACACACACACACACACCATGCCTTTACACTGTCACTTCCCATTTCAAAGCTTTACACCCCTACAGACTTCCTAACATTAACCATGCTTCCCACATGTGATTTTACAATATTATGACCCCTGCTGGATTTCCTCCAAGCATTTTAGTATTATATTGATTTTGAATCTCAGGTAATTTAGAAAGTCATGCTTTGTTGTAAAAGCTTGTACAGGTGTGAGTGAACCACACAACACAACACTTTCCAACATAATAGTGTATTCCATCGCACCACACATTAAACATTAAATGGTAATTATACCTGTACTGGATTAAATTGTGCCTAAACACCACATAAAGAACATATTGACACTATCAAACCAGTGTAGTACGATTTTGAATAATAAATAGTGAATACACAGAGGAGGGGTAAATATAAAAAAAATCATGGTGAAGGAGATTTGGAAAAACTATGCCCTGTTCTTTTTACGATTGTGGGAAACAATGGTTAATGCAACTTAATGTCTCTTCAACCATTAACACCAAATGACACTTTTATGAAACACTTCTGTGAACTGTCATTTTGATGTAAATATTATAAGAGTTATTACATACTGTCTGAATTATAGGGGAATTTTTTTTTTTTTTTCTTCTACCGATTACTCACCCCATAGAGACTAGGGGCGGCAGTGGCTCAGGGGTAGAGTAGCCAGTAAAGTGGCCGGATGGTAAACGCAAGGTTGCCAGTTCGAACCCGGGCTCCCCCAGAGTTGGTGTCAAAGTGTCCTTGAGCAAGACACTGAACCCCTAATTGCTCCCGATGTGCAGGTTGGTGCCTTGCATGGTTTCCTCCGGCATCGGTATGTGTGTGACTGGGTGAATATAATGCACAATCTATGTAAAGCACCTTGGATAAAGGCGCTATATAGGTGCACTCCCCCCCCATGGAGACATAAAGGAGACTCTTTGTGTCTCCATAGGGAACCACCGCTGGTCAAATTATTGGCTTAGGAAAGTGACAAAAACAAAAGAATATCCGTTAATTTAAAATCTCCATGGGGTGAGTAATTGAAAGGAAAACGTCATTTTGAGTAAGCGAGGTAAATGTTTTTTTCTGTGTGGTTACGCCTTATAGTTTATATTCATTATGATATTACTGTGCATTGTCTTGAATATATGAACCCAAATAGTCTATGGAAGCTTTTTAAACACCCAAGTACTTAACGGAGTCAATATAAAGTCTGTGTCTGTGCTGTTTCTTTGTTCCAGTGGTACAGTAGTGTAATATCCTAGGCAGACCTACTGCTGGTGACCACAGCGCTACGCGTCCTGTAACTAGATGTATGGACCGACCGCTCCTGGCTCTCCCCAGGAGACGCATGTCGTTTTTGAAAAGCACAGAGTGATAACTAGCACATTTTAAACTAACCATTGGCAGCCAGAAGCATGTTTCATTAGCTCGTATTTAGGGCTAAGGCATTGGATTCAGCCATATATCTTTGCATGTTTTTAGGTTTTATTTTTTTAAAGAAAAACAACTCGTGCCTGGTCATGCGTTTTAAATACATTATGAGTCACTGCTTGTGTGTGGAGTGTGTGTTCACTCAAACACTAGAGTTGAGAGCAGTCATTGAGCTAACCATGTGTATGCAAACCCTGATGGAGGCACTAATGATGAGCAAACAGAAATGGATATTAGACAGTTTTGTGACAAATGTACAGTATTTCAGCTGTACTGAGAAAAGGTCCCACCAGCTTTGTTTGGGTGGAAAATAAATGCACGTAGATTGTTACTGCACTCACTGAAAGATTTGTGTGCTTCACTGATGGTCTTGACTCTGTCATTTAGTCAATCAGTATGAGCACTATTGACTTCTCTCCTTCTGTGATAGGCTGAGACAGCGGCCAATCGCATCTGCAAAGTGCTTGCTGTCAACCAGGAGAATGAGCACCTGATGGAGGACTATGAGAAACTGGCTAGTGATGTGAGTACACACACACACACACACACACACACACACACACACAGGCCTAATTCACAAATCTCTTCTTAAATTTCTAAAGTAAAGACATCTGATACATTAAGGCACATCAACTGATTATGAACCAGGGACCCACCACTAGTGGCGGATATCGCCAGGTACCTGGCGATGCGATTACACATCGTTTCCGAGGGTCACGATTCGATTAATCCCGATTAATCCTGATTAATTGGGCTATGTTACGATTCGATTAATCCCGATTAATCATGATTAATCACTCACTGTTAATCACTCAGTCACTGTGTGACTAATAAACAAAGTGCTTTATAATGATTATGAATATATATATTCTTTCACAGTGCATGTTTTTAACTCGAATCTTTGCTTCTGGGGGGGTCCATAGAAGAAAATATTTTCAGATGGGTGACCGTGGCCAAATACAGAACAGCAATAAGCAGCTTTCTTTAAAAAAAAAAAGAATGAGTTTGTACAAGCATACAATAAATATATATTAATAATGACATAAGATGTCATGTCATAGAAATACATGGGCAGGATTTCGGTTGAGGTCAGCAGCACTCAAATTGCCTTTATTCTTTGTTATTCTTCCTTATTCAGGGATTTAATTTTCAGTTACTGAAGTGTCATTAAGGAAGCTTTGGGTCAGTTCTTGAGACTATATGTTGCACTTTTCTGTTTGTTTGCACACATTAAGGAGCATTTGGTTTAAAGTATTTTACAAGTGTATGGCAACATTTTGGATTCTATGATGTTGAGGGGACACGGGAACTCGATACAACTCACAACGTGTACAAGACCATACTGCCCACTGACATCCAGAGATGCAGTCAAGACAACCATCCCGATCCCGAACACACGGACAGCTGCCCATGCACTCAGAAAAGGCGACTAGAATTACGAAGTCCATCGGCACTTTTATTGCAAAGGATTTACGTTCACATTCGGTCGTGGGGAGCGACGGATTCCGGGCCATGTTAGCACTTTGGAGCCACACTACATCGTCCCATCTCGGCCACATTTCACAGGCGGTCGATGGTGTGAGTTTTATCGAGTTCTCGTGTCCCCTCAACCTCATACGATCCAAAATGTTCCCTTTCTGTCATCTTTTTTCTCTTCCCCTCCGCGTTGGTAACTCGTTGTTTTGGTTGTTGAAAGCTAAAGCGTGTGCGAGCGATGTGTGCGTCACTCTAAACAGTCCGGTACGACGACGCAGCGCAGTCGCAGATTAGTTCCGCCCTTTTGCTCCGGTAAAAAAAATACATTATATAATCGATGTTTGACATTTGTGCATCGATGAATTATCGCCCATGATGGCATCGCGATTAATTGACTAATCGATTTTTTCCCCCACCACTACCCACCACCCTGACTGAGAATCAAGCTGGGGACCACTGTTGTGTTGGGAGGGGGGGCTATGGGTGTGGTGTGGTGGGAAATTAACCTTCCAGATTAAACCTGATTCTGTTCATTGCAACCAATGTGTGAACGAGCAAACATGACATGGGCACATTTCCTTATAATGGTGACTCAGCTAAGCAATCCGGTTTCCCTTGAGATTCTAACTCTCTTTTCTGTAGAAATTCTTGACGTCTGACTTCCCAGTAACTGATAACATTGATGCGTCATAGTACGCCTACATCATACTTTCTTACAAACTAAATGCATGGTCCACAGGGACCACATGCAATACCTTCAAGGACCACCAGTGACCACCAGTTAAAACCACTGCATTAAGGCATGATGGGCTATTCTAATCAATTCGTTGTCTTTAGACGAGTAGAAGTGTTATTTTTCATATTGGTCAATTCTGGTCATCTCCCTCACTCTCAGAGTCCCTCTGCAGCTTAGAATGGAAGCCTTTGGGCCTTAGGCTAGTTCGCCTATTAAATCCTCACCAAAATGAATAATTCCTTAGTTATGTTGTCAGTAGCATATGTGTTAGTTCACACTGTTGTTCGTCCCAAATGTCTTTCCGTAATGTTTATCCCTGAGTTGTTGACTCTCACTTCCTGATCTATCGGGAAGTCTCG
Source organism: Protomyctophum parallelum (assembly GCF_964188405.1). Lineage (NCBI taxonomy): Eukaryota > Metazoa > Chordata > Actinopteri > Myctophiformes > Myctophidae > Protomyctophum > Protomyctophum parallelum. Next base: position 45,717,309 of record NC_139706.1, on the reverse strand, counting down.
TGTCGAACTATCGTGACTGCCGGTTCTTTCATTAATCTCACAGCTATTTAGAAGGAGCGACTTTCGCACTAGCCCTCATTCATAAGAACTGCAGCAGAAAAGTTTAATTTTTTTTTCCTTTTGTTAATATATTTGTGACAAATGTTGGGCACATAAACATTTAGATTTTTGATTTATTTTCTCTGCATATCAAAATCTTGGATCTCCTTCCATGTGCACCTGTTCTCCTCAGCTGTTGGAGTGGATCCGTAGAACCATCCCCTGGCTGGAGAACCGGGCCCCAGAGAAGACCATGGCCGAAATGCAGCAGAAACTGGAGGACTTCAGAGATTACCGCCGTGTCCATAAGCCTCCAAAGGTTAATGATCCCTTTACAGTGGATTCTGTTCATATAAAGTGCTGTGGAGTTTTATAGTGTGAGGAATGTTTGCTTCTCAACGGTAGTTACAAAAATAAAAGAAGTGTTCAGAGCAGAGATTGTTTTGTGTGTGCGTGCGTGTGTGTGAAAATGATGCGCTGAATCGTGGATGTGGCATTACTAGCTGGTGTGGACATGTATCCGAGTCCAGTTGAAGTGGGTTAGAATAGATGACATGGTGAGTGGGTGTGGATGTGCATCTACAGTACATACTGTACCAATACCAACCACTCCGTCTCTGTGTTTAGGTCCAGGAGAAATGCCAGCTTGAAATCAACTTCAATACGCTGCAGACAAAACTTCGGCTCAGCAACAGGCCTGCTTTCATGCCTTCGGAAGGACGCATGGTGTCTGTGAGTATAGATCAGGGGTTTTCAACTGAGTATGAACCAGGGACCACCACCCTGACTGAGAATCAACCTGGGGACCACCACCCTGACTGAAAATCAACCTGGGGACCATTGTTGTGTTGGGAGGGGGGATATGGTCATGGTGTGGGGGAAGAAATTAACCTTCCATATTAAACTCATGTTGCTGTTCATTGTAACTTATTCTATGACTCAGTAAGCAGAGACTTGCGATTCATTATGGGCACATTTCCTTATAATGGTGACTCAACCAGGCAATCCGGTACGGTTTCGCTTGAGATTCTAACTCACTTTTCTGTGGAAGTTCTTGACATCCGTCTTCCCAGTAACTGACAACATCGATGCGTCATCATTGTCACCAGATTATTTACTGCATTGTTTCTCAACTTGTGGTCAATACAATAAATTCAAATACGAATCTTCACTTTCCTACATTACTAAATGGATGGTCAGGGACCACATGCAACACCTTCACGGACCACCAGTGAGTTTCAACCTTATCATGCGTGAACACCCATAAGAAGAGGGATCAAATTTAATCTTCATGTGTAAAACAATATGCATAATGAAACAGAAAAAAAAACTGAAGAAATACATAGAAGTGGAGGTGACTGGAAGTAGTGATTGATGCGCCCTCATCCCCAGGACATCAACGGTGCGTGGCATACCCTGGAGGGAGCAGAGAAGGGCTACGAGGAGTGGCTCCTGAACGAGATCCGACGCCTGGAGAGACTCGACCACCTGGCAGAGAAGTTCCGCCAGAAGGCAACCATCCACGAGTCATGGACTGACGGTACAGAGTCACTGTTTTTAACAAAGTTTCTCACATGGAGAGAAATTGAAGTTCTGACTTCTGACTGCCGTGGTAGCTCTGTAAAATCGAATGCGCTTAACCCATTCTGACCTGAGATCAGATTCATACGAGGTTTCCGCCGGACACACACTGGTCTGATTAACCCATTCTGACCTGAGATCAGATTCTAAAAAATGTCAGTCGTTCTTCGATTTTTCCAAAAATAGCAGACCTACAAGCTCGTATCGCGCCACTCGGTGGCGCGATATGAGCTTGTAGATCTGCTATTTTTCAATAGCTAAAGCATAACATGATGCCAACACCAAAATGGGTGCCCGGTCAGAATGGGTTAACACAAGGTCGTGACATTTAGGGTTTCCAATGTGAAGGTATGAGAGCTTCACTTGTATTGAGGGGTAAATTAAATGGGAAGAACAAGGGCTCTGCAGTGAATATTTCACTCTTTATTTACTCCTGAAACTAGTCAAGTAGCATCCAAGTCAAAATTATTTCAAAGCAATTAAAAATAGTTTGAATTGTTCAGAATTGTCTCTCATAACCCCACTGGAACATTCACGCAGTCTAGCAGCATGTGTAATGCCGCTTCAACACTGAACACTACAGTAACTACATTGTGGTTTGTGTGTCTTATATCAGTAGCTAAAGATCGGACACAGGCTGCTCCGTTAATAGACTGTCATGATGTTTCCATTATATAACTTACATTGTGATTGCCTGCGTGTTTGTGTGCACTGCAGGTAAGGAGGCCATGCTCACCCAGAAAGACTACGAGACGGCGTCCTTGTCGGAGGTTAAGGCGTTGCTACGGAAACACGAGGCCTTTGAGAGTGACCTGGCAGCTCACCAAGACAGAGTGGAACAGATTGCTGCCATCGCACAGGAACTCAAGTAAGGAGGAGGAACAGAGGTAGCAGGGGTAGGAGTAGGAGCAGTGGTGGAAAAAGTGCTCAAATTTTTTTTACTTAAAGGGACACTTCACCCTTTTTGCAAAAAAATATATGTTAATGTCATTTAGAAACTTTAGAACACTTTCCTGGGGGGGCTTTATGTGTGTAATATGTGGTTTTAGATATTTTAGATTGTAGCAGTGAGCCCGGTGTCTCTGATGTCATGGACACTGGTCTCACTTCCTTCCTGGACTACATGTTGCCTCAGTAAGACAGCTCTCCCCCCTATCCACAAGGAGGAGCAGTGCACCAAATAATTATGGGAATTGTAGTCCAGGAAGGAAGTGAGACCAGTGTCCATGACATCAGAGACACTGTGCTGCTACAATCTAAAATATCTAAAACCACATATTACACACATAAAGACCCCCAGGAAAGTGTTCTAAAGCTTCTAAATGTCATTAACATATATTTTTTTGCAAAAAGGTGTCCCTTTAACCCATTTAGGCCTGACCTCAAATTTAATAAATAAATCACACCCATCTCTCTCATTAGCAGGCAACAGTGCAGCATTATCCCTCTCTCTGTTTCTGGCACAACGGCGCATTATACTGGTGCTCATTAACGTCACATTAGTCTAGGAAAATTGGCCTCAGATCCTGTGCAGCAGGGGCGTGGCCCAGTGCGTTGCGTTTCAAATGAAATGCGAATCAAAAGACAGGGGCGGGTTCCACATGGAGTGGGCGCTACATCTAAATAAGACGGAGGGGAAACAATTGCTCCTTGAGCGGTGGTGGCCTACTACAATTCAATTTGGAATTGGATTCCCTTCGGACTATTTTCATGGTATGCACAGTGCTTCAGACCGGAAAGGGGAGTGTCCGCTCAGATTCTGAGCGCAACGTTCTTCCCTCACAGGGATACGGTCCTTTTTTCCCCAGAAGTCTTTCTCGCCCGCCTAGTGGCGAAGATTTTAACTTCTGGGAACTCAGATTAACGTCACATAGGTGAACAACACATATAGTGGGGTTCCGTCTCCATGTTAAATTTAGTTGTCATTTACAACTCATGTAAAAGTTTCACTTTCAGTACTAATTTGAAGGTGAGGGTCTATAGAACCATTTTGGTTCGAGTGGCAATCACCAAAATAAAAGAATTGGCCTATAGGGGGCGTAGTCAGGTGCCAACCCCCATCAGCCCTACCAACATATGTAAACTGTTGTAACCTTTGATTAAATTATCCAATCTGAACATATGATATATGTATGGATTCACAATCAGGAGTAGCATTTGGTACTTAAACCTTATTAGACATATAATATTTGTTTACACCCAGTATTGGTGTAAATCCACAAAGATAGCAGGAAAAACGAGCTAAAAAGTAGTAGTGGGGTCCCTAGACAGACCATCATTTACAACTCAACAAAAGTTTAACTTTCACTTCTAATTTGTAGATAATGACCTATAGAACAATTTTAGTTCGAGTGGCAAGTCTACAAATTTAAAAAGATATATATTTTTGCCATATTACCAAAATGGCCAAAATCGGAATTATGTTTATTTGAAAAATGTCTTAATTTTCTTATATTGCTGTTTTTTCTTTGTTTTTCTTGCTATATCAAGTTAATCCTGTGTGAGGAATCAACTGGATTTCAAATATTAATGTTTTTAATAATCTGATATAGAAACAAAATAAAGATGGCTGCCAATGTACATTGAATTACTACATTACGCCTAACTTCTATCCTGTTGAACCTAGAATGGTGATGTTGGTGCCTATACCTATGTTATCATGAATGACTAATTGTATAAAAACAAAATACATATAATAGGACAATATATAATATTTCACACAAATGAGACAATGCAGTACATATGTGGGGAACTAAAGTTAGATATTGGAATATAATACACCACTCCTGTGTTATATTTGTTTATTTTATTCTTTTAGTTATACTATGTACTGCCACTATAGGGGGCAGAGTAGCAGGTGTGTCTTAATTGTTCAGACTTGGTAGCTTGTTAGTTATAAGACTAAGCATACTGCAGAAGAGCATGAGCTGCACTGATTGCTCTCTTGTGGTATTGATATTTTGAAGGTAAGCTAAAAAGTTAAACATGTCATGAAGGATCCTAAAGTGTTTTTTATGAATATGGATAGTCATGTGGGATAATTAAGTGGCCAAAGTACTACATCCCAATAGTATGAGCTGGCATTAACCAAAGTAGTCTGTAGCTATAGCACAGGCTAAAACTAAAGGCTAGCTACAGTATAGCAATTATGCTGAGGAAGAAATTGTGTTTTCATTATTTTCATTATTATTACAATGGTAAATGTGAATGTAGCTATATGCACTGCTGACTGTTTTCTTGTATCTATTAATATGTTGAGGCAAACTGTTAAATACAAAAGTTATATAATAATATAGTAATATAATATTTTCTATATTTTCTCATGATATGACCCTAACAGAAAACTAAACCTGGATAAAGTATTTGTCTGTTATGGCTGGGACAACGGAATGGCAGTTGTGCATTTTGTGCCAAAAGCAAACTGAGGAAAGACTTGTTTTCCCTCTTGCAAATCCAGTTGCCAGTCGTAGAGAAGGAGCCTACACATCATAGGCCTTGCAAGTCAGTTCAGAGCAATTGACGCTTCTGCCCACCCAGACGTTGAACTTCCAGATGCATAATTCCGATTTTGGCCATTTTGTAAATTTGACAAAAATAAATATATTTTTTAATTTGTAGACTTGCCACTCGAACTAAAATTGTACTATAGGTCATTATCTACAAATTAGAAGTGAAAGTTAAACTTTTGTTAAGTTGTAAATGATGGTCTGTCTAGGGACCCCACTACTAGTTTTTAGCTCGTTTTTCCTGCTATTTTTGTGGATTTACTATTATTACCAATACTGGGTGTAAACAAATATTATATGTCTAATAAGGTTTACGTACCAACTGCTACTCCTGATTGTGAATCCATACATATATCATATGTTCAGATTGGATAATTTAATCAAAAGTTACAACAGTTTACATATTTTGGTAGGGCTGATGGGGGTTGGCACCTGACTACGCCCCCTATAGGCCAATTATTTTATTTTGGTGATTGCCACTCGAACCAAAATGGTTCTATAGACCCTCACCTTCAAATTAGTACTGAAAGTGAAACTTTTACATGAGTTGTAAATGACAACTAAATTTAACATGGAGACGGAACCCCACTAATAGGTGAACACGGACATTGCTGTTCCTTGGAGTGGTTGCACCACTCAAAAATATTTTTAAATCCTCCAGTTTTCTGAAATAAATATTTTCACGATTAAATAAATAAATAAATAAATAGCAGACCTACAAGCTTGAGCTTGTAGATCTGCTATTTTTCAATAGCTAAATTATAACATAATGTTTAAAACGACAAAAGGGGTTCCCGTCCAAAATGGGTTAAGTAAAAGTATCAATACAGCAATGTACAGTAGAACTACTCCTTTACAAGTAAAAGTCCAGAACTCAGTGAAAGTGAAAAGGTATTGGCATCAAAATGTACTTAACCCATTCTGACCTGAGATCAGATTCATACGAGGTTTCCACTGGACACACACTGGTCTGATGAACCCATTCTGACCTTAGATCAGATTCTAAAAATGTCAGTCGTTCTTAGATTTTTCAAAAATAGCAGACCTACAAGCTCGTATCGCGCCACTCGGTGGCGCGATATGAGCTTGTAGATCTGCTATTTTTCAATAGCTAAAGCATAACATGATGCCAACACCAAAATGGGTGCCCGGTCAGAATGGGTTAAAGAAGAAAGTACTCGTTGTGCAGAATGTCCCATTTCGCAAGTTTTCAAATGTGTAAAATTGGCTATTTTCAAATGTCCGAAATGTATATATGGCTGAAGTGGTTAATGTATGTTTAGTAATAATAATCTAATGAACTGAAGAAGAGCAGTACGGTATAAGTTGGGAGATGGGATAACGGGGATGAAGAAGAGGTGAGAGATCGAGGGGAAGAGGGGAACATTATGTAAATGGTTGAAGTTGTTAAATGTTAAACTTGATCTCTCTTTTCCGTGTGTTTTCTAGTGAGTTGGACTACTATGACTCTCCCAGTGTGAATGCTCGCTGTCAGAAGATCTGCGAACAGTGGGACTCGCTGGGGACTCTCACCCAAAGCCGCAGGGAGTCACTGGAGGTACACGACACTCCTTCCACTCCCCTCTTAACATAATATATGACTGCTGTCTGGAAGAAACCACCTAACTCCAAAATGTTCATTCTTCAGAAAAGCCAGCCAAGTGGACTTAGGAGGTTTTTGTCAAAGAGCTTTTTAATACTTTTCATTGGTTCAATACTTTTTAACCAACACACAGACGTAAAGGTGTTCAATAACACAAATTTATGAATAATAATAATAAATAAAAGATAGCTAAATGGGTGGAGGTAGCTGGTTTGGCAGATAGTTTGAGGATCCAATGGAGTTAGGAGGTTTTCACCTGAGCAATTTTTTATACTTTCCATTGGTTCAATATTTTACTAACCATAAATCACTGCTATTGAACAGTGTTCAATAGCAGTCATTTATGAAAAGAAAAAAATCCAAAACCTTAAAAATGAAGGTTTCTTCCAGACAGCAACATGGTGTTTGTTGCAAACCTTTAGCCAAAAGTGCCCCACTCAGTGGTGGGGACATGTTATTCCAGAATTCTTCTTTTTTTCCTTTCTAACAACATTTTGGAAAATAATTGCAAAACTATTTGTCCATTGTTTCAAAAACCACACATGACTGTATTCTCTTTGACAAGCAAGGCTCTTGGAATACTTCACCCACAATCAATTGTTCACCCCAATTGTTCACTAGTGCTGCCGTAATTGTCCAAAATTTGGATTCGGATATTCGTTTTAAAGACCCACGTGGATTCGAGCCTTTCGGATTTCAATTCGAGCCATTCGGATTTATTAATAATTATATTTACACCAATACAACCTGAGACATAACATTTAAGATCGCATTGCTGGCGCAACTCTCTCTCTCTCCGCGCATTGGTGCTGCTGACAGCGGAGTTGGAACGCAGCGCATGCATTCTCCCTTCTCCAGTAAAACTTCACAGACATTTTTATTAATGAGCAATCACTACCACGGCACACAGCCTTATCAAAACGAGGCACGGAGGCAGTATTAATGCACAGAACAGAACACTGCATTGCTGCTGCTACCGGACCCGGCACCACATTTCATCCTTACGCATTTTATTTATCTTTTTATAATTTCCTGAAGGATAAAGTCGCTTCATGATTGAAGATTGATGAGTGATAGATCTGTGTGTTGTCTAAAAATATACTCTCCCGTCTGTCCGAAACAACACCGAAGCAAAGCCTGTCCCAGATTCTGATCACTAGATACTGTTGACGGTTAGATTTCAGTAGTCTGCGTCTAGGAATAGTGCCTCGAATAGAGTACGAGGCAGCTGATTTATTTTTCAATGTATGCCCGTGTCGGCAAATATAAGTAATCTACAAGCTCACAAGTCACAACGCGTCACTTACCCATGGCACCGTCTCGCGGAAACTAATGATAATAATAACTAAAAACTATTTTTTATTATTTTTAATTCGAACCTTAATTTTATATATTCGGTTATTCATTAATATTTTTGATTCGAAAATATATTCGGATATAGAATATTCGTCGGCAGCTCCATAGACATTAATACACAAAACATCCTCCAACTTTCGCCCTAGGGGCGGCGGTGGCTCAGGGGTAGAGTGCCTGGATGGTAACCGTAAGGTTGCCAGTTCGAACCCGGGCTCCCCCAGAGTTACTGTCGAAGTGTCCTTGAGCAAGACACTGAACCCCTAATTGCTCCCGATGTGCTAGTTGGTGCCTTGCATGGTTTCCGCTGCCATCGGTGTATGAATGTGTGTGTGAATGGGTGAATGTAATGCACAATCTCTGTAAAGCGCCTTGGATAAAGGCGCTATATAAATGCGCCATTTACCATTTGAATAACAGAGGACAGAGAAGCAGCTGGAGTCGATAGACGAGCTGTACCTGGAGTACGCCAAGAGGGCGGCGCCCTTCAACAACTGGATGGAAGGAGCCATGGAGGACCTGCAGGACATGTTCATCGTCCACAACATCGAGGAGATCCAGGTGAGTGAACTGAACCCAGGAACAAAACGCTAACGTTACACATGATGTAACTTCATGTCTATCCCATTCTGACCTGAGATCAGATTCATACAAGGTTTCCGCCGGAGACACACTGCTGCTGATTAACCCATTCTGACCTGAGATCAGATTCTAAAAATGTCAGTCGTTCTTCGATTTTTTTCAAAAATAGCAGACCTACAAGCTCGTATCGCGCCACTCGGTGGCGCGATATGAGCTTGTAGATCTGCTATTTTTCAATAGCTAAAGCATAACATGATGCTGACACCAAAATGGGTGCCCGGTCAGAATGGGCTATATATGAATTCTGGATGATGAGAAAAAAATGAAATGTCACCTTCTTGTGAAGACTTTATCGAACAAGCCAAGGTACATTGTTGATGAAAGAGTAGCCTCTGTACCAGGCTTTCATTTTTGTTGGTGCAAAAATTGAAAGCCTGGAGGAACGCATTGGCCGCTCTGGTCTAAAAGTGGGAGTCAACCCTTCCCGGGTGGGCGTCACTCCAAATGATGTGACGTAGCGCTGCACTAGGGGGGAGAGGAGGGGCCGGGGGTGACGGACAGATCGATGAGATCCAATCAGGGCGTGCGCAAATCTGAGCCGCGACCCGCCCCTCTAGACCAGAAACCTAACACGTTAGCTCAGGCTAATGAAAGAGTAACAACACATAGATCTGAGCTAAATGCAGTAAATGCCAGGCTAAAAGCCACGTTGAACTTCACTTTAGGCATCTTCACTTTTCTGCCCTCACCTTTATCTTCATTATGTACTTTTCTCAGCCAATCAAATCATCGCTATGGGGTGATCAGCCAATCATCAGCCAATATTTGTGTTCACACAAACCCTCAAAGCTTGACATAGGACGGGCTAGCGCCGCTCAAAAACGGCTTATAATCCCTCAAAACTGGGGATAGGATGGGCTAGCGCCCTTCAGAAACGGCTTATAAAGACCTAACCTTCTAACCTTCTTGGAAAGATGTTTCCCAGGCAGATGTGAAAGTATCTGCGAGGGACAGATTGTGAGGGTGTAGTGTTGAACAGTCTGTTTACACCAAATTGTAGTATAATGGGAACGCCACCGAGTGGCGCGCTACGAGCTTGTAGATCTGCTATATTTGAAAATCGAAGAACGACTGACATAGAAACATAGCCTTTTCAGAAAACTGTCAGGATGTAGAATCTGATCTCAGGTCTAAACGGGTTAATGCTGACCTATTTCTCCATTTTGTTTCTCTTCTCCTCCTTCTTCTCCTGCCCCAGGGTCTGATCACTGCTCATGAGCAGTTCAAATCCACCCTGCCTGATGCCAACAAGGAGCGGGAAGCCATCCAGGCCATCCAGTCTGAAGTCCTGAAGATCGCCCAGTACAACGGCATCAAGCTCTCGGGGACCAACCCCTACACCACCATCACTCCTGAGAGCATCGACAACAAATGGGAGAAGGTGGGTTAGACTACTGTGACTGGAATCATTTGGTTATTTAACTTATTTCCTATCATTATTCTTTATAATTATGTATATGTTAGTACTTTTGGGTGTATTGCAGCAGGAGATGTATGTGTTCTTGTCTTTTTTACCTCTTATTTTGTGATTGATGAGTCCTAACGGGATTCTGTTTGAGTTTGAAGTCCTATTTATTTCATGATGATCATTCTGGTTTTATAACTTTCATTCATTCAGTTTTCAAAATCAGTTAGCAGGTCAAGATAGTTTACACTGTCTCCATCTGGTGGCTGGTGTGCATTGGTGCAACAATGTGGTTATTTGAACTAACATAATTATTGTATTGCATGCATGTGTGTAGGTGCAACAGTTGGTGCCGCAGCGTGACCAGGCCCTGCAGGAGGAGCTGTCCAAGCAGCAGTCCAACGATCATCTACGACGCAAGTTCGCTACTCAGGCCAACATTGTCGGGCCCTGGATACAAACCAAGATGGAGGTAAGGAATAAACTCTCCAGAGACCTTCTTGTAATGTAGATGATGGGTGGCAGTAGAACAAGCAGGAATACATTGAAGCCAGGGTTATCATTTCAGGTTCAAAGTTAAGGAATGTACGGTTTCAGACAAGAATATGCGTGACACATCACATGTGATGTCACGTATAAATGGATGAGCTGCTCTGTGCACACAGAATAACTCTTCCTACTTCCCGGGCCGCTTCCCTACTTCCTTCACCGGTGATGCTAATTATTAAGGCTCTGTTCCATTTTGTGTGCAGTGGTTCTCAAACGTTTTAATTCCAAGGACCCCCATAACTCTGAGAGTGTACAAAGGGAAGAAATGAACCCTTATGGGTTCATTTGGTTACATTTGTACACTCAGAGTTACACACCCGTATGTATGGGGCCATTTGGAACCCACTCAAGGACACTTTGAGAGTGACCCATTGTTGTAGCAGTGTTTCCACTGAGCCAACACATGCACAATTGCAGCACTCTGACTCTGTTTGACCAGAATGGAACAGAGCCTTCATTAGTATCATCGGCAACACCTGGCGTGTGTGCATATGGCCCATTGCCATCCCCTGAGACCCCAAATGACACCGCTGATTGAAGCCAAGGGCGCCGTGCTGTTGCCAAACAGCCTTTTCAGTTAGACCATGACTGTCCTGAATTTTTGGCATTGTATTCCAATATGGGCTAATTGCTGACCGGTGCAGTGGGAGCGACCATGAGAGCAGCTGTGTGCAGTTGCCTATAGTTCTCAGGACAATGGATGAGGACTGGCTCAACTTTGATTCTAACCCATTCTGACCTGAGATCAGATTCATACGAGGTTTCCGCCGGACACACACTGGTCTGATGAACCCATTCTGACCTGAGATCAGATTCTAAAAATGTCAGTCGCTCTTCGATTAAAAAAATAAATAGCAGACCTACAAGCTCGTATCGCGCCACTCGGTGGCGCGATATGAGCTTGTAGATCTGCTATTTTTAAATAGCTAAAGCATAACATGATGCTGACACCAAAATGGGTGCCCGGTCAGAATGGGTTATGGAGTGTACTGTACAGAAATGTGATTTGGGCCACAGCCTTGTTGGTGTGACCCGCTATAACGTCACTCATATTTGGGACACACTCTTGTAAATGGATTACAATTACAAAGGCACCTTACAGTGCTACTGCTATTATATTATATTTAAATGATTTTACTATTATCGCTATTGTTGATTTATTACAATGTTTTTCTTATTTCGTCTTACTGCAATGTCAAGGAGCCAAAAGGATTTTACTCTTATATACCTGTATATGTGATGTAACATCTTGAAGAACTAAATCTATTTTCATTGCATATTGACAATTAACAATTGTTCTGAATAAAGGAGCCAAGTAATTGAGGGAGATTTTACTTTGAAAACGCCTTTCATTTCCCCCCAAAACCGGGAGGTGAAATCTTCCTTTTCTACATCGCCGTCGTAAAACTGATCTCTCTTTAGACGAGTTAATATTCTAAACGAGATGCCTGATTAATTCAGAAATTAGGACAGAACATCGGCATTATAGGTGTTTCCAGGGAACTGCAATATGACCCTTGAAGTTGAGATGCTGAAATGTGCGTGGTGTATGTTAATGAAATGCTGAAATAAATGTATATAGGGTGACGTGTGCGTGTATGAACAAGACATTGAATGTTCACTTCATACATCTCTGACCGGTCAGAATATGTCTCCCTGGGAGGCTGTAAATCACAAACCCAACCCGTCACCTCTGGTGTGCCCCAGGGATCCGTCCTTGGCCCCCTCCTGTTCACTCTCTACCTGTTACCCCTCGGCCGTGTCATCAGCAGGCATGGAATTAACTTCCATTGCTATGCTGATGACACGCAGCTCTACATCAAGACCAGCCCCTCCGCAGCATCTCCAACTCCCCTGTCCAACCTCACAACCTGCCTGGAGGAGACCAATGCATGGATGAGAACCAACTTCCTGCAGCTCAACAGCAACAAAACGGACATCATCCAAATCGGCACCCCCCACCAGCTACACACATCTCCCATAACCAGCATCAGCTTCTCTGGACAGGACATCCCACTCTCACAAACTGTCACAAACCTCGGAGTAAAAATGGACCCTCAGTTGAACTTTGAATCCCACATCAACTACATATACAAAACCTCCTTCTACCACCTCAGAAACATCTCCAAACTCCGCCCCTCACTCACCATTGCCGACTCCGAAAAACTCGTCCATGCCTTTGTCTCCTCCAGGCTGGACTATTGCAACGCACTCCTCATCAGGATCCCTGGCAAGAGCCTCAGAAAGCTCCAATACATACAAAACAGCGCTGCCAGGATCCTGATGAGGGTGCGTAAGAGAGAGCACATCACACCCATCCTCAAATCACTTCACTGGCTCCCCATCGCATCCCGGACCGAGTACAAGATTTCCCTGCTGACACATCAGTGCATCCATGGTACCGCCCCCCCCTACCTCAAAGAACTCATATCCCTTCAGTCATCATCACGCAACCTCCGCTCTTCGAACACCAACCTCCTCAAACCCGTCATGACCAAGTTGCGAACCATGGGCGACCGGGCCTTTTGTTCGGTGGCCCCTGACCTGTGGAATGCTCTTCCGGAACAACTCAGAGCACCACAGTCTACGGACACTTTTAAGAGAGGACTTAAAACTCACCTTTTTAGCAAAGCTTTTTCATAAATTTGTTTTTAACTGCCCTCTGCCTTAGCCTATATGTTATGTTTTTCTTTTATTGATTTTTGTTTTGTTTTCATTTCATTGTAGCACTTTGAGGTTCAATAGAATGTAAAGTGCATTATAAATAAAATCCATTATTATTATTATTATTATTAATGTGTGTTTGCAGGAGATTGGCAGGATATCCATTGAGATGAATGGGACTCTGGAAGACCAGCTGACCAACCTGAGGGAGTATGAACAGAGCATCATCGACTACAAGCCCAACATCGACCAGCTGGAAGGAGACCACCAGCTGATACAGGAAGCTCTCATCTTCGACAACAAGTACACCGCCTACACCATGGAGGTAACACACACACACACACACACACACTGCTTCTTGACAGTCTTGCGGTCTGATCCCTTTTGTTTTAAATGCATCTATGTATCGATTTAATATAGATTTAATGTTCTTTCTTTGACTTCATTGTGTTTGTTTATGTAGTTAATCAATGCATCTCTGTCTGTACAGTAAAGCATGCTTTCATGTACAACAAACATGGTCCCATTTAGCTGTTGTTGCTGTGCATGTACTCAACAACTCCTCAACGATAATGCAACGTCACGGTTTTAACGCTTCCTCCTCTTCCTCTCCCTCCATCTCTGCCGTCCTCCAGCACCTGCGTGTGGGCTGGGAGCAGCTGCTCACCACCATCGCTAGGACCATCAACGAGATTGAGAACCAGATCCTAACTCGTGACGCCAAGGGCATCAGCCAGGAGCAGCTGCACGAATACCGGGCCTCCTTCAACCACTTCGACAAGGTCAGGGGACGGAGCTCTGGGTTCAAACGTCTCATCATACTCTTATGCTAGACGCATACAGAGTATTGTGTGTGTGTGTGTGTGTGTGTGTGTGTGTGTGTGTGTGTGTGTGTGTGTGTGTGTGTGTGTGTGTGTGTGTGTGTGTGTGTGTGTGTGTGTGTGTGTGTGTGTGTGTGTGTGTGTGTGTGTGTGTGTGTGTGTGTGTGTGTGTGTGTGTGTGTGTGTGTGTGTGTGTGTGTGTGTGTGTGTGTGTGTGTGTGTGTGAGATATTCAGGATAGTAAGTGGACACAAAAAGCATGCAGTAATCCTGGTCTCTAAAACTGCCGAAAGCAGACTACTGAAAGCAGTCAGACAAATTACCCGTCATAGATTATAATTTATCTTTAAAAGAATGAGCAAAATAAGGATAGTTAAAGCTCAAACAATTGGCACCATGAAAGTACAGGCATAAGTGTAGTGTGAAGGTTCAACCTGCCTGATTCTCTTTAGCGTTGTAAATCCAGTTCTATGCCGTATTCTCGGGTGTCTGTTAGTTCCTCCCAAGTACCAAATCCTTGCTTCTTGATTATCATAAACATATTTGGCGACTGACTGTCACAGTAATTTTCCAAAGGCTCTATGGTCATGTTGTCCCACGAAGCCCTGGACCAGCTTCCAGTCCCCTTCATTAGACTCTTCTGTTCTATCTATTGTCCTGTCTATTCATTTATTTCTAATTCTGGTGTGACATTTTGTGGCATATTTATATTTCTTTCATTATTATTAAAGGTATATTCAGTGATTTCACTTAATTCAAATATCACTTATTTTTTTGTTTTGTTGTGATAATCCTCCCTACTATAGAGTGTGCTGGCCATATAAGGAGTTCCTCCCTGTCCCCAGTTAACCCCTGGGGGTCAAAAAACCTTAGATTTTGTTTTTGACTCTCTGTCTATCCTGATTGGACGAAAGGCTGGGTCCCACAGCCAAAAACGAAACCTAAGGTTTTTTGAGTGAAATCACTGAATATACCTTTAATATACCTTAAATTATTTCTTTTAAAAAAGAGACTAGCTTTAAAACACTACATTTGAATTCATGAGAGCACATTTTAGTCAAGGTTAATGTAACCAAATGTAGAGTCCATGGAACAATAATGCAGCGTGCCGACAAGAATAGATTTTCAGACTAACACGAGAACAATTTTGAGAACGCTTGAGAATATTTCATGTCGGCAAATAATACTGCCGTACGATGGAGCATAAATTAATCTGTAGCCTGTGCAATTGTTTCCACCCACAAATACCCTTGCTTTTAATAATGAAACTGTCAGGATGTAATAGACATTTTTAGAATCTGATCTCAGGTCAGAATGGGTTAATGGGGTTGTGCAGCTCATAATTTATTTTATTATAAAAAAAGATTACCAATAATTGATGTGTAATATGAATGTATATGTTCAGACCTACTTAGGAGGGGTTGAGAGCGGAGCGTTTTAACTAGGATGTGTGTGGGTAGACGAGCACCACAAGGAGGGAACGTATTGCGTGTTACACCAGGAAGAGGAAGTTGCCTCCAATCATCGTCATTCCACTCCATAATGTGCTGCATTGTCATGTTATGTTCTCTTATAATGCATGCTGCTGTTGTAGTCCGTTTGGCCATTGTGTGCGTCCGTTTGTGTGTTTGTGTATACATTATATACATACACAGAGGTGTGTGTGTGTGTGTGTGTGTGTGTGTGTGTGTGTGTGTGTGTGTGTGTGTGTGTGTGTGTGTGTGTGTGACACGTACATATGCAATACATATGTATGCACAAAGATGTCCTTTTGCAGTGTGTTTGCGTGAGTGCATGTTGCTTTTGTGTTGCACTGGCATTGTCTAAAACATCCATGTCTTTGTATCTGTCAATCATCTTCGATCCTGCATGTCGTGGCTCGCATGGTCACCATCCACTACCATCCCTGTGTTGTGATTGGTACCTCCTCATGACGTCGCGCCCTTCAATGATCATTGATTGGATATCCTCCCATCCATCCCCCCCGACGTGCGACCTGTGATTGGCTTATCGCAGGACCACAGCGGGGCCCTGATGGCTGAGGAGTTCAAGGCCTGCCTGATCAGTCTGGGCTATGATGTAGAGAACGATAAACAGGTAGGACGCTCACCGCTGGTAGGACGCTAACCGACAGAGGAGGAGAATAGATCCGTTTGTTAAGTCAAACCTCTCAGAGTAGGAGAGCTGATCCCGGACCAGCCCGGTCCAACAAAGCACATCTTTTCCTAACGCTGCTCCTACATATCCACTAGGTGGCCCTGTCGCCCCACAGCGCTGTAGTTTGACCAGGCTCCCTCTTAGTAGCTTTAACACTAGCCTCTCTGTCTGTTGGGGTTCTATAGCTCCAAGACCCTCACCGTTAACGGTTTCTCTCTTTTTTCTTCTCCTTTCACATCACCCTGTTCTTTTCCTGTTCTCAACCCCTCCAAACATAATTCTTTTTTGACTATTCCTGTCATTCTATGCATTTTCCTTCTTCATTTCACTCTTTCCCCTCCTTTGGAAATTACCGTTCCTACATTTTACCACCTCTTTTCTCGTTCACCCCTTACTGCCTCTTTTCTACATTCTGTGTACCTCCCATCCTTCACCACCTTCTCCTCCAACCCTGTGCTATGCTGTGCTGTGGTTGGCTACAGAAGCGCACGGGACAGATGGCCTCAGAGGATTTCCAGGCTCTGCTCATTTCTACAGGAACCAGCCTGGTATTGCTGCCCTGACTGACTTGATGGACTCACAGACATATTGCTCTGCTCTCTGGAAAGGGTGTCTGCATGTTCTTAATAACATTACATAACCACTTAACCCATTCTGACCTGAGATCAGATTCATATGAGGTTTCCGCCGGACACACACTGGTCTGATGAACCCATTCTGACCTGAGATCAGATTCTAAAAATGTCAGTCGCTCTTCGATTTTTCAAAAATAGCAGACCTACAAGCTCGTATCGCGCCACTCGGTGGCGCGATATGAGCTTGTAGATCTGCTATTTTTAAATAGCTAAAGCATAACATGATGCTGACACCAAAATGGGTGCCCGGTCAGAATGGGTTAATCCCTCTAGACTTGGTAACATGGACCAGAGGTGTCTCCGTACTACCACTTTTTTCTGCCAACACCAAATCTCTTAGCCAGAAATAGGCTATTTGCAACTCGTCACAGCACATGTGAGCTCGTAGATCTGCTATTTAGGGCCTAATGTCCCCCCTAGAATATGGATGCTGGGGTTGAAGTGGTTTAGTTGGGTTAATTCAACAGTTGAAATCACTCTTTTGGTTTGAACCTGAATTGTGATTGTCACGTTGATTTGATATTGAAATTCGACTTGCAGACACCCTGGTCTTTTAATATTAATCTTCTCCTACCCCTCTTTGTCTACATTTCATCTTTAAAAAAAATAAAATAACTGACACTTAAATTTAGAACTTTGTCTAGCACTGACCTCCATAGCTGTTTAACCAAAAGAAAAGTCATTAGTCAGACATAATGTTTGTTCCCCATTGTTTTTGTTTGTTGTCTCCATGTGATTGTCGTTTTGTTATTCCCATAGTTAACTTGTTATCATTTTGCATCTTCATATATACATCAAATCCTTTGTCCTTGTGTGTGTCTGTATATGGGGAGTTTCATGTCAAACTGTATCCACTTTGAAAGAGATTATTACAGTGGCCTTGTGGTTAGAATGTCCGCCATGAAACTGGGAGGTCAGGGTTCGATCCCCGGCCGTGTCATACCATAGACTGTAAAAATGGGACCCAATGCCTCCCTGCTTGGCACTCGGCATCAAAGGGTTCAAGGGGTCAAATCAACTAATCAAATGATTTCCGGGGCGTGGCACAGCTGCAGCTCACCGCTCCAAGAGATGGGTCAAATGCGGAGAACAAATTTCACTGCAGTAACGTGTGACAAATCGTACGACTTTGACTTGATTAAGAGATTTTTTGTGGCCCAGGCCGTGGTGTAACGGTCTGGGCACCTGACTGGTAATCCAGTCGCAGTGTGCCGCGGGTTCGACTCCCGAGCCCGACACGGCCTTTACTGCATGTCATCCCCCCATCTCTCTCCCGTTTCCTGTCAGCCTACTGTCTGTCCCTTCAAAAATCAATAAAAGGCGTAAGCCGCAAAAAAAATATCTTAAAAAAAAAAGAAAAAAAGATTTTTTGTATTCAACTTACCTATCATTACCTATCAATTTTCATTTTGGAATGAAACTCCTTCTTCTCTGCTGCCCCTTGCGTGTGTGTTCTGGGTTCACCTGTGTTTTTCTCCCCATGTTTGCCAGGGCGAACAGGAGTTTGCTCGCATCATGGGCATCGTGGACCCAAACAACAGCGGGGCCGTGACCTTTCAGGGATTCATCGACTTCATGTCCAGAGAGACCACAGACACGGACACTGCCGACCAGGTCATCGCATCATTCAAGATCCTGGCTGGAGATAAGGTGAGCCGAGCGATCTGATCCTGGTGCCTGATCCCCATTCCTATCAAATCCAAATGTTTACTTTTTTTCTTTTTACTTTAAAGGAAAGGATTGCAGGGACTGTCCACTGTGTTTTATACTTTTTAAGTGCAACTTTATGAACAATGTATTCTTCATTAGAGCCTTTTCAAAGCTGAGAATACCGGCTTAAAATATACATTCCCAATAATTGTCAAAGTAATTAAAATGAAAACGCTCTCCTCTGCTCTCTCCCTGTTCAGAACTTCATCTTGGCAGAGGAACTGAGGAGGGAACTGCCTCCAGACCAGGCAGAGTACTGCATCGCCCGCATGGCTCCATACACGGGGCCAGACACCATCCCCGGGGCCCTCGACTATATGTCTTTCTCCACCGCCCTCTACGGAGAGAGTGACCTGTAGAGCAGGATGGACGGTTAGATGGAATGATGGGTGTGGGGGGGGGGGGGGGGGTAGAGAGGTCTGCTATGCTTAAATGAGGCTTCCTTGTGAGAAGGTTTTGGAGGAACAAGGAGAAGAGTGGCATTTGGAGATGGAAACAATAAAGATGAACAGCTATGTGATTGGCTTGTGTGTTTTGATGCAGGAGGGCAGGGCTTCCCTCTAAACATTGTTTTGGTTCTGTGTTTGCCCCTGCTTGTGCCGGTTTAGAAATCCGCGGAAAAATGTTTTGCCCATTTATTTGAAATTTAGGTAGGATTGGCCACAATGTTGAACAATAACCAGCCTTAATCTGTTGTTTAAGATTATATGCAGGCATATCCAGGGACAGATATGGGATACTGGAGGGAAGGTTGCTCTGTAGTGTGGGTCCTTAGCTTCACCCTCTCTGCCTTTTTTTTGGGTGGGGGGTGGGGGTGTCGAGGGGGGGCATAAGCTAATCTGATACTTATGCTAATTTTTTGTTTATTTTATTTTATAATGTTTTTCTCTTGCCAGTGGGTTGAGGTGTTTAAATGAGATTTAGGGGTGCAAATAGTGGGGTGGGTTGGGAGGGACTGTTAGATTTGATGTCTGCTGGCGAGTTTTGTGTATTTGAACCCAGAGAGTTATATGATATGGGTGGGGAGGTGGGGGTCATCAGCTGACCAGACGACCAGACCAGAGAGAAAATACAAATTTAATATTACATTTACATAAATGTCATGTTGCTGGATAAGGTTGAACTCCTAACCTAGGCTCTTTCCCTGCTTTTGTTTAAAAAGAAATGTTTTAATATTTGGTTCATTTTTCTCCAGCAGGCTTAGGGCAGGGGTTTGGGGGTGGGGAAGGATCTGGGAAGGGTTGTAGGGGTCTCAGCGCTGTACATATTTTTCCAGTACAACGAATGACACACGCAGAGTCCCAGTTTATTCAAAATCATCAATCACAGGCTTTCCAGTAGTAGGACAAAATAGGCATTTATTAAAAATATGAAATTCAAGAGCCAATTATGGTAAAAGCAGAGAGTGCAGTTTCATCAGTAGATAGGTTTGACTGTTGGGTTTTTCTGAGTTTTTAAAGGAGCCATGGAAATGTTTTCAATACTGTCATATGGTGTCAAGTGGTAACCATTTAGCTGAGGAGTGTATCCAAATGCCTTGTCTGTGTAGATCACAACAGCTCAAAGTGACATAACTTTGACATCCATCAATATCTGCCTCTTGTCATATTATTATAACCGGGTGGTCATAAGGTGCTTATTTAAATGGACAAACTATACATTTATATCGTAGTGAAGACAGTAGAGACAAAGTTAGTCAATTTATTATATCTGAAAGCACATGTCAAGGTTGGCTTGCTTGAATGATGGTTCTTGCGCTTCCTGTACTGAGAGGTTACCATAGAAATAATTGATGATTGGCTAATTGTAAAAGTATAAAAAATGTCTGGCTACAGCCCTGTCCCTCTATCTTTCTCTCCTTGCCTCTCCCTCTTTCTTGGCCCTCATCACTCTTAAATTGTAGAGTCTAGAACCCTCATTCTGTGTCTCCATGCAGAATTGTGCAGGGCCATGGACTGGAGGGCATCTGAGAAGACGGGAGAGTCTTCATGAACATTCCATTAGGCTATTTAGGGCCCAGTAAATTGATTAAAACAAGCAAATTGCTGTTTACAAATCTATGCAATCATGATGTATCCAATATCACGGAGTTCTGGGAATAACGGGGAGAAATGATGCTTAAATACAAATTCTTTTTTTTTCCTACCCCTGAACAAAACTATCTAAAATTAGAGATCAGACGATCAGCTAAAACTTGGAAAGTGGGGGCTGAGAGATTGAACAAGAGAAAGGGGAGGGACGAGGATGCAACTATTAAAAGAAAAGACTTGGACCAAAAGCTTGTAGTTTCTTCCTGCGTGGTGGGAGAGAAATGAACTCTGGAATTGTGATTTCTTTCTTTTTTTGTACTCTTTAATATCAAACCTTATCTGCTGTACTGGAAACTGCAACGCCTTCTGTCTAATGATACGTGAGTTTCACAAGCACACATAAAGTTTCCTTACAAAATACTATTCGCCTCGCTGTGTTTTCTTGTCCCTATAATATGTCTCAGGCAGGCTGCTTAGTCGCCAGATGTTCTGTTGTTTTTTCCCCCCTACAGAGTAATATATGGTCTAATATAGCCCATTCGCTTGTATTTATCCACAATGCAATTCAAGTAATGCAATTCGTGTTAATCGTTCAACTTAAAGTGTCCAGCAAGACTTCCACTATAGGCCTACACGAAGCCTACACTTTTGATAAAGGGGAGGGTGGACTAAATGGAAGTGGCCTCAACCCCCGCCATGTACCATTTTGGGTATTACGCATCTGTTGCATTGCACGCTGAATCGGGAAGGGGTTGGCTGGAGAGAGGAGCAACGAAGCTCACAAAAAACGAACCATTGCTCATGGTGGGACAACAATGGAGCAGTAAAAGGATTGGAGCTGGTTTCACTCATCTACACATGGAGCTTTAAAAAAAAAGCTGGCGTCTGGTTTCACTTATCTAAACCGAGAGTCACTACCTTATCTTTTTACGCACGAGGCTGTGCCATGTCGAAGCTGCACAATGAAAAGTAACACCACGGTGTCTGATTCCATGAGATGAGGAGCAGGACGTGAGTAGTCGGTCGGTGCTGTTAAAAATAGGGGGAAACCGAGGCTGGCGTTCGCCGCGGAGCGTGCACAGCCACCGGCCTTTGGGACAAGCCGTATCGACACCGAGAAGAAGCGCGCGGCGAGCTATCCTGCGGCGGAGCGGCGCGCCTGGGCCGCGGCGGCTGGAATGATGCTGGCGCTCACCTTCACCTGCCGCGTTCTGCTCGTCTTCCTGCTGTCAGAACCCGTTCACACCAACAGACCAGCGGTATGCCGTGTGTGTGTGTGCGTGCGATTGTAGACTACTACATTGAGAAGTGGCCTTCACACGACCTAAGATTCTGCTGATGTTTTGACCAGGATGTAAACTAAACGACAGAATGAATGTTGACTGTGCTGGCTGTAGGCCTAACTGTGTCTGTAACTTTACTATGGCATGCCCAACCAGTCGTGGTCACAGGCAGCTGACCACAAGGCTAATACTATTTAAATCTCTAGTTCTGTAAAGGTAAACGGATGAGGAATCATTATCATGCCTTATGTTATTTCTTATAAGGCATGAAGTGATTATGAAAAGTGTTGTGTTACAATACAAGATCGTATACATCCCAATTACCAACGAGTTCAACTGTGTTCAATAGTGGAGTGGAGTCCCGCCTGTGTTGAGTGAGTCTGGCTTAAGGTGGTGTGATTCCTGCGTGATTTGGTTTAAATAAATTAAGCCCGTCTCGAATGCGCGCGCCCGTGACTAATCCACACACATGCTATTGCTTACACATTCTACACATGAGGGACTGTCCAGCTATTCAGCCACCACGCCATTGGCGATTTATGTAGAAGTTAACATGGGCTTCACACAAGCTCCCGATTCTTCACTGCTCGGGCGGCCCGTAACCCGTTACGCGCCGAGTTGACAGGACTGGGAGTTTGTTGAACATTTAAAATCTCCCGGCCTTTCAGCGGCATCAGCCACCGCGTCGAGAGACCAAACATCGACAGGTAACACACTAAACCAAACACAGGTTTCCAATGCCCCGTAGTCTAACTGTAGGGAGACGAGACGAGCGTTATAGCGGCAGCCTACGGAATGTTTTTCAGACAGATGTAGTTTGCGGTGCGCTGGTGATGGAGACAGACAGTGGTAGCTTGTTCTCTCACCACACACACACACACACACACACACACACACTTTGAATGGGGTTATAAATTAGGCTATAGGTCCAGAAACACTGGTACTAATTGTTCCAACACTGAGCACATTGTAGTTCTGCTGAGGTACCACCTGACACACAGGAAACTACATGCCCAATAGTTTGCACCTGTCTCTCACCCGTCACCCCCCCCCCCCCCCCCCCCCCAATGGCACTTAACATTTATGGCCAAACTTAATGGGATCTGTTTTTTTTTTATTACCGTTATTTAACCTGGCGGAGAGCTTATGTGCACAATTCCTATTTAGAAAGCCTGGCCAGAGGAAATCCAGCTCTTCAGGGACTTGTTGAGCATGACTTTGGATGTATTTCCCATTTAATTGCTTGGATTTGGGTCACCTATAGGCTCACATAGGCCTATTTTATGTAACTGTAAAATAATTATATTGTGATTATACACTTATTAAATCATTACAAAAGTAGTTGTGAAACAAAAGATTCACACTTTAGTTGGCTTTTAGACTCATGAAAAGGCGAGAGAGGCTTTTGATATTCTTCAGGTTGGATTTTGCCCAAAGTCGCGCCCTACTTTAATTAATAGCAGTGGTTATTTTCATGTCAAGGACCCCCACATTGATATGTAGGCTATCCCTATCTGAAAAGAGATTTTCTTTTGTTAAAAATGTGCAACATTATTTGGAAATTTGTTTTTTATTTAGATTTTCAAATAGCCAAGTCTAAAATAGAGTTAAAGTTGTTCAACAGGGGACCCCCTGGACCGACTCTGTCTAGATATACTATGTATATGTATCCCTTTTCCCCTCATTTGTCTCACCCTTTACTCATCCCCCGTCTCCCTTCTTCATCAATCCATAGGATTCCACAAATGTATTTTATCCACCCATCTTTTATTGAGTGCCTATACTTTAATGTTCGGACTTGGGGTAGGTTATTGTTGGCTTTAATCAATAATAACCCTTACTCTACTGATAAGACATTAACCCATTCTGACCTGAGATCAGATTCATACAAGGTTTCTGCCGGACACACACTGGTCTGATGAACCCATTCTGACCTGAGATCAGATTCTAAAAATGTCAGTCGCTCTTAAATTTATCAAAAATAGCAGACCTACAAGCTCGTATCGCGCCACTCGGTGGCGCGATATGAGCTTGTAGATCTGCTATTTTTAAATAGCTAAAGCATAACATGATGCTAACACCAAAATGGGTGCCTGGTCAGAATGGGTTAATCAATAATAACCCTTACTCTACTGATAAGACATTAAAACAATTAGTACAAAATGTCCAAACCAAACCTTTCCACCACAAATATGACAAGTTCCTTGTGAAGAAATGTGAAAAACAGCTCAAATGGAAAATGTCTGAGTTTTCCCCTTTCATCACATCCTCATGCCCTCGCACCCCCCCCCCCTCCCCTTCTTCTAATGCTCTTCACACCTCCATTATGCTGACAGCATCACAGTTGCAGCAGCTGACAATAATTCTGTAAAATATTAAAAAGGAAAATAAGACCGAGCACTCAAAGTATACCTAGAGACGTGGATGTAAAGTTAAAACAAAGTTTATTCTATAATTGCCAACATGTTTTGACCAGTTGTTAATAATATACTCTCTGCAAAAGAAAGTGACAACAATTCAACCGTGCGGTCACTACATTAATCCATGCCTCCACATGCAGAGTGCAGACACAGGGAGCTCTTTCACTGTTAAATTATGTCAACATTGTTTAACACACCATGACAAATGTGTTCATGTGTGAAACAGTTAGGTGTGGGGTGGGGGAGAGAGGAGGGACAAAGAGGTATTTATGAAGGATGGAGTCGGGAGTAATGGCAGAGGTCTGTCTGTCTGTCTGTCTACACATACTTTTGTATGTGTGGTGGTGTGACAAATTCAATATACCGGCGTATATATATTTTGGAGAGATATGGGCTGTGTCATCAGAAGATGTAAGTGAGATGCGTATAGCTGGTGAAACATATGGAAGTAATTTGGTCCATGGCACCAGCAAAACTCTCTGCAGTCTGCACCTCTCCTTGCTTCTATTTTAGTTTAATTATTTTTTATGTATTGTTGTACCTATTTTCAGTAAGCATATCAAAAATCTTGTTTAATGATGTCACTGGAAGATGGGTTTCTGAACTGTCCACAGCCCTCGTATGAGACACTGACCGAGTAGAAGAAAAAAAAAGTGCTATTTTATCATGAACATTTTGTGAGGACTAAAATGGGTTGAAAAGAGGTGAAGTCGTCCTTTAAGCTTAATTCAACATCAACATGTGAAATATTTAATCAGTGTTTCCACTTCAGCCAGAGAGTAGTCTAACCAGAGAGAGGAAACCATGCCAATATAAACTCTTCCCAAGGATAACTTTGGAACACAGGCAGAACCACAATGATTTTGACCAAAGTGCTCAGACTGTCTGCAATGAAACATAAATAACGCAGACAATTTGTGTGAAATATCTCAGTGCTCTTCCGACCTCTTACGAGCAGACAACCAGTCAGCCAGAGCTGTATTGTTGTATTGCTGTATTGTTTTTCTGTCACCAAACAATCTTTTTATCGTTTGACCCATCCGACAAATTTGGATGACTTGGGAACATGCGAAAAACCGCAAAAATGTTTATGTTCAGTATAACGGGTAGCCTATATACTTTCCCCAGACGAGCCCGGCTCCAACTCTTGAAGTGTTGAGGCAAACTGTACTGCAATAACCCTCGTTGAGCATAATATTTCAGTGCCTTTCCATATGCTCCAGACAGCCAGTCAGACGGCGGGAGAACCTTGTCTGTATATCACTGACAGCAAAGACACACACACACACTCTGTGTCCATGGGCTGAAGAGACTGGCATCTCGCCTCAATTAGTGGAGTTTATTTATACAGTGCTTTGCAGAATCATAGCTCTCACAGGTATATCCCGGCCGGCAGGTGAAGGTCATTACACACACACACACACGCACACACAGTCTCCTTTCACAAACTAATTTCCTCCGTTCCCTTCTTTTTTAAATGTTTGCATATTTTGGCCATGTGCTGACTCCTCCTGTGCCTCTCCCCTGTATAACACCCCCACCTCTGCTTTCTCTCTTGGCCTCTATCCATCTTTTGACCTTCAACATTTTCTCCCCTCTCTCTCGTATGCTCTCTTTCTCTCTCTCTCATACAGTACTTACTGTGTGCGCTTCTTTCCACTTTTCTTTCTATATCTTTCTTAATTTTTCCTCTTCCTGGTCTTTTCTCCAAACCTTCCTTCACTCTGTCTCTCTCTCCCTCCCGCTCCCTTGCTTCCGTGCTCCTTCAGTCCAGATTTTTCCTACCATGGAACAGGACATTTCTCCTGCCAGACAGACTATAGCAACACATTGAGCTTTCAGCTAGCCATGCCAAGGATATACTACACACATCTGTTCTGTACCTAGCTATCTCCTTTTCCTAATGTCTCCCACTTTACCCGTTTCATCATCCCCCACCCTCCCTCCCCATGCCACCCCCTGTTTCTGTAGTAAAGTAATAAAAAATAATGGTTTAGGCAATAAATTAGTATTATCGCTAGAAAACTACCCTAAGTTAGCCAGCTGTTACAAATGAAAGACAATTGTGTTGCTCATAACAAATGCTGCCCTCGGCTAATTTCCAATCAAGACGCTCCTATCAGGATACAGCTTGGACAATTTCCGCCATCTAATTAGACAAGATTAGTTGAAATTGCACTTTATTGATCCTGCAGCAGGAAATTCATTAAGTATTATGGTGTGTGTGCGTGTGTCTGTGCGTGCACTGGTTGGGGGGGGGGGGGTCTTTCAACACATAGAAGGTATCATGTGTCAAACCCTTTTGTTTGTTCAATGTGTGTGTGTTCTGTTCTCCTATGTAGCCGTTCCTGATCACAGAGAACATGTGGCCTCGTGGCTGTGTCCTGGACTGCCAGAGGGGTCGCCACAGAGCTGTGTGTGCCAGCAACGGCAGGCTGTACAAGTCGCTGTGTTCCTTCCAGAGGGCTCAGTGCATCAACACACAGCTGCGGCCTGTCCCCCGGGCTCATTGTGCTGGTACAAACACAGAGCTTACTTACTGCATTGACCCGTTTCCAGTGTCCCATAAGGCTTTGCGTTTTGTGTCTGCATAACTTCCTCTTCCTGTTGACCTGTGAGCAGACAAATGAAAAGATCAGATCTACAATGTTTTGAATATTTGTTTAACATTTTAACAACACAAATCTTGTATGGGGATCCCTGGCACAAAGGGCCAAAGGTCGCTTATAATAATAAGCAGACATTGGCAACACTGGCTGGAGCTTTATTTCCATCCACCAGCTGTCTAAAAACCAGGAAGAGACTCCTGCCGCTCGCTGCATTGTTCTGTTCCTTGTCGTGTATGTCTGGGTGCACGGCTGGTGGATCTCCGTTTTGTTGCCGACGTGTCAGGTTGTAGCCGTGTGCGAGCGTCGTTTCCATCCACACGCTGTTTAAAACCTCTAGGCGGCATCTTGCCGCTACTGTCTGGGCGCACTGACAAGGAGCCCAATACATTCCCGCCGAAACAAGTGGCTAGCACCCATACATCAGGGGTGATTTAAGGTCACTTTCTATTCTCAACTGTAATTTGTAAATTGCATTATTACAATGCATTGGAGTGAATGCAATATGCATCAATATATAATCAATATATAATTTCACAAATGCACTGGCATGGTAGACTGGAAATCAATTGAAGTACTGCAGTATTAATAGTTGTTTTTAACTGACTAACCTGACAACCCTGCATTTAGTTAGGGAAAATTAGCAAATGCTTTCTGCACAGATGTGTTCATAAAGTTGTCTACTATCACATATACATTTGTTCCAAGCCAACTCTCTTGGGAAACTTTGTGGGAGCCAATCAAAGTTGGGGTACCCTGAGGGCCTAGACTAAAAGCAGGACATTCTAGTTATAACCCGTTTCTTATCTGCCTGTGAAGTGAGTGGAAGTAAGTGTGGAATTGCTATGTATGTAGATACATATTTTAAACTACGTCTAAAAGATTAGTTGTGCATAGGAGTTGTAGCGTGTTCCTACACAGTGAAAGTAGACAAGTGATGGACGGACATCGTTTTGGGGTGAGTCACAAGTGAAATTCAACGCATCTGTTTTTGTTATATCCGTAAGAAGAAATATTGTTATGCTCTGAAGTCAGCGTAAGATCCCAACTCCCTGAAATTATTTTGTGTGTTGCCTTGTGCACTGACTAAATCGCCTGGTGTGTCAATGCTTTTTCTCATGTTTAAAGAACAGTGCCCGTTGGGGGGTGATCATGTGTGATCAATTGGCTAATAAAGGGCGAGGTTGTGCATAATTGTGATGTCAGAACATAATTGTGATGTCAGAACAGGCCAGGTCCATATATGGAGTTCTTTGTCAGGCATGCCCAAATATGGAGTCTATGCAAATGTCAGAACATCAGTGTGATGTCAGGACAGGCCAAGTCGATATATGGAGCCTTTTGTGGCGGTTCTGGACAACCGCTCTCAACGGTTCTAGAGTTACGTGGATTACAGACATACACACACAGAGACTTGGTGCATTTATAGATAGATAGAGGTCCGAGACCCCTAGGGGGTCCCCTGAGTTTCTAGTCTACAGGGGGGCCGCCAAGTCTTTGTTATTTTACACTTGAACCCTATTCTGGGGCGGAACATTCCCTGAGGTTTGCCTTTGAGAGGGGGAAAAAAGAGTAACCTGACTCTGCCAGATGGGCCGGTATTGAGTTCACAAGTGTGAAGCAAACTTCTTCCATCTGGCGGAGTCGGGTTAGAAAAAGCAGACAAGTACAGAGCATAAAGGTCCAGACTTAAACCATCAAGAATAGTACATTGAAATCTATACAAAAATGAATAATATGCGACGCCTGAAAAACGTATATGTATTAATTTATGAAAATTAATCAGTATGTTTTCCCAATATGTATCAGAGATACACTGGTTCACTGTATGCTGATAATAGCTTATCATTATCTTCTACACATATCATCTATCTACACACCACTGTTTCCCAAACACTGCTGGGTCAGGA
Source organism: Protomyctophum parallelum (assembly GCF_964188405.1). Lineage (NCBI taxonomy): Eukaryota > Metazoa > Chordata > Actinopteri > Myctophiformes > Myctophidae > Protomyctophum > Protomyctophum parallelum. The sequence continues at coordinate 45,688,396 of NC_139706.1, read as the reverse complement.
CACATTTGTGGGTCGCGGACACATCTTTATTGGTCATGACGAGTAAATATCCCTTTATTTTTGTTTCCTACATTTTGTTTTTTGAAAACGTTTTGAAATAATATTTAAAAACTAATTGTGGGAAACCAAAAATATAGGGACCCATAAAAATGTGTCCACGACCCACAAATGGGTCCCGACCCAGTGTTTGGGAAACGGCCCCAAACAGCCCCGACATCATACCACCCTTCCTGCTCTGTCTTGCCTAACCCATTCTGACCTGAGATCAGATTCATAACGAGGTTTCCGCTGGACACACACTGGTCTGATCAACCCATTATGACCTGAGATCAGGTTCTAAAAATGTCAGTCGCTCTTCGATTTTTCAAAAATAGCAGACCTACAAGCTCGTATCGCGCCACTCGGTGGCGCGATATGAGCTTGTAGATCTGCTATTTTTCAATAGCTAAAGCATAATATGATGCCAACACCAAAATGGGAGCCCGTTCAGAATGGGCTAAAGGCCTATTCATAGTCTGGATTTTCGGTGGTGAGGTGACCACCGCTCCGGTGGTGAGCTGACCACCGGAGCTGAAATAACGTTGAGCGGTGCATGGTGAGTAAAAACAGAGAGAAGGGCTGGAGCGGTGGCGGTGGTGGTTTGCTCTTCACCGCGGCTCGTGACGTCATGTTGTAGTTCGGTGGTCACCTAACCACCCTGAAAATCCAGACTATGTATGGAGCCTTTAGAGTTAGACTCAGGCCAGTCCAAAATAAATGCTCTCTTTTGCCGTAGACTCCGGCCAGTCCAAATGCCAGTTGGCGAGGTCTCGGGCCCTGGAGGCCGCCAGCAGCACCCACAGCATCACCAGCAGTCACGTTAACCCTGCGACGGCTGCCTTTGTGCCAGAGTGCAGCACAGACGGCCACTACATGGAGGTCCAGTGCCACAATCAGACGGGCTACTGCTGGTGCTCCACGCCCGACGGCAAGCCTGTCAGTGGGACGTCCGTCTTTCATCTAACCCCTAATTGCACAGGTATCAACTTCAGCAATTTATCCATTCATTTTTCTGGAATATGTTTTGGTTCAAATTGTTACAAACTCGTTGAAACAAAGTTGAACACAAAATGTACGTCTTTGTCACTAACTAATGGCAATGTTGTGGAATTCTGCCCCCTTCTTATAAGAGCATTTTGTTGGTTGTGATGTGCAGATCACATGGCTGAAATGGCGCAGGTGACCACTGATCTGGAATCAGCTTCTCACAGAGGTGAGAAATTCACTAGCATTACATAATGTTGACACAGTAGAAACCTGCTTTAAGGCACGGCCACGGTCACAATTTTGCATCTGAAGGCGATTGGCTAACATGACTTTTTAAATCCCGCGTTGGTTGTAAATCTTACGAATTGCAGCTTTAAGTGATTTAAACAACTTTAGTTTTATTCAACCATGGTTAATGTTTTATGTTATTAGAGAAAGTAAAAGAGTGTTAATATTTTTTTCCATTTGCTGCTTTATTTTGTTTGAATGATTTTAGCTATTTTTCACAGGGTGCGTTCGAATGTATTCTTTTTTTTTTTTTTTTACAAGTTTATAGCAGTTTATTTTTTATTATTTAATATAGTCCTCCATAACATTTCATCTGTCCACAAAAGATCACGGGATCTTTGAATGTAAAGGGGGAGCTGACAAACTGACATATTGAGCCATGACACACAGTATCGCCCCCCCAGTACCTCCCTTCACATTCAGTCGAATGTCCCCACCCACTGTCAAAAATAAAATTGCTAAAACGGCAACAAATGACCAGAAATTAATCTTTTACTTTCTCTAATAACAACCTTAGGAAAAAACGTTTGCACACCTAGAAATCAGGCGTATGCACAGGTGCGTAGGCCAGTGTACATCAATGAAAGGAATTGGTGTATTCTATTCCTTTCATCTAATAACAGCCTAAAACATGAACCTTGGTTGAAAATAACCAAAGTCGTCTTTTATTAACTGAGTGTTTATTAACCTTACTCTGTAACAATGCTGTATGTTTTAGGTGGGATGGATGGACTCAGACCTACTTTGGATCCTAGCAGGCCTGCAGCAGGTGATGAAATGTAACATTTTAATATACTGTTTAATATGTATTATTAATGTAGTGGACACATTTACACAAAGCACCTCTTCATTGTGACCTTGTCTTTTTTGTCACTCTAATGCTAGAATCTTGGTTTACACATTTGGGGCTGTATTTTGCATGTCTTAAGTACCAGGTCTTATTACTTAACTTAAGACCTGGAGGCGTGGTCAATGCTCTTTGGCCACTCAGAATAGCCAAATGGCTTTGATCGGGCCAAAGCCAACAGCAGTGACTCTCTTTAGCTGGTTTGGAAAGAGCATCACAGTCACGAGTGATAAAAAACAAGACCATTGACCTTTGGAGGTAGTAAATGTTGTTTTTATTGGTAATTCTTATGAAATAACAACATGAGGGGATATTCCAGCAATACAAAAAAATGCCATTGAGAGTAGGAAAAATATCAAATGTGACAGCTCGGTCAGAAGGCAATTGTGATGACGGTGCACTGCTGCCAAAAGCTGTCCTGTTGGCTAAAGGACACACATACAGTACATAAATGATCTCTGTCCAGAACTGACAGCTCCTCCCTTCTGGGTGACCATCCTGATGAATTCGGACGCCAAAGGGAATCGCTCTTTCAAAAGACCCACTGGTAAGATTACAGTTTGCCCTATTGTGTTTGCGTTCTTATTTGTTGGCGTATACATTTATACGTTTTCAATAGTGTATACATGTATTGAGTGTGAGTGTGGGAGTATACAAGTCTTTGTGGTTACTCAATACTGCTTACAAGACAATATTATAATAATTCACTAATCACTATATGTGCACTGCATAGAAATGACTTACTATTTACAATGTAGGCACTTTGCAGAAACACCTTACAAACTGCAAGTAAATGTTCCAAGACGCACACACCAAGACTGCGTTTTAGTTTCTATTCTTGCATGATGAATCAAAGACAAACGTTTCGGCTATCCAGCCTTCATCGGTGTGTTTCATTGACACCGACCATTATTATTATTATTATAGGAAATCTAGTCTGGCACAAATGGCTGCGGCCTACTGACGAGTTTTTTACGTCCTATGGTTCAAGAGTTATAAGCCAAAACATGAAGCCAGCTCTTATAATACTAGCCTGGTTAATAAACCAGACAAATATCGCACAGATCCGCGGGATATTAGTCTGGGGAGGCTCGGCTTGGATTTCATTTCCAGGGAAACATTTTCTCTTTGACGCAATTGGTCAGAGCTACTGTCAGTCAAAGGTCTCAAGCATTGAACGTCACTGTACCAAAGCCCGCCCATATTGCATACCGTGTCCCTATTGGGCGCACACATTCTCCTGTGTAGGAAATGGGCGTAAAATTGAGCCTCTCCAGACCGAAATCCGCTGGTAGGCAAAACAAACGGCTGATTCGGTCTGGTTTATTAACCAGGCTATTATAATACCACCATGAGGCTACTTAGTCAACATGACTTAGTCACTTCAACTATCCATACAGTGTGTGTGTGTGTGTGTGTGTGTGTGTGTGTGTGTGTGTGTGTGTGTGTGTGTGTGTGTTCGTGTTCACAGACACTCCCCAGACTTGTGAGCGTGAACGTGCGTTGTTGCTCTCTGAAGTTCGTTCCATCTGGCAGGATGAGCGGTTTATCCCAGAATGCACTGCAGACGGACGCTATAACCCAGTGCAATGTCACATAGCTACAGGCTACTGCTGGTGTGTTAGGGTGGACACTGGTAGACCATTACCAGGGACCTCTACCAGGTAAATAACCAATGAATTAATCAGTTGGAACATTTTAATATGAGGAAGCACATCTACTGTATGGAAATCCTTCCTTTGATTTGTTATTTCGTCTCTGTCGAGGGTAAACCTAACCTGTCCAAAGCTTTTACTTTGCAGGATTGAATTTCAAAAACGGCAAAAGTAGCAGATCATCTATAAGTTTAAAACGTGTTGCTTTGGGCCACATTTCGAGCTTGTGAATCCACTACTTTTGATGCGTTTGTCTGACGCTGTAGTTAATTACAACAAATATTTCTGATTGACCATGCCTCGTATAGGTTGGAATCAGTGTCTGTAATCACATCAATGTGTTAAGGCCATTGGTGTGGTTGACTCAGTGTCTCCGTTCCTGTATCTAGAAATCGCCTGCCAGACTGCAGCAAGACTGGGGAGACTCACACAGACAGGGTTCACAGAGACAGACCTCTACCTGGTGATTACATTACATCTCTTATTGTATCACATGCCATGACACACACACACACACACACACACACACACACACACACACACACACGCACGTGCACACACACACACACACACACACACACACACACACACACACACACACACACACACACACACACACACACACACACACACAGAAATATGCTCATTGCGAATAACTCTCCACACATGTGGAAAATGTGGGTCTTTAGTTGTAATTTAATTAAGAAATGTATCGCATTTGAGTTTATAATCACAAATGAGAAATCTGAATATGACAGCATGGATGTGCTAATATTCGCCTTTGTAATGAGGCAGACTAACAACATCATAGTTAAAGGGATATAATAGTCTTGTGCACATCCAGAATGTACGTACACTAAGTGCTGGATGAATTTATAGTACATGAAAAGATGAGAAAATATATCTGCACTGGGATTTCTTCTATTTTTGTATTCTGTGCACATTCTGTTTATTCATTTCTAAATGTTTGATGAAGAATTCAATGTTGTGTTTTGTGACCTGCTTTGTTCTGTTCTGTTCTGGTTTCCCAGGGTGCCCTGGTGCTCGTAAGAAAGAGTTCCTTGAGAGTCTTGTCAGAGCCCTGCAGCTGGAAGCAGAGCATGCTGGGAAGTTGAGTTATCATCGGTCAGTCTACCATCATAACTGTTGAAACTCAATTTTGCATAACGTTGAACGGGAAGTGATGGGATTCTGTCTTAGAGGGAAGACATGCAAATTATTTTCAGAAGCGCGTCTAAATAAGTTTTTATGAAGTAAGAAAACGTATCGTTGCTGTCGGGAAGAAATCTTTTTTTGCATAAATCAGTCCCTTTACATCTGTGGGTTGTTTCGAACATATTGAACCAATGGAAAGTAGTAAAAAGTGCTTTGGACAAAACCTCTTAACACAATTTGACCCTCAAACTTCTACTAAAGCAGCTAACTCCACCACCTCTCCTCCTCTCATGCATGTAATTGACAATATATGAAGTCACAATACCAACTTTGATGAGGCAGTATTGCCTTTTTTCAAAATATATGGTTTCCATGAAAATGTATAACAATGTACATACAAATGCATACCAACAAATATACAAACAACATACACACATACACAATGTGTAAATGAACATTTTGGAGTTAGGTGGTTTCTTCCCGACAGCAGAGATATATTATCCCATTCTGACCTGAGATCAGATCAGATTCATACGAGGTTTCCACTGGACACACACTGGTCTGATTAACCCATTCTGACCTGAGATCAGATTCTGAAAATGTCAGTCGTTCTTCGATTTTTTCAAAAATAGCAGACCTACAAGCTCGTATCGCGCCACTCGGTGGCGCGATATGAGCTTGTAGATCTGCTATTTTTCAATAGCTAAAGGCAAGCATAACATGATGCCAACACCAAAATGGGTGCCCGGTCAGAATGGGTTAAATTCATTGAATCAAGTTGTACTGTGGTAAAGTCCCTGCCCACCACTGCAGAGTTCCATTCCACCGTGGCCCCAGCATCTGGCTGTGTCGCCACAATTGGCCCCTGCTGGGTGAAGAACATGATATGATCCGTCAGCAGGGTGTATGTGGTGTGGGTGGAGTAGGATGAAAACTCTGCATCCTCCCGGTGGGGGCTCCTCACTGGCAAAACTCTACATCCTCCCGGTGGGGGCTCCTCACTGGCAAAACTCTACATCCTCCCGGTGGGGGCTCCTCACTGGCAGGCGAGTCAGTATGATACGACTGCAAAGGTGATACATACATACTAATGTAATGTGTGTGTGTGTGTGGAGGAATTTAAATTGGCTTAAATTAATTAAATTAAATTAATTTGGCTTAAGGGGTTACATGCACCCTGCCTGATGGTAGAACTACAAATTGGCCTCTAATAAGAACTAATTATTGTGTGTGATAAAGTACTATGCCACCACCTTGTGAACCCTGTAGTAATCACCCAGCCAACCAGCACAGTGTGCTTCCCTCTCCATCTGCTCTCTCATGTAATCTGCATACATAAATGGTAAATGGTAAATGGTGCATTTATATAGCGCCTTTATCCAAGGCGCTTTACAGAGATTGTGCATTACATTCACCCATTCACACACACATTCATACACCGATGGCAGCGGAAACCATGCAAGGCACCAGCTAGCACATCGGGAGCAATTAGGGGTTCAGTGTCTTGCTCAAGGACACTTCGACAGTAACTCTGGGGGAGCCCGGGTTCGAACTGGCAACCTTACGGTTACCATCCAGGCACTCTACCCCTGAGCCACCGCCGCCCCATACATACAGCCCTGCCCTACTTAGCCTCCCTCTTTCATCTTCCTAGGTTATTTTTTTATCTTTATTAGCCTCCCTCTTTCATCTTCCTAGGTTATTTTATTATCTTTATTAGCCTCCCTCTTTCATCTTCCTAGGTTATTTTATTATCGATGTCTCACCTCTTTCCATCCTCTCTTTCCCTCTCTTTCTATAACCTTTCACTGTCATCTTTCTCTTCATGTCAGTCGCTTTCACTTTCTCTGTATCAATTTCTTCTCCCTATTATCTCCCACCTGTTTTTCCCAGTGTCACTTTCACCCCCCCCTGTCGCCATCTCTCAGACTGAATCTATTGCCATAAATCAATCTGTGAGATGGTTGTTGGTATGTCAGATATCAGTTAGAACTACTGAAATCATCCCCCCCGCAAGCACGCACGCACACGCGCACACACACACACACACACACACACAGAGGTTGTACTAACTGCCAGCTGTTTTATAATTGGATCTTCGTTGTGGAGTAATCTCCTGAATAGAAATCAACAGAGAAGAGTCTGTCTGACTGGGACATATGGAGATTGTAGTATTGTTAATTAAATGTTTTTTTACAGTTCTGCTTGGAGCAAATAACAATCCAATAGCTGGTTGAGTTGAGTTCTTATGAAGTTTATTTCAGTACAAATAGGGGATATTGGTTGTTGTTTACTTAATGTGTCATTATGGCTTTACTCAAACTGTTCAGCATTAAGTCACAGAAGGTTTTGAATGAAACTTGGCTTCCAGTGGGGTTTCAACAACCCACAGACGGTGATTATTTTAATTAGATTATAGACATTGCTGAGTAGGAGATGACTCTGATTGGATTCAGAACAGTACACAGTTAACACCTTTAATGTTAACTTAGCTATATGAGAATGTACAAATGTAACATTCGCAGTTACAAAAATAAATGCACACACATAGAGTATACAGTACTGCACAGTTACACACTCGGGTGTCTAACTAATAAACAATGTATCCAAGCTGGAGGGGAAAACAATCAACCCACTGAACTTCACCAGTCTATGTGTGTGTGTGTGTGTGTGTGTGTGTGTGTGTGTGTGTGTGTGTGTGTGTGTGTGTGTGTGTGTGTGTGTGTGTGTGTGTGTGTGTTTAATTGCCAGTTTTGCACAACATGATTGTAGCATAATTGTAGCTCACATCTGTGAAAAAGAAATTAGGAATACATTTGCTTCCTGTGTGATATAGCTGATGTTTAACATGTACTTGGAGACCTATTCTCTAAGGTGGTACTTGGTTTAAAAATGTTGAGAACCACTGCTGTACAGCTGCTTAAATTGTGCTGCCTATCTACTTTTTTGAAGTGAACACCTTGGCTTTTAATTCCGTTGTGTGTTTTTATGTGGCTTTGTTATGTGTCCTTTTCTACTGTGTGGTTTTGCTGGTGTCTTATGTTTTAGCTTTATAGTGTATTTAGCTTTTAACTTTCTGTACAGCACTAAACCTTGAGTTGTGAAATGTGCTATATAAATAAAGTGGATTGGGAAGGTCTCTGTCCTGTTCAATGTGTAGCAACTTGTTACCCTTTGAAGCAAACGGATTGCATTTGTTTACTGAGTAGATGATTTTTAAGCAAAATAAAAGCTAGCCGCACCTATGTCCAGCTTTGAGGGTGTGTGTAAACACAAACATGGTCCTAACACAAACATAGAATGCCATTGATAATGAATGGCCAGTTTTGAGCGTTTGTCCCAACACAAACATAGAATGCCATTGAAAATGAATGGCCATTTTTAAGTGTTTGTGTAAACACAGACATTGAAGACAAAAGTGAGGACGCAAATTGTGATTGGCCGGAATGAGTAGATGTATGATGATAAGAGCGCCCCATCACTTCACACAGGTGTGGTTTTCCTATATTGTCTAAGTCTAATAATGGCATGTCATGTTTTGGAACAAACCTCCTGACACTTCTTATGTTGTCTTCTGTCTCTCCACTAGACCTCTCAACATGCCTCCTTCAAACTCCTCTGCTCCGTCCCCTGCCTCTCCTTCCTCCTCTCCCTCCTCATCCCTGCCGTACTCTCGCTCCTCTCCGTTGCCCCGTCCTACGTCCACGCTGGCGGTGTGGGAGAACCCCAGGCCGGAGGTGGCGCTCCGTTGGCACTTCACCCAGCTGGACGTGGACTCCAGCGGCGTGCTGAACGAGCGCGAGGCGCGGCCCTTCCGCCAGTACCTGCGCAGGAGGCTGAAGCCTCGCCGGTGTGCCAAGAAGTTCGCCCAGTACTGTGACCGCGACAGAGACCGCGGCCTCACGATGGAGGAACTGCGAGTCTGTCTGGGCCTATAAGGTTGGTCAGAGTGCTTATAATAATACAACTTTATTTGTATAGCACCTTTCATGACATGACATGCAGCTCAAAGTGCTTTACAGAGCAATGGAGAAAGAAAGAAAAGAAAAGCAAGGCATATAGAGCCATGCTTGCGTTTTAGAGATGGGGAGATATAAATATATCTTTGATTAATACATAAAGCAGACACTGCACTAGTGTTAGTTACATTGAAGTAACATTTTATTCACACAAGTTATGGACACAGTGTACGCATGCATGCACACATGCTTTCTCTCTCCCACGCACGCACACACGTGTGTGTGCACACCCACACACACGCGCACACACAGATGAACACAGGAACTGCAAGATCATGATTCTGAATCCATTCCCAGCATTAGTTTTGCACAAAAACACTCCTTGGGCTTTAAAAGGCCATAGCCGTTATCACAAATGTGATGAGGTCAGCACATTTTGGCACATTTGGGCAAGTAGCTATGGCCGAATTTAGCCCAAGGAGTGTTTTTTTGTGCAAAACGAATGCTTGGAATGGGTTCAGAATCATGAAAAACCCCTAGTTTGGCCATAGCCACTTGCCCAAATATGCCCAAATGTGCTGACCTCATCACAATTGTGACGAGTGTTTTTCATGCAAAACTAATGCTTGGAATGTATTCAGAATCTTGAATACACCCTAGTTTGACACGTCACATGCTATTTAAAGCATAATGAAATTTTAACATTTTGCCGACTTTCAGCAGCTGTCAAAACTTTGCCTAGGGTGGTTGAATAGAAACCAATGTGGGATATGTTGGGTGAAGAAAGTATAAGAAATGTATTCCCCGATTTGACATTATACTGATAATATTCCCTGACTAAATACTAAAATATCTAAAAGCACATATTAGTCACATAAAAAACCCAGGAAAGTGTTTCTTGTGTCCTAAACATCATTAAAATAAGATCTGGTTGTAAAAGGGGTGAAGTGTAGCCTGGTTAATAAACCAGACCGAATCAGCCGTTGGCAAAAATAAATTGCCTGCCGGCGGATTACGGTCTGGAGAGGCTCAATTGTACGCCCATTTCCTACACCAGAGAAATGGGGCGGCCAATCGGGACATGGTATGCAATATGGGCGGGCTTTGGTACAGTGACTTTCAATGCTTGAGACTTTTGACTGACAGTAGCTCTGACCAATTGCGTCAAAGAGAAAATGTTTCAACCCGCTCCCCTGGAAATTAAATCCAAGCTGAGCCTCCCCAGACTAATATCCCGCGGTCCGTGCGATATTAGTCTGGTTTATTAACCAGGCTAGGTGAAGTGGCCCTTAAACTGGCATGCCGGTTGCCGCCTTTGAGTGGAGCATGCATGGGTCTGCTCTTGTTGTAGTGATTTGGTGCCTATGATAACTATTGTCTGCCTTTTTAATATATGTATTTATGTACTGTATGGATGTATTCCCTGATTGGGAGTCTATCAAAATTCAAAAACCACTTGTCATTATGGTTCATTGTCCTTGTCATGTCTTTGTATATTCAATCTTTTTATTTATAATAGTGTTGTGCCTGAGCTGTTTTTCTTTTCTTTTCTTTTCTTTTGTTATTATGTTCTTGTTGTGTAATGTCTGTTTGTCTTTAAAAACCAATAAATATACTTTATTAAAAAAGGAGAACAATATTGAAAGGGGGGCACTGAGGTGCTGTTGGAGGGCTTAACCCATTCTGACCTGAGATCAGATTCATACGAGGTTTCCACTGGACACACACTGGTCTGATGAACCCATTCTGACCTGAGATCAGATTCTAAAAATGTCAGTCGTTCTTCGATTTTTCAAAAATAGCAGACCTACAAGCTCGTATCGCGCCACTCGGTGGCGCGATATGAGCTTGTAGATCTGCTATTTTTAAATAGCTAAAGCATAACATGATGCTAAACACCAAAATGGGTGCCCGTTCAGAATGGGTTAAGGGACCTTGATATTGGATGGACACAGGCACTAATAGTTTGAGAACCACTGACTAAACAAATATTTTGTATGTTTCCTACCTGAAGTGTGACCTGTACATACACATGCTTTTCCAAAAATAGCCTATTTGCCTATAATGATATATCCATTAAACGACGTGGTAACATCTTCCCAGACGGCAGTGAGGTTGAGTAACGGCATTGGGTATTCTAAGTGACAACCATGGCAGTGATGTCATTAGCCTGTAATGTCAGTAGCCTGTAGCTGCAGCATGCTGCCTTTGAAAATCACTTGTCAACACTGCTGACAGTCTGCTGTGCCGCATGGGGATTCAATTTGCCATATTAGGGAGAAGTCATCGGCTTCCTTGATTGGCCAACCCAAATGATCAGATTGGCCAAGCATTGTGTGACATGTGTGCCCCTGAACCAATACCTAACGCGCACATTTATACTCTGTTGTTTCTCAGAGCAGTGCTTGGTGAATCCTGTGCGTGGGTTACAGTGGTAGGAGATGCTGACAGTGACATGACGCCATGCATTCTGCTTTTCAGGATAAAGTTGGAGAGGTTTTACTTCCAGGAGATGTGTTTTCTTTTGAAAGCTCTCCAGAGACCGTTGGTTTAACAGCGTCTTCTAGACGCAGTGATAAAGTTGTGTGTGGCCCGGGGCTCCGCAGGGACGGGGACCGAGTCCAGGCGTGTAAGAGTTGTCTCCTGAGACACAAACCACCCAACGTCTACTGGATCGAGTCCCAGCAGAGACGATACGTCCCCGCCAAAGGAGAGCGTGTGATTGGCATCGTAACGGCCAAATCAGGAGACGTCTTCAAAGTGGATGTGGGCGGGAGCCAGCAGGCCTCTCTGTCCTACCTGGCGTTTGAGGGCGCCACCAAGAGGAACCGGCCCAATGTCCAGGTAGGAGACCTGGTGTACGGTCGGCTCCTCGTCGCCAACAAGGACATGGAACCAGAGCTGGTGTGTGTGGACAGAAGCGGTCGCTCCAACGGGATGGGGGTGTTTGGAGCAGGCGGGCTGATGTTTAAAGTCTCGCTGGGACTCGTCCGCAGGCTGCTGTCCCCTCAGAGGGACATAGTGAGGGACCTGGAGCAGCTGTTTCCCTGTGAGCTGGTCATCGGTCTGAACGGCAGGGTATGGGTCAAATGCTCCAGCGTCCAGAGGACTCTGGTCATCGCCAACCTGCTGGACAGCTGTGAGAACATGACCGCCCAGCAGAGACAGTCCCTGTTCCGGAGAGTGTCTGAGGGGGCGCTATAGAGTCAGGCTGAATGGACAGTCACACAGGGTTTTGTGGACCGGGTCCAATGCATAGAATGTGCTGTTGCATGGTGGGAGACCATCTTTTGGAGGATACAACCGTAGTAATATGCTGCTGGCATGCAGGACCTACAGTATATATTGTGTTAAATGTGTGGAAGTTCAGACTGTTCCTGACTGTACTGGATAACATCTCTAGACTATGACTTAAGTCTAAGGTGTACACTGTACAGTGTTGTGTAGTGACAAGGACGGCCGGCCGGCCGGACGGACGTACAAATTAATAATCAGTATTCCATTTAGATTATTAATTTGTACGTCCGTCCGTCCGGCCGGCCGTCCTGCATGTTTGGTGGTGCTACAGGTCATGAGGTCAGCAAAATCAATACGGCTTATCCTCCACGGGCCAATACGGCTTATCCTCCACGGGCCAAGAGGATGCACAGGAAATTCCATGTAGTTTGCATTCCATGATGTTACAATGTCACAATTTTCCCTCATTATCGAATCCTGAATAATGTTTACGAAGAAAGAAGCAGCCTAAGACAGAGGAAATCCATCTAGTGGTGAAGTAATGGAATATGCAGAGATATCTGGTCCGGGCCAACAGAACAGAAAGCAGAGGGTGAAGTCAGTTACACATGACAAGAGGAGGAGGAGCAGGGGATGTTTGTTGAAATTCCATTCAAATATGACGTTTAACAATGCTGTATTTTACGAGTGTTTATCGCCACATGAATAACTTTTCTGTCTTTCTTCTCTTCTCAGTCTCGTCTCATCCTCACGTCAACTTCAGCACCACAGGGAGCAGCTGGAAGATGCCTCTGACTCTGACGTAACCAGGTTCATTTTCTGTCACTTTTTCTTGTTCCCTACCTCATTCCCTTGCTCCTTATGTTTTCACCATCTTTACCTTTTTTTTTATAACCACGTTAATTGACTATACTCGATCAATGGTTTGTGTTCTTTTTATACTTGTGACATGTTTGATACATGCCAAATTAAATATACAGCACTTTCTAAAGCATTGACAGGCTGTGGCCAATGTTAATGTCCATTTCGGAACATATTATTTTGTACACAACTGTTTCTGGTTTTAAATGGAAAACGTATGAACGTCTATGCATATTAGCTATTGCCTCCTATAAAAATGTATGTAATTTGTTATTGCGGTTTCTTTGATGTTATTTACAGTATAGAAGTATAGCATAATTCACACATGTTTTGTGACACATCCATAGGTAATCAATTTACTTTAGCCAGCCATACGGATAAACTCAACAGATTACGGTACCACGCTTTTAAACCTTTTATGTAAAAGTGCATAAATAACAAGTCTCAACTCTCAATAGTTCCAATGAGCTTTTAGTTATTATGTGTTACTGAAGCTGTATCATCTGTAACATCGTACAGTATTCTACCAAACCTATGCCAAATCTCCCCTTCCTCATGATGATTCCACTACACTGGTGCTCCCTGGCTTGAATTGGAGAACTGTCTAGTCATCTATGCCTGAAATCAAAATTATACTTTGTTGTATAATTATGTTATTCCCCGAATGTAAACAGACTTTGTTACTCCATGAAACTAACATACTTGCAAGTAGTATACTTTCAATTGTATACTCATTTTTAAATTAACCCCATAAAAACAAATTATAAAAACAAAATGTCAGCCAAGAAATGTGCTTCATATCAAAGGCAGTCATGTCATCCCAAGCTAGCTGTGAGTGTTCATGAAAAATGGTGTTCATGAAAAGTGTCTGCCATGTTTGTGTGGTAAACTGGTGACCACGTCTGTCTTTCATTTTTAATGTGTTTGTTATTTCAGTATTCCTTTTATCATCTATGTAATAGCTCCAGGCTGTACAATCTAATGAGCACATTTACATGCACACTAACATCCCCTTGGTAATCTTTAGCCTTAATGACTTAATCTAAGCTCAAAATAAATTATTTGGAATGCGCTACACGGAATGTGGTGGTCTTTGAATGATCTCTTTCCATGCTAATCTAGGATGTTCATGTACACAGGGATATTCATATGGTGAAAGAGGGATAATATATGAGTTCTGGATATGCATAAGAAATGACTTAATAATAAAAGCTTCACCATGATGGCAGCTTTTTATTTATTAATTCACACCATAAGATGAATGCAATGATATTTCATGATAAATACAGATGTTAAAGACATGACTTAATAATAAAAGCTTCACCATGATGGCAGCTTTTTATTTATTAATTCACACCATAAGATGAATGCAATGATATTTCATGATAAATACAGATGTTAAAGACATGACTTAATAATAAAAGCTTCACCATGATGGCAGCTTTTTATTTATTAATTCACACCATAAGATGAATGCAATGATATTTCATGATAAATACAGATGTTAAAGACATGACTTAAGTAGTATGAATACAATTAAGTATTAATTATGTACAATTATGTTTGATTATGATAGAACACTTTGCCGCGGGCCCCATGGCAGGAGGAGAATCGGATCAGATCCGTCCAAATCAGATCAGATCCTGCCTGATGGAAGGCAGGGGGCTCTTACGGAGCCCGCCCCCATAGATCTGGCCAACCTGGTGGTACCTGTTGCTTGGGCGGTGTCGGGGAGGTGGTGGGTGATCTGAACAGGGAGCACAATGAGACAAGGAAGAAGGAGACCTTTTAGCCCATTCTGACCTGAGATCAGATTCATACGAGGTTTCCGCCGGACACACACTGGTCTGATGAACCCATTCTGACCTGAGATCAGATTCTAAAAATGTCAGTCGCTCTTCGATTTTTCAAAAATAGCAGACCTACAAGCTCGTATCGCGCCACTCGGTGGCGCGATATGAGCTTGTAGATCTGCTATTTTTCAATAGCTAAAGCATAACGTGATGCTGACACCAAAATGGGTGCCCGGTCAGAATGGGTCAAAGGGACTCCGAGTTGAGTAGATGGCGATGAATGAATGACAGGTTCCCAGGTCTCAGTAGAACTTTCGTAACATTTCATTTAACTAACATTTTAGGCTAGTTTACCAGAGTCCCCCAGGGGTCCATCCTGTTTTCACTCTACACTTAATATATCCCTGCCGGAAATAGCTGATCTATAACATCACAACGGCGTTGCAACGCATCGCGATACCCAAAATAGCGAGATTGTAAATCTGCTACTTTCGTCGAACCGCAGAAGAGGAATGTGTTAGGCAATTTTACGGCCCAGTTTAACCTTTACTCCTTGAAATTAACAGTAATAAATAATAATATAGTGGATGGGATATTCTTCTACACCTTTAAAATACTTAAATACATGAGACATATTTTATTTGTCTCCACCAGGCCGAAGGCATGGGGAGAGAGTATGTTTTGCACTCCGTCCGTCCGTCCGTGTGTCCGTGTGTCCGTCCGTGAACAGCTAATCTCAGCCACCGTTAACCCGGTCCATGCCAAATTTTGCACACACACTCCCTGGATGCCAACCATGAACCTCTGCCCCAAACTTTCCAGAACGGCCTGTTATAGCGCCACCAGGAGGCCGCTTTGTGCAAAACAAGTTTTTCGATGCCAAATTTTGCACACACACTCCCTGGATGCCAACCATGAACCTCTGCCCCAAACTTTCCAGAACGGCCTGTTATAGCGCCACCAGGAGGCCGCTTTGTGCAAAACAAGTTTTTGCACAGTACACCTACAGATTTTGTCCAAACATCACGCAAATTGGTACACAGTCTCTCTAGAGCCATTCAACCAAACCGGTCTTTCAGATTTCTCACACTCCATCCTGATTGGTTAAGATTGGCTTCCAAAGTTCACAGGAGTGCTCAGTTTCAAACAAAATGCTGCAAATCATGAACACATCGCGTGATTTCCGTGAAATTGTGCACCCACATTCCCACTAGGCCGAGGACAAAATGCCACATGAACAATTTCAACTCAACCTCAAGGTGGCGCTATAACTGGCCGAAAAGTGTTTTACCTCTAACTGCACGGATCTGTGGATAACCTGGTGGAGACCTGTGCCCAGAAGGGCACTTTTTCTAGTTCATACTGAATTGTGTGCCGACTCTATGGAGCAGTCACACCATGGTGAAACTCTATGGGGTTTTACCATGGTGAAACTATGGGGTTTTACCATGGTGAAACCCTAAGCCTGTTACCCAGTGTATAGCGCAGCAATGAGTATTTTGATTCCTCATAATGAATGTGTCATGAAACATTTCTGTATTTGATGGATTTGTCATGTTAATGTTTTCTGTAATTGCCTGTGTGGATGTGTATACAATTTCAATACATTTAAAAACCTAAAACTCTGATGTCTGTGCTGTTGTATTCCATGTGCTATAGTGAAATCACAAACTGTTAGAAATATAAAATGGCTTCATTTAAGAACACACAGTAGAGCTGGTCTGTGTTTGGTGGTAAACGGTTTCCTCGGCAACAGATGCATAGTTACCCTCTACTGATAAACAAATCACTAATCACTAAGTACACAGGAACCAGCCCAGCGTAATGGTCTCCTGAAAGCCTGATGATGGCTAAATTCCCAGGGTGCTCCTGTCCAAGACCACAATGTAGAAAGCCCAGAGGACCTTAACAAAGCACCTTGGCATTTCTAATGGGACCAAGTGCCCAGAACAACAAGCTACATGTCCAGCTGATTAAATCATGGCATAGCGATGTCCCAGCCAAGCCTTATACAGTAGGAGTAGGAGACAGAGCTGATATGGTGACCATATACAGCCCTCAGGGTCACCGTAAAATCTGCAGTGTTCTTTTTCTCACTCTGAGAGTATACAGAATTATGTAAGATCACACCTGTGTGAACTTTATTGTTATAATTACTGTACTCTACTGTGCTCTGTACTATATTGTAGTGTACTGTGTGGGGGGTCCCCGGAACATTCAGACCCACAGGAACGCACCCAGGAGGGGGGCGGTCTGGTTCCGGCAAGCTACCGCGCGTCCGAAACGGTGGAGAAATGACAGAGTTACCATGTGGGGGGGTACCCGGGGGGTCCGTGTGGGGCTCCCAGGGGTCCCCGGAACATCCAGAGCCCCAGGAACGGCTCAGGGCTCCTACTGTAGTGTACTCTGTGCCACTTTACTCTGTGCTGTACTCTACTGGCCACTTTAGGTGTTGCAGCTTTCCGTACTCGGACATACAGACACAGAGACAGACATACAGACACACATAGAGGCACAGATAAAAAATGTATCATTCACGGGTCCATTTGGTTACACTTGTACCCTCTCAGAGTGTAGGGTTCCCCAATAGGCGGCCCGCGGGCCATCTGCGGCCCACCGAGCGCCCCCCTGTGGCCCACGGAAGAATTAAATAAATAAAAATGTTTTTTTCTTTTTTTTGGGGGGGGGGGGGGGGGTCCCAGATGTAAATGGCATTAAATTGGGCTCAGTAGCCTCTGCATGTCAAACTGGGGGTCCTTTTCAAATTGGGGTCTTGCCCTGAACATTAATTTCAGGGCAAGGCCTCGACATCGCCGACTCGGCCCCCAGCCTGGTACCGTAGTCAAAATATGGCCCTTGAGGAAAATTAATTGGGGAACCAACACACTAAACATTCTACACACTACACTGTAGTGTGTAGAATGTTTAGTGTGTTGCAGATTTTGCCCTGTAGCTCCCCCTGCCTCCTTAACAATACCATGCGGTGCCATATACAGCTGCATGGGAGCCCAGGGAGCAGCACTGACTGGTATAATGGTGGTTTTGTCACAGTAATGACTGCCTGCTTATCTAGCCCTCAGGGCCAGGCTGGGGAGGTCAAAGGGGGCAGAGAGAGGGTTTTGACAGCTCCCTCGCCGGTCAATATTAACCAGCACCTTTCCTGAGGCTTGTACATGTACAGTATTAGCATTACATTGAATTATTTATGCATTTGCTAGGGCGATGCTCGTTGGAACGCATTCCCCTCAGTTATGCTGTTACCTGCTGTACCCGTCATCAGAGTACTCGTCTCAGTAACCCTTATTCTAGTGCTTGGAGGCCATTCTGTGACATCATGTGTAACGTGTTCACAATGCGTGCCCCTGTGGCAGTGGTGGAAAGTAACTTAGTACATTTACTTATTTCCAATTCCTGATACTTTAGTTTTAGTTCTACTCCACTACATCTGGGCTCCAAATATTATACTTTTACTCCAATACATTTATTTGAAAACTTTAGTTACTAACCTTAACCCATGTCTAACCAATGACTAGTCTAAACTAAGTATGCACCCCGGGAGGTTAGGGTTAGGGTGAGGGTTTGAGATAGGTTGTAGTTGTAGGACTAATGACTGGTCTAACCAATGACTAGTCTAAACCAAGTACTGTCTAAACTAAGTACTGCACCCACATTTCGGCCGTTTGAAAATAGCAGATCTACATTTTTCAAAAGATTATTATACACATTCTGCACATTGAGTACTTTTAGTACTTTAAGTATATTTTGATGCCAATACCTTTGTACTTTTTCTGGACTTTTACTTGTAACGGAGTACTTGCAGTATTGATACTAGTCATGTGAATTTGTGGTTCTGGACAATTGCCGATCGGACCAACTTGACTTCCCACTCTGCCCATCTTTATCCCCGTCGAATGGTGATACATACCGTAACACACGGCAAGTTGGATGGTTTTCGGAATGTGAAAACTCACTCACAGAGATTGTGCATTTCTAGATAGAGCCAAATTCCTGTTGGTTACGAACGATGACTTTCTGGTTATGCACACCCATGTTACTATGTTAGGTATACCTATAATCAAAGTAGCCAAAGTAGCCCCACCCCCATGTTGAAATGAATTGAACTGGTGCGATGTGATAGACCAAAGGCCACCTGGAGGCGTATCGTTGAGAAAGAACGAAAAGCTAGAAGGTCCTGGTGTTAGAGTGGCCGGATGGGAACTGCAAGGTTCCCAGTTCAAACCCGGGCTACGCCAGAGTTAGTGTCAAAGTGTCCTTGAGCAAGACTGAATCTCCAATTTCTCCCGATGTGCATGTTGGTGTCTTGCATGGTTTCATCTGCCATTGGTGTGTGAATGGGTGAATGTAATGCACAATCTATGTAAAGCACCTTGGATAAGGGCACCATTTACCATGATGCAAAGCATGGTCTGAAGTGAGGACTGCAGCAGCTAAGTGGATAGGTAACAGGATGTAATGGCCCTGGGTTATATTCCTGTTTAATTTGGAATAATTTCAAGTTCAATTTTTTCCCCCTCTGCCACAACTAATATCAAACTCAACAGTCAACACATACTGTAATAATAGAAGTGGAACGTTTTATTTGACTCTGACCAGTAGATGGTGCTACATCCCCTACATTTACTGTGAAAACAGCACCACAGGCAGATGAAATCCCCATAATTCATGCAGTATAGCCCTGAGGACACACATTGATGTCACAGATTTAGACAGTCATCTGTATTTCACAGAGTAAAGAAAAATCACACCTGTGTGAAGTGAGGGGCGCTCTCATAATGACACGTGATCATATACATCATCTCATTCTGGCCAATCACAATTTGCGTCCTCACTTCGATGTTTGTGTTTACAGTACACAAACCCTCAAACTGTCTATGGGAATTCATTTTGTCTTCAATGTTTGCGTTTACAATGTGTACACAAACATAGGAGGGACTAGCGCCCCTCAATTTTGAATCCAAATGGTTGCCGGTACTTAACCCATTCTGAACGGGCACCCATTTTGGTGTCAGCATCATGTTATGCTTTAGCTATTGAAAAATAGCAGATCTACAAGCTCATATCGCGCCTACGAGCTTGTAGGTCTGCTATTTTTTTTAAATCGAAGAGCGACTGACATTTTTAGAATCTGATCTCAGGTCAGAATGGGTTCGTCAGACCAGCTTGTGTCCAGTGGAAACCTCGTATGAATCTGATCTCCGGTCAGAATGGGTTAAGAAGGATGGCGTGGAAGGGGTGGATATGGCATGAAATGTGTGTGTGAATGATGTGATATGAATTATAGATGAGCTATATGGCATTCATATGGGTTTGCAATTGGTACTCTGGGGGTTGTGTGTGTGTGTGTGTGTGTGTGTGTGTGTGTGTGTGTGTGTGTGTGTGTGTGTGTGTGTGTGTGTGTGTGTGTGTGTGTGTGTGTGTGTGTGTGTGTGTGTGTGTGTGTGTGTGTGTGTGTGTGTGTGTGTGTGTGTGTGTGTGTGTGTGTGTGTGTGTGTGTGTGTGTGTGTGTGTGTGTGTGTGTGTGTGTGTGTGTGTGTGTGTGTGTGTGTGATAAAGAGAGAGAGAGCACCTATCTATCACTTTGTCTTGGTGTGTCTATTTTTTCTCTGGGTGTGCTTCCCAAATCCCAGAGTGACCGGAGGTGAAGTGATTCCCTCCCTGTCCAGCCTATGAGTGACAGCAGGAGAATTGCTAACAGGACACAAAGTCAGAATGGTAAATCTCACGCACAACACACAACAACACATTACCCCAGTACCCCAGTACATTTGCATGCTATGATTAATCTATAAATTCATGTAGTAAAATCCTCACCTGTCATTTGCCTATATGTATATATAAATGTGCTTCAGTCTCCTGACTTTGACTTAATAAGACCACACATCAAACTCAAATAAAAAAAATATAAACTACTTTTTCTTTTTCAAAAGAATGGCAAAGAGAAGCAAAGTTATTTCTTCTGAACAAATTAATATTTTGGATTATGCATTAAATTCACTTGCCAAGTCAAACATTAAATTGAAGCAATGAGACGTTGCATCCCACAGTGAAGGTTATGCTTATGCAAACAAATCAATAGTGCAGTAGATAAGGGACAAGGAGATGATGGAGGGGGGAAATGATGTAGTCTGGGTTCCAGCCTGAATCAACGCGTTCCGTGAATCTGTTTTGACACTATAAATTGTGTTTATTTGGATCTTTCATGACGTACTTCATACAGTAAATTGCATAATAATTAGCGTAGAAAAAGAAACGATTACACATAAATAACGCCATAATGGTCATCTAAATCGTAAAGCTTAGTTTTGGGTAGCATCCATAGGTAATGTCTATATAATGGGCCATATATTGCACATAAATCAGAGCCTTGGGATGGCAAGGCTGTTTTATAAGGGACAGTGATTAATTGTGGTTTAGTGAGGACAACCTGCGGTTGAAGGGTCAAGGTGGAGGATTTCATATCCAATCTGTTCCGTGTTCACAGCGGCCAGCTGTCGACTGTGACACTTGAGACCAGTGTTGGGTCTGCATTAGCCTGAGCTAACGTGTTAGGTTTCTGGTCTAGAGGGGCGGGTCGCGGCTCAGATTTGCGCACGCCCTGATTGGATCTCATCGATCTGTCCGTCACCCCCGGCCCCTCCTCTCCCCCCTAGTGCAGCGCTACGTCACATCATTTGGAGCGACGCCCACCCGGAAGGGTCGACTCCCACTTTTAGACCAGAGCGGCCAATTCCTCCAGGCTTTCAATTTTTGCACCAACAAAAATGAAAGCCTGGTACCGAGGCTAGGTCTGCATGGTCTCAAAGTGTTGGGTCTGGTCTCAAGACCACATTTTGATTGTCTTGGTATCCTCTTGGTCTCGCCTGCAATTATATTGTTTGTAATTTGCTGCAGCTTTAGGAGATGTACTAGTCAATATGAATTCACTGTCAATATGAGACTTTTGCTTATTTTAGTGTTTCTTCATATAAGAATAGCTCCACAGTAGCCATATTACTATTTTTGGTATGACACAATACTGGGGTTAAAGAGGCATGCCTTTGCGTCTACTACAGAGTTAATTACCACAGAGATCTTACTGAATGGATGCATTCCTGCCTGGAATGGGAACCATGCTGACCTCGCAAGGCAATGCAAAGGGTTGTGCAGTGTGCACTGCAGACAGCCAAGCGCATCAGAGACCAAACTGATCACCACTACTTCAACCCAATGTATAATAAGATGGATGAACTCTGCATTAAATACCACCAGGAGACCAAGCAATGCAACGTGTTCTGTGTCATGCAAACGTTTCTTATATGCCAATCATTTTAATGAGGAAATAACACCAGGTGGCTTCTCTGTGTTCCACATAGGAACAAAGAACATTGCCCTTTTTTGATCAATCATAATCGGTGTGATCAGCCTTTTGTTGTTTTGTTACCTTGCACTGCTCTGTAGACCATACCATTTATTACCAGGCAAATTCACAGCTATACACACTATACCTCAGCGTTTAACACCATCGTACCTTCCAGATTTGACACCATTGTCAGAAACCTAGCCTACCTAGGGCTCAACTCCACATAAAAACGGCCAAAATCCCTGTGTGCACATGTGTGCACGCACGCACACCGTCTTTATTGGCATTATGGCTCAAAATGAGATGAAATAGGCATGATCGGCGCGTAATAAATCATTAATCCAGCCTCCAGCTAATGAAAACAGCGATCAAAGCGCTAGTAGGCCTCGTTGGGCCTCTGCAGACCCCGCAGTCTAGATAATATTTCAGCTCATGTTACAGATTCGGCTGGCACCTGCTACCTAAAGCTCTGGTAACCATGAAACTTACGACATTTTTAATATGCTAATGAGGCATTATATAGGAAAAATGCCAACATTTTAAAATATGAAAAAGCTACTACTGTGGAAGGGTTATCATAGGCCTGTATTAATTTACTTATATTGATCCTATAAACAATTTAATATAGATATAGTTTTGCCCACTCAATTCATTAAAATGATTTATTGTATTACAACATTTTTAATATACTAATGAGGCATTATATAGGAAAAATGCCAACATTTTAAAATATGAAAAAGCTACTACTGTGGAAGGGTTATCATAGGCCTGTATTAATTTACTTATATTGATCCTATAAACAATTTAATATAGATGTAGTTTTGCCCACTCAATTCATTAACGTTCCACTTTTGGAGCTCTGGCTCATGGACTAATAATAACCAAAAAGAACTGAACCGGTGGAACAAATGGTGGAAAACGGGTCAAAGTGAGATTTTGAGTTCAAGTTATGATGATAACAAACATGTGGGTTTGAATGCATAATGAATACAAACATATTTTTACCTGCTTGAGGAATTCAATGTTAAAGAGTCGCATATTACGCAAAATAGGACCCTTACAGTCTTGTTAATTTGTCATTTTAAATCTTGTTAACTATAGGCACCATTGGAGTACGGTACAGACACTGCCCCTGAGCTTTTCATCTAAGATATTTAACGTAGAGCAAAAACTGAAAAGCCACTAGTATAGAGCTCTGAGTATAAAGTGTAAGTGGTAAATGACTGCTTCCATAAGCACCCGTTCACCTTCCGCTGTCCAGAACAGTAAGTACAAAGTGTTTTACTTTTCCGAGGCCACGACCTATGAGACAGAGTATGTAATTAGAACATATCTCTCTAAAGAGGTACTAGGCTGATACATTAATTGAGGCTGAATCACAGTGCAGAAACCCTGTCCTCAAAGCTCAGAAGCACAAAATGATACTCAGTGCAGTGCAGTGCAGTAAGAGTTTTAACGAGGGTGTCTCATGTGTCTAGCGGGTTGAAGATGGATGGATGGATAGATGGATGTGTCTAATAATCACATGTTAATATGGGACACAAACTCTTCAATGTTGATAGAAGTTGAGGTATGCATACAAATAATTCTCCCTGAACCTTCTGTCTCATTAGAAGCACTGTTCATAATAACAGCTCATGGAAAGGACATCCAAGTTAAGTCACTATTATTATGTAGCCCATCTACTGTAGAGAGCCTTATAGTCTTATGATTGTACCTAGTCAAGCAGGCAAATTGGATGTGGTTAGAAGATTGTTGTATGATGTTAACGCAAGAATAAAGATTAATAGGGGCACGGTGGCACAGTTGGTAGTGCTGTCGCCTCACAGCTAGAAGGTCCTGGGTTCGATTCCCGCTCGGGGCGCTGTGGGTGCTGGCGGCGTGTTTCCTCCTCCGCGTCATCAGTGCCCATACCCGAAGGCGGGGTTGGCGAAAGGGCCTTTCTGTGTGGAGTTTGCATGTTCTCCCCGTGTCCCCTAGGGTAGGTACCCTCACAAAAACATGCAGTAATCCTGGTCTCTAAACTGCCTCCCCCTGGCCAGCCGGGGCGCCTGATGGAGGGGAAAGGAACTGGTTGGAATAACGTGTTCCTTCCACGCGCTACGTCCAACCAGGGAAACTCCCCCCTGTCAGGTGTAAAGGAGCAACTTGGACACTCAGGCATGAAGGAAGCATGAGTTAAGTCCGTTGCTCTCCCCAGGTTGGCGGAGGGTGTGTAGAGCCCAGGATCACATTAGATGATTGACACAGGGGTGAAAAATGGGTTACAAAATTGTGGGATAAAAAATATATGGACACAAAATAAAATAAAATCCATCCATACATCCATCCATAGTCATAGTATTCACTGACTACAGTAACAGTATGCTGTCAAATAATGATACAAAAAACAACTTGAGTGCAGAGGCAAAGGACTGCAAGATGGAGAATTGACCTTATGCATCTTGCCATTAAGTTAATGGCTGGGTGGTAAGTCTGGTAACCATAGCCACAATTGACAGCCCATTCATCCAAACAGAAAAGTCTGATTGTGTTAAACAACATCCAACTCACCAACATTGCAGCTGTACGAAAAGATTGAATTATCCTCTTTCTATCTGCAGTGTTTGTTTCATAAAAGTCCACCAAGACATGTTAAGAGCTACTTTCTGTCAAGAAATGAATTGCAGGTGATTATTTTAGTTTAGAAGTGCTCGTTGGATATCACTCAACCGCCCTGTACCACCTGTTCTGAATTTGCACATAATGCAGGACGCAGCAGGACGTGGCTTTACTGAAAGCGAGCGCTTCTGAACTCCAGCTCAAACTAATTTGGACCCTCAACTGTCTGCTAAAGCAGCTAACTCCATCACCTCAACCCCTCTCATGCAAGTAATTGACAATATATAAAGTCACAATACCAATTGTGTCTGTCTTTCTTCTGTCTGTGAAATCTCGAATCTGCCCACTTTTTCCAATTTTCATTCTTTAGCTGGCAGTGCATGGGAGACAGCCACAAAGTCACTGTGAAAACTCAGACACACCAATACACCACTGATCCGCTGTTCTCATTATTTCTGAAAATGTCTTATGGTCTCTGTCACGGGGCAACCCGTGCCCTATATACAAACACACATGAAACGGTTTCCTATAACATGCAAGGACTATTGTTTTAACCTTTATTGAAATTGTAATCACTGATTGGTTAGTTGTCTCTCCTGCACTGCTGGTGGCATTTCCCTTGATGAGGAAGGGGCCAAGTGCTATGCAGGAGAGGGGTGTTTCTCTTGATGCTTTGAGTATTTGTCATTGAGTGTTCATTCTGTTTTATACTTGTTTAATTGTAACACATTATTTAGAATGTTTAGGTTACTTGTATTCAAGGTGTTATTTATGGAAGTATTTATATTGAAAGTATTTATTGAGAAGAACTGGTGCTAATTGATTCTGTGTCCTGTGGTAGGATCCACTCCTATTTAAGGGAGGCTGCAGGGACAGAGAAGTTAGTTGGATGTGGGCATTGACACAGATAACATCCCTGAGGGAGAGCTACAGGGCCTTGTGTGGTCAGGGTACAGCCTGAAGAGAGCTCTCATCCTGTTTGGGTTTAGTTAAGGAGTGTTGCCTAAGTAGTATTTATTTATCTTTTTGTCCTTTATTTCGTTGCCAATATTACAGTTTTCTATTGATAATTATTGCACTGAACAATTCTGTACGACTGGTGGAGAATAAACGCCCTTAACTACCATTCCTGACTGTTCTTGGAGCCTTGGCCGTTCGGGCAACTTTACAGTCTCTGACATTCATAGCCTAACTGCCCACGCCACCACTGTCACTCTGACTTAAAGCCCTGGTGCTCCTGAGGGTCATGCCATTATATTGGCTACATTATTGTTTAAGATGATTCATTATTGTTTTATACTCTCCCCCCCCCCCCCCCCCACACACACACACCCTCTCTCGCTTTCTCTTTCTGAATTGTCTGTAGGATGCACACTCCTATAATCTCTCCCCTAATCATCACTCTTCTTTCTCTCTTCATCACTTTTCTTTCTCTCTCTCTCAGTTTCCTTTCAATACCAGTTCTCTCCTCTCCTCTGCAAATGCTACTTTATCTTATGTTTCTATTACTCCTAGTCTAGACTTCCCCTCCACTTTAACTTCGATTTCTCGCTCTGAGTCATACATCATACTTTTTCTTATCTCCAGCCTTGGGTTCATCCATTCGCCTGCTTCTCTTTGGAGACTCATTTGAGGCTCGAAATTGGAGTATTCTTTGAAGTCCTTCTCCCATCCGGCCTTCGCTTGCGAGCCCCATGTGCCACAAAAAACAGGCACAAACATTCCTTTGTCCCGGTCTCTATTCACACACTGAATGCTGCTGTGGGTAGATCGGTGATATAACCTTATGATGAGCACTTTCACTTTTTACTGTATTATCTCGTGCCTATGACTTTTATGACCTATCGCATAGCACTTTAAACGCCTGCACTTTAATGGTTGTGTGCACCTTTGTACTCTGGTATCCGCTATGTGAACTGTTTGTTTGTTTGTACTGTTTTCATTCATTGTTTAATGTACTGTCTATGCTGCAACCCAATTTGCCCTTTGGGGACACTAAATAAACTTGAACCTTGAACCTGTGGGCCAAGTATGGATAACAAACAAGAAACCGAGGGGAGATGACATGTAGTACCTCAAGCTGGGAGAAGGATGCAACGGCATGCACTCCTCACCAAGTCACTGTATTTATTTTGCCCTGCTCCGAGTAATTTAAGAGTACCTGTCAGTTAGTTAGCATGTATTCAAACATTTGTTTGCTAGACATAGTAGATGTTGTGCAAACTTCACTTGGCCTACATTAAAATAAGTAAAACAATCCATTTTATGTAGGTAAGAGATATTGAACACTTGAATTGCAGATGTTGCTGGATGACTGGATGATGGATGATGCTTGGCACTGTTCTTTTCACATGCTGGTGTTGCTGTCAGACTACTGTCACTTTCAATCACTAAATTACCTCAAACCTGTTATCTACAGCAGTGGTTCTCAACCTTTTCAGGCTGTGAACACCCAAAACAACCGCCCTGATAAACAATTGGAATGTAGGAGTTGAGGCAGTACATTTTGTTTGACTTGGTTCTAGATATATGTTGTGAAAATAGCAGCTCTACAAGCTCACAATGCCGGGAAAGTGTATAATATAAGTGACAAATAAAACTGGGTAGATTAGTAAAACCAGGAAATGGACGTGGATGTGATTTCAATCCAAAATATTGATTCAGCTACTCACCTCGGGCTGTTGCTTCAGAGCACCTCTGGTCAAAAATGAAAATGTAATTCCCACCGCAATATCCATTTAAACACGGACAAACAGACTGTCACTATTTTATTTTTAATGCAACTGTTGCACACACTTGCCCTTATTGATAGAATTGTTTGTGTTCTAGATCTAGACAGTGTCATAGCATGTGCGAGAGTCTTTCATTCATTGACAATTCTATGACACTATGGGCACGTTCGGCAGTGGCGTGCACAGACATTTAGAGGGGCAGGTGCTCAAGTGAAAAAAGGGCACCTTGTGCAGCACATTTTAGCTATTGAAAAATAGCAGATCTACAAGCTCATAGCGTGCCACCGAGTGGCGCGCTACGAGCTTGTAGGTCTGCTATTTTTCTTTAATCGAAGAACCACTGACATAGAAACATAGCTTTAGATTGTGGGGGCCTAAATAATATAGTATAGAAGCGTTTTTTATCAAGATTTGATCAATGTCACCGCATGGTCCACACACTACAAATTAAGATTTTTTTTTTTAAGAGCAAAATTGCCAAAAGGGCAGGGGGTGCTCTAGCACCCCCTAGTGTCTATCTGTGCACGCCACTGACGTTCGGAAATACCGCACCGGAGCTCACTGGCATTGCACAGTGCGGTCAGTGCACTATTTCTATGTAAATAGAATAGTTTTTTCCTTTTTTTTTTTACATTGAATCTTTTGGCAAAATATACAAAACTGAAATAGATGATGTGTCAACCTGTGTAAAGGTAATTGGTAACAATTAACCTTTTGATGTTGATAATTGTTTCCATTAATGGGAAGGAAAGAGATGAACACTTTATTCACTTTGCATTTCCTTTTGGGGTATAAAGGCTAGAGCAAGCACTTACTGGCGCTTGTGTTTTCTCTATTCACTTGGTCATTAAGGTCCACAGAATGAGAGACCTTCTGCCGAAAACATTGCGATTTTCTTTTTATGTATACCACCCAAAACTTCCCAAATTTGACAATTGTGACATTTTTCATGAATCTGAATCTATTCCAAGCATTTGTTTTGCACGAAAAACCCTCCTTGGCCTAAAAACGGCCATAGCCATCATCACAAATGTGATGATGTCAGCACAAAAGTGATGAGGTCAGCACATTTGGGCACATTTTGGCTATGGCCGAATTTAGGCCAAGGAGTGTTTTTCATGCAAAACTAATGCTTGGAATGGATTCAGAATCATGAAAACCCCCTAGTTTGACATATGTCACAATTGTCACATGCTATGCAAAGCATGATGAAATTTGGGAAATGTTGGGCTTGGTTGTCTGGTATGGTGGTGTGGTATACAAAAATGGCCATAACCTTTTTTCGCCATGTTTCCGGCAGAGCAGACCTCTCATTCTGTGGACCTTAATGTCCAAATGAATATAGAAAACACAAATAAAAAGTACGGCATGACATCAAAGGTCCTGTCCAATTTTGGGCCCGTGGCTCCCCGGCTATCTGTCACTTACAACCCACCATGTTGGAAGAGAGACAGAAACAGAAACAGAAAGAGAGGATTGTAACAGTAACACCTCTTCTTCCGTGACAGTGATTGATGGTTCCCATGCAGAAGACTAGGGTTCACATCATGGTTCTGTGACTGACATGTCCTCTACTGCCATGTGAGCACCAATTACATGTCCTATATTGTATGTGTGAACAGAAGGAGATTCAGTTCATTGAGCATCATTAGCCCATACAAATTTAAAGGTTTTATGACATTCATTTTCATTTATTTTTCTTTTTTCTTTTAGGTTTTATGACCTCAATTACACCCAAAACCTGAACTTTGAACATTCAGTGGATTTTCTGTGGTCTGAAGTTTTCTTTGGGGTTTTTTGGGCCTTTTGAGCTACAATGAAAACAGGCAACACAGTGAAACAGTGACATCTGCTGGCAAATCCCATTGACATATATGGGATTTGCATGTGTGATGTCACTTACTGCCGGCAAATCAGAGCACCTGTTTGAGCCAGAAAACCCCAGATCACAGAAAATCTACTGAATGTTAAACAATTCCAAAACCTTTTTTTAAATGTCACAATCCCTTTAAATTACTTTCCGACATACAATGCATTTCAATTACAAGGATATGAGTAGTGACAGGTTTTTCCCTGCTACAAGACAACATTACAACAGATGAGGGTTGAATTATTAGAAAGAACATGTAATTAGCGTAGCAATGATTTACTGTTCATCTTAATATGTACAGTAACACATGATTGATTAATATTCTGTATCTTACAACTTGTAATTGAACCTTTATGAATACAAATTTACATTTCCAGATGCTATCCCATTTACTTCTGTTCACTGTGCTTTTGGCAAGAGAAACTGTCCAAAAATGATACTGTGTGTGCTCAAAAGCAAGCAAAGTTGAACACGATTAAATGAAATAACTTTCAGACTTTAATACTACATTCATAATCATGATGTGGAATCAGAACATCTTTGTTTGCCAAGTACTCTACCTGTAATGTCTGCTGAAACATATCTACAATTAAATAATGACATACTGTGAACGTATTGTACCTGTTGGTATGCTGTAGTGTGTATGGGACATATTGTGCAAAACACTGCAATGTTCCACAATTGCGATGCAAGAGTGTGTGCTAGTAGTCAACACCACCAACTTGGGACTCCTGAATCGCTGGCCTGTCTAACATCAACATTCTATTATGTAGTCTGAATGTGTTTTTACTCTGCTTGTAAAACACATTATCTACCTATTGAAGGTGTTTACTCTGCTTAAGATAGTTGTAAAACACTCTTTACTCTACTTAAGACACTACTTATCTATATCTATAGTGTGTTCGCTCTGCTGAAGGCAGCAGTTGTATAGTAATGGGATAGAGTAGACTCTCACTTATTCTCCTTGACTGGTCCTTTTATTTCCAATTTTCCCTTTTCGAGAGAGAGAGAGAGAGAGAGAGAGAGAGAGAGAGAGAGAGAGAGAGAGAGAGAGAATCATCAAACAATGTCAGGAATTTGGCCTCTGTGATGTTCTGAGCACTTGACATGCTAGTCTGTGACATGCTAGTCTACCTACAGCAAAAGCGTTCACGGCCCACCCATCTGCCCACTTAGCACTGCAGCCTTTCGGCTGCCATGTTAAGTGATCAGATGGGTGGGTGCATTTTCAGAAACATGTTTATTTTAATGATCAATCAATAGATTGTGTTCTTGCTTGGATCAATGGAACTATAACACATTATTCATAATTATCGATATCACATGAAACTACTTTTTTTAAGATATTTTTTATTTATGCAAATTGTAAACATGTCATACAAGTTTTCTCTCTACTATTTCTGATATATATCCAATTTTATATGTACGTTATATTATCATTAAAATCTTAGTGTTTTGCCAATTATTTGCGAGCCCACTTTCAACACCCTCACAGCCCACAAGTGGTCCCCGCCTCTCGGCCCACAGGTTGCAAATCACTGTTCTTTGACAAAAGTTACTGACAGCCCAGTGGTCCACTGGCACTAGGAGAGATGCACGGCCAACTTATCAGTAACAAATTGGAATACATTAATCACATGAACTATAGCATCCCTATTCAAGCTCACCGCTGTGTGATCCGGTTGTTGTGATCTGAATGCCATGGACAACTTCTTTACTTAAGTTCACACTTAGTTAAAACTCATTTTAATGCCTTTACTTTAAATTAAAAGGGAAAAGGGGGGTGGGACAATGTTGGCAAGTCAAGGTGTATATCAAAATCATGAATGCAGGTGTCTCTGTCCCCACAAATGAGGGATGACACTGCATGGATACTATGTCCTAATTGCTGAAAACTATTTTCAACACAGGTGGAGTACAGGCCTTGTATGAGTACAAGGGTGCAGTGTCTATAATCTGAGGTAGCCTGGTTAATAAACCAGACCGAATCAGCTGTTGGCAAAAAAAATTGCCTACCGGCGGATTTCGGTCTGGAGAGGCTCATTTCCTACACACGAGAATGTGTGCGCCCAATAGGGACACGGTATGCAATATGGGCGGGCTTTGGTACAGTGACGTTCAATGCTTGAGACCTTTGACTGACAGTAGCTCTGACCAATTGCGTCAAAAAGAAAATGTTTCCCTGGAAATGAAATCCAAGCTGAGCCTCCCCAGACTAATATCCCGCGGATCCGTGCGATATTAGTCTGGTTTATTAACCAGGCTAAATCTGAGGTGCATTGTTGTCAGTGTTGGAAAACCTTTCACACAACCAGGTAAAGAAGTATTTTAGGCAGGTGACTCAGTAAGTGAGCCGCACAATGATGACTATAAAACCGTAAATGCACACTGCAGCTTGCATCGTGCAACAGAATATACGTTATTCGAAAACAATGTTTCTGTCAAACCAAGGTGCATGCCTGAAGAAGGTCTTTTTTGATCCAAACATTGCATCGTATAACATTTATTCTTCTGTACTGTGTAAGCCGGGGGCAGGGTCAGTGTAAAACTAAAGAGAAGCCAACACAAAAGAAGAGCTGAGCACACACACACACACACACACACACACACACACACACACACACACACACACACACACACACGGAACCAAGTCCACAGGGGCTGGGGCTGAGTCACCTGCTAAATCACTTTCCCTCTGAACCCCCTGTGTCCAGTGCCCCATTCAAGCCTAAAAAATGCTACTGTATACTGGCACGCGTGTGTGCGTGCGTGTGTGCATGCGTGCCACTTTGTCCGTGTGCCTTCGCTACAGAGCTGTTACAGAGGAAGAACAGATGAGAAAAAGAGAGAGCGACAGGAACAGGAACAAAGGTTCTCTGAATGGAGTTGGATGTAGCCTCGATCCCAGCCTTACTCATCTGCAAAGAGTTGGATTGATGTGCACTGCAGTGTGGTCCAGCTTGACTGGTGCTGCAGAATGCCTGAAGGCCACACACACACACACACACACACACACACACACACACACACACACACACACACACACACACACACACACACACACACACACACACACACACACACACACACACACACACACACACACACACACACACACACACTCACAGTCACAAGGGATGTTGTTGCCAGTATACAGTAGCATTTTTTAGGCTTGAATGGGGCACTGGACACAGGGGGTTCAGAGGGAAAGTGATTTAGCAGGTGACTGGAGTCTCTCCATCTCATACCTGTTAATGGTCTCCCTGGCAACAATTGTGGTGGAGGGGTGAGAGAGTGCATGCAGAGAGGAGGGGCTGGCCTCTGCCAGACTTTGATCAAAAATAATTTGGAAAGCACATAAAACCTGGTGGTCACTGGTCAGTAAGCATAGCTTTGCAAGCTAGCTGTAGTAGTTGACTAGCAGGCAATGTTAGTGTTAGTAGCTATTCCCAAATCTGTTGTTAGCCTTCTGGCTTGCTAGTTTTGAGTTGTGACAGCATATCCAATTTAATATCATACTATAATTCAGTCAATGTCTGAATGAATGAATGTCAGAAACACCGCCATATCTCCTCATTGCCTGCACCAACCACTCCCACTTTTCACACAGGCATTGACCATAATAATATGGAGGTCTTAACGAAGCCCTTTTTTCAATAAGATTAATAATGAATTTATTAGTGAATAAAAACGCTGACTTAAACGTGCAACCTCGCACCCTCACACACCTCCGCCCCTTAGCGACACCTGCATCACAGGCCACCGTTCTCACCATTACCCCACTGGCATGCTTCCTCTAGCTACCGCCGCAACACAACAAAGAGTGCCCTATACAATTTGACGCCGCTGACTGTGTGTGTGTGTGTGTGTGTGTGTGTGTGTGTTGCATCCTTTGACCGTCTTCTCCTACTTAACTACACCGTTTGCACACATCTCACCATGCACAACAACAACAGCTAGCCTGTCCACACATCAACCACTACTTTGCATTCATATTCATGTCATATTTACAGTACTACGGCCTTCACAGTGACCGGGATATTGTGTGTGTGTGTGTGTGTGTGTTTGTGTGTGTGTGTGTGTGTGTGTGTGTGTGTGTGTGTGTGTGTGTGTGTGTGTGTGTGTGGTGGGGTGTGTGTGTGTGTGTGCGTGCGCGCGTGCGTGAGAGGGACGATAAACAGTCAGCAACACGTTAAATTTCTACTTCTACTAAAGAAAGAGGCAGCGATGGAGCCATAAGTCCATATCCATAAATTCGGGGACATAAATTGCGCAAAATACTGTTAAACATGACGGCAGCAGCCTGCTGCATCCTCCTAGCTGTTGTGTGCTAAGCTAAATTATCATACGGAACCACAACAGTCAACACGGCTTTGACCAGGGTTGCCACATTGACTGAGAGGGAAACAAGCAACCAGGTCTATGAAAATGTTAACAGGCCAGATCAAGTCAGAAAATCCGAAAAAGTCAGAAA
The DNA here is from genome assembly GCF_964188405.1 of Protomyctophum parallelum. Classification (NCBI taxonomy): domain Eukaryota; kingdom Metazoa; phylum Chordata; class Actinopteri; order Myctophiformes; family Myctophidae; genus Protomyctophum; species Protomyctophum parallelum. The sequence goes on along the minus strand of NC_139706.1, from coordinate 45,654,538 downwards.
ATAAATCTAGAATAAGAAACAATATTGCTGACTGTCAAACATCATTGTCCAATGTTGTTTTAGAGCAGTGGTTCTCAAACATTTTCATGTCATGGACCACTAATATTCTATATATATATATTATATATATATTATATATAATATATATTTTTACTATATATATATATATATATATATATATATATACATACACCAGTATATATACAGTATATACACACACCGTATATCTAGGTGTGCCCCGAGATTTTTAGGCTATGAAAAGTGTGCCCTGGGACAAAAAAGGTTGAGAAACAGTGACACTGCTCCAACGCACCTACCCTTTTTCACACCGCCCCCAGGCAGGCATCTGAAACAATTCCCCACACTGAACATAATTTGCTGTTCATATATTCAGAACGGGTAAGGACTAGTTAGTAAAATAGAGATATCTGAATCTTATGGCAGTCATACCTTTTACTACCACTGTCAAAGGTTATAGTTACCAAAACAGTTTAATATTGTATATTGTAGTATTGTAGTGAATGCACCGTAAACACTTATCGCATGAAGCTGACGATTTATCTCTTTTTCAAGATAATTGGCAGCAGAAGCTAGTGAATAGATGAGTGCAATTTCCATTTAGGCCTACCATAACAGAACACAATTGGCAATGGCATGAAATTCTCTAAATGAATGTACAACAGTTGCCATAGTACTGAGCAACACAAAAGTGTTTTAGTCAAACTTTATCAACAAAAACATTCTTCCAATATCTTTGTCATTCAGATTGTCAACAAATTAGGTACCCACTCAGAATTATGATGCCTCTGTGTGGCAGTTCACCCTCTCACTGACATTACATTTAACAACCTTTAATACGTTCCTGTGTTATTTTCCCCATAACCTATAACACACAAACAGGGTTAAAGTTTTAATTATTCGTTATGGATTATGTTGCAGATAATTAGTTTTTGTATTGAATGTATTGACTCCAGTGTAGGGAGCATACCAACTGTGGGTTTGTGTAAAGTGGGAAAATGGAGTACTCTAATTATTAATTACTAGAGCGGTGCCCGTTGGAGCCTCTACAGCGGTGGCCGTTGGGCACTGGCCTACTTGGAACGATGCAGGTTGGAAATGAATGCCCCACCCAGAGCTCTGGGTGGAGTGTCTCTTTTATGCCCAAATATGGAGTCTTTGCAGAAGTCAGAATTATGTCAGAACAGGCCAGCTCCATATATGGTCACTGGGCAGATGCCCTGTCCAGAGCCTTTTTGGGGCGGTTCTGGACAACCGTGGGTCCAACCGACTCGGCACCGGGCACTGCACTCCCTGTGGTGGGGTGGAACGCGCAGCGACGGCTCCAGAAAATTGTGACTGGGGGGGCTATGGGGGGGCTCGCAATTTAGAGGGAGGGATCTTGGTTTACATAGAAGTCAGTCAATTCGGCTTGTTTTGAGGGGGGGGGGCTTAGGGCTGGCTAAGCCTCCACCAGAGGGGGCTAAAGCCCCCCTTACCCCCCCCCCCCCCCCCCTTACCCCCCCCCCCCCCCCCTGGAGCCGTCCCTGGGAAGTTGGAATGCGTGTGACAAGCAGACCTGAAAGGACTTGGTCCTTTATTGTTTTTGTCAGTTTTTTTCTTCTCCTTCTCCTCCTTCCGCCAAAAATAGCAGTTCTGGCTGAACCGTGCATTTCGGTTCCGGAAATATGGTAGAGGCCCATGCCAAACGGTGAGGATGCGAAGCCCACAACCATTGGCCAAACGGTGGCAATGAGTCTTCGATACACATGTATCTGCCAAACAAGTTTTGTGCTCTTACGTTTGACCTTTGACCTCTAGATCACCGCCATTTTGAATTATATGAAAATCAGTTGAAATGCATCTCCTCCCAGGATCTTTGATCAAAATGCACGAAAAGTTCGTCACGTGAACTTTGGACCTATACGGACAAGGAAATCTATAGTACGTTTTTTAAGTGAAAAAATTAAGGTTTTATGAGCCAATGAAAATTGCCGTTTTGTGAAAATTCTTCTTTTGCCCCTAATACATACATCATACATACGTCATATGTTTTTGCAACTTTACAGTATGGTAGAGGGTCATGCCAAATAGCACTGAAACCTGCAGCCTTAAAAGAACATGAACAGTGAACAAACACACTGTAGTAATGAATAATAGACCAGGACACACACAATCACAAACACTGATTGATTCTGAGAGACTCAGGGCCAATCTGTCCAGTGCTGTAAATACTTTTTTCAATGGACTTATTAAAACCCACTTCATCTCTGACCTCCCTTTTGCCTGCCGGGTTTTAGATTTGTTTGCCAGAGTTGTTTGTGGATGGTGCATTTTGACAACATTTTCTGTGAACTGTGGACTTGCAATTAAAACTCTGTTTAACCTTTGACCTGTTTCCGTCCGCTTCTGGGTCCAAAAATTATATCCTGACTAAGACGTCATCTTGCTGACATAAATACATCTTGTAATAAATGTATCTAATTTTAAATGTTTCACAGACGCCCCTGGGCGCCCCTCACGACCAGACATACTGTAGGGCTGCTGGGCTATCAGGAACGATTCAAGTTTGGAATGCATGCCCGACCTGGCTGTACAATACCTGTTTTGTCTTAGTACTTGCTGTACAGTACCACAACCATAACTAACTGCCTAAATATGGAGATGTGCTGATGTCAAGAGTGACAATTGGCCAATCATGAATCAATCATGCTTTTATTGATTCACTATTATGTTGTGATTTCTGTTTAGCTTAGTTTTTTTTAGTTCTAGTTTCTGTGTTGGTATGCGGTCAGGTTTTCAGCTGGCTCAGGGAAGAGGACGACCCTGCCATGCATAGTCCACCATAGATAGGTGAATGAACTGTATCTGTCTGTGGGCAGGCATATGCTGTGCCTGTGTGTGCCTGAGTGTGTGCAGATGTATGAGTTGAGGATTAGAGGTATAGGTATTTTTGTTACGCTGTAATATTTTACTCACTGTAAATTGTACTTGAAATGTAGTCTGCAAGACCGATGTCTTGTTTACAGCACCTCGGACAGCAACAGCATCTTAAGACTTAGAAAATCGATTTAGAAACCGCCATTCACACCCTCATAACATCCCGTTTAGATTACTGCAACTCCATTTTCATTGGTATCAGTCAGTGCAATTTGAAATGTATTTTTTAAATGCAATGTACTATTTTGTAATGTAATATAATGTATTCTGTAATGTTTTAATTTATTTCATGTGAGCTGGTGCAGAGAAGAGTTTTTTGTAACCCAGTTGCCCCGTTTTGGGACAAATAAACTTGACCTTGACATCACATGACTACAGGTGTGAAGGCCACTCCGGAAAACTTTGGAAGCCAAGGCAATCGTAGCTGGAATATGTAATATCGGGCCGATGCGAAGGATGGAAGGACGGATAACCACCACCCATCTCTTGTGCATAACTGTAAGTATACGTAACACAACTAACTAAACTCGCAGCAGAGAGTGCAGACATAGTCCTTAAGTGACAGACTAAGTGAAATTCCTGAGTGGTGTTGGCAAAACAACATGGTGACAGTAGAACAGTATACCACTACCAATACAGCTACTAATTACCACGGCTGCTGCTACTATGACTGCTAATAGTTGTGCTAATATCTGTACTACTGCTTCTGCCACTACAACAACCACTTACAGTGCTCCATTTATGACGCTGTTGTGCACCGAAAATAGATCTACACGCTCACAAGAGCTTGTAGATCAGCTATTTTCAGCGCATCGTACAACAAAGTATAATTTTGCTGCTCAGATCATAGATTTGCGATCAGTGCATTGAACAAATCAGTAATTTGGACGTGTAAACATTTCCTTCAACAAAGACAACATTTTGAATAAATAATTGTTTTTGGTGCCAAAGACGAAATGGCTGAAATGGACTATATGGCCAGGCCAGAAATCTGGTGTTATTATGAATTCAGATCAAAATGTTCAATGAAAACCAACAATCAAGCGGTTTTGATCATGACAGACATACCGGTTAGCGGTTCCCAAACCCTTTAGGTGCACTTTTAGGCGCCCCCCCCCCCCCCCCCCCCCAAAAAAAAAAAAAGAAAAAGCAGCTATGAGACAGCTATAGCTCATTCAGAATACAACTTCTATAGTTCTTCGTTCTAACTACAATAGGTAAGTTTAACACAATTGCACCAATTCTCTCATTCTCTGCATGGGCTTCCAGTGAGTCATAGAAATATTGCTGCTCATCTTTAAATCACTCAATGGTTTAGGGCCAAAAACATCTCTGACTTTTATCTATAATTGTAACCAGAATTAAAACAGAACTTGGCGAGGCAACATTCAGATATTATGCCACAGTAGGAACTAACTTCTTGAGTACCTCAAGGCATGCACCAACTTTGACTACATTTACCCCCTTTTTTTCCTCAGCTTTCAACTTTGACTACTTTTAATTTCAGGCTAAAACTTCCACTTTTCACTGCCTGTTTATTAGAAATTTCAGCCTTCCATTGTTCTTTTTGCATTCTTCTTAACGTTAACCTTTATTTCTCATTTACTCTTTATATTTCATAAATGTCATTCATGTATTTATGTATGATGAATACATAGTACCACAATTATCATGTATTCCTTATTACTGCAACTACAATGCCTACCACAACAACTACTACCACTAGTAGTAACTAGTTACACACAAGGAATGTCTTTCCTCTGCTTAATTAATGTGGACGCAATGTATTCAGGATATACCGATGAGACATTTTTGCCGATATCAATATCCGATATAATTAATTGCTGTTATGGCCGATAACCGATATAACCGAAGTCGAAAAAAAAGGCTTATAAACACTGAATTTGAAAAAGAAAAAAAACGATGCTAAAACCGATATATTACCGATACCGATATTGCATTGTAAGGCCGATGACGGCGGATACCGATGTGATGACCGATTAATTGCATATCCCTTTCAGCGCATATACTGTAGGTTCAATTCCACTTCATGACCATTGTTGCATGTCAGTCGCCCTCCCTCTCACTTAAATCTTTTGTGTCACAGTCGTGTCAAATAGCATGATGCGACGTGACAGTGTGGCATGTGGCCTAGTCGACACTCAACTTGGGAGTCCTGAATCGCAGCCCTCCTCTGCAGTGTTGGTAGCTCCGTAGTCGCACTGCAGTGTGACTGTGTAGAATCTATACACCAAGTATTTCCCCTCCTCCCTTTCCACCTTGGGTTGGCTCTCACAGTGTCAGTTTGCTTACCAGTTCCGGGTACCTGGCACGAGCCCTGCCAGCCTCATCCATCTCTCTCTGACCTTGTCTGTGACCCGCGGAAGGCTCACACCGAAGTACTGACTCCATTATAGCTATGTCAGATTTCCACACTGTCCTCATCCAATGCAAGGAAGGCATTCCGTGCCACTGATTGTGAGTCTCAGAGCATGGGCCATCGCCACAATGAACAGAACAGGAAGAGGGCTAGGGTATCACCCAGGGGTATCACAGCAAGGACTTCACTTGTGGGTCTGAACCTTGGCTCAAGTATGGCTATAGCTTGCATCTATCATCTGAACCATCCAAAACATTATAATGTATAAGCATAAATGGCTTAAAAGCTATCTAAAAAAATACAGTAGCTGTTGTGTTTTTATAATTATAGACAACAAAAGGAAATTCCTCTGCATCAAAATTATAACCCAGAAACATAAAAGGCTGCCATCACCCTGTCTAATTATTAAATAAATTAACAATGTTTGTTTACGTATGCATGTTATCCTTATCCTTCCTCTCTCTTGCTCCGTTTCCCACACATACTCTGCCTTTCTCTCTTCACTGTGACTCACTCGTCTAACCGTCTTTCTTTTGCATTCTCTCTCTCTTGTTGGGGTGATTTGATAATGAAAAACATGTTATTTATAGATATTGTTTGTTCACTGCTGCCTGCACTAATCAACATAATCAGCATAATATCAGGATCATGCTCACATGCTGCTAAACATCTGCATGGAAGTATGGATGTGTTGTTAGGGTGGCACCGAATGTGCTCTTTGTGTGTGTGTGTGTGTGTGTGTGTGTGTGTGTGTGTGTGTGTGTGTGTGTGTGTGTGTGTGTGTGTGTGTGTGTGTGTGTGTGTGTGTGTGTGTGTGTGTGTGTGTGTGTGTGTGTGTGTGTGTGTGTGTGTGTGCGTGCGTGCGTGCGTGAATCCATTTGGGTATTGGTTCTCTGATTCTATTTAACAATAAGCATACATTATCTGACCCCAAAGCCAAAGGTCATCCAGGCTATATATTTAGTGGTGTGTGTTGTGTTGGAGAATAACGTGCAACTGTAAACATGAACTGAACTGGTACGACTTTACTGTAGCTTGGGTGTGGACCGGCAACCACGTTACAAACCGGTGTTCCGTTTATAGGGTAGCATCAGGCAGCAGCATTGATAACAACAACGGCCTTACGGCAGCAGCGCTTTACGTTACTGTCGTAACCACATGACGTGAAGCGCCATACATAACATTTTCCCCCCCATAGTAAACCAGAAAACACAACCCCATCACCCAGCTATATACCAACACCCGAACGCCTTATACATTCAGAAATCTGTAACATAGTCCTTGAGGTAATCTGGCCGAGCTCGGTTCCGAGCTGGCCGTGCCCCGGTCACCACCGGGCGGACAGCTGGCTGTGCCCCGGGCACCACCGGGTGGACATCAGGTGCCGGAGGATGCCCCGGGGGAAAGTCCATATCTCCTGCCACAAAGTCAAAGTCAGTGTTAGCCCACATACCTGCGGCCGCAAGCGGCATCGTGGGCGCGGGAGCCTCAGGCTCCATAGCAGCAGGTGACGGCACTCGCCGAAGGCGACTGGCATGCCAGCGCGAGCCGTCGGACAGGCGGAAGGTGGCAGGCCCCAGCTGGTCGGTGATTTGCATAGGCGCGGACCAGAAGGACTGCAGCTTGTGGCCCCGGTGGGCGCGGCGGATGCGGACCCAGTCCAAGGCCGCGAAGGACGGGGCCTTCACTCTCCGTGTCTTGTCGAAGCGCTCCTTCATCCGACGTTGCTGGTTGCGGACTCTGTTGCGTCCTCGAGCCGGAGGAGACACCACCGGCCCAGAAGCCCTCAGTCGATGCAAAGGCAGCTGCAGCTCCCGTCCCAACATGAGGAACGCTGGGGAGCAACCGGTAGTGGAATGCTGCGATGCTCTGTAGTGCAGGAGCGTGCGGCGAAGAGCTGTAGAGAAGGGGAAGCCATCGGCCAGGTGCGCTCTGACGCCATTCTTCAGAGTCTGGTTGAGTCTCTCCACTCCCCCGTTCGCCTCGGGGTGGTAGAATGCTGTACGGATGTGCTTAATGCCCCTGTCCCCCAGGAAGGCAGCAAACTCTGCAGAGATGAACTGGGGCCCATTGTCCGTTGTAATGGCCGTAGGATGGCCCCACTGAGAGAAGAGCGAGTCCAGGAACTCGGTCACCACGCGGGTGGTCACCGTCCCAGTGGAGAACACCTCAGGCCACTTGGAATGAAGGTCGTACACCACCACCATAAAACGTTGGTGGTGGGGAACCGCATGAAGCTCCCCGCAGATGTCGAGCTGGAGGTGCTCCCAAGGCCTGGCTGGCCAGCGCAGCGGCTGCAGCGGCGGCGGGGCGGGTGGGCCGGTCTTGCCACTCAGAAGACAAGCTGTACAGTCCCTCACTAAAGCCTCGATGTCCCTGTCAATGCCAGGCCACCATACCAGGTCACGACAGCGCTGCTTCACACGTACGATGCCCAGATGACCCTCGTGGGCCATGGCCAGGACACATGCTCGCAGGCCGTCCGGTATCACAGTGCAGAGCCCACGAGATACGCAGACGTCGTTCCAGCAGGACAGCTCGTCCTTGACCCGGTGGAAGGGAACCAGCTCGTCCGACAGCTTCGCGGGCCACCCCGAGCGAATAAAGGTGCGGAGCTGGGAGAGCACCGGGTCCTGTTCAGAGGCTGTCTGGAGCTCTTGAAGCGACACCGTGGACTGGAGCGGAGAGTGGAGCATCTGGATGAGGCCCTGCTCAGCGGAGTCCGGGCTAGGGTCGGGCGAAGGGCCAGGGGTGGCCCGTGACAGCAGGTCTGCCACGACATTTTCTCGACCTGGAGTGAACTGCAGGGTGAAATTATACTGCTGGAGCCGCTCCGCCCAGCGATGGATCCTGAGTGGCCTATGTCCTGTGCCAGAAGTTGCGAGCAGAGCTGTGAGAGCCTGGTGATCCGTGCGCAACGTGAAGTGTCGGCCATACACATACATGTGCCAACGCTCGCTCGCCCAAATGCAAGCTAAGGCCTCCCGTTCCCCCACCGAGTACTTCTGCTCCGCCGAGCTGAGAGCCCGAGAGGCAAAGGCGATGGGACGCTCAACGCCGTCGTGGAACTGGGATAGCACCGCCCCCAGCGCCGTGTTGGAAGCGTCACAGGTGAGCAGCGTGGGGCTTGCGAGGTCAAAGTGGGCGAGCACCGGGGGAGAGGTGAGCTGGACTTTGAGCAGCCGGACGGCGTCCGAGCAGGCGGGGGTCCAAACCCATTCCGCATCCTTTTTTAACAGCTCACGCAGCGGGGACGTGGTGGCTGAATACTGAGGCAGAAAACGCAAATAGTAGGCCGTCATTCCCAGGAACGAGGCTGGACAGGCAGGCTCAGGGAGGCGTAGCACAGCCTCCACATTAGACTGGAGTGGACGGAGGCCCTTGGCATTCAGGCGGAACCCCACAAATTCAATCTCAGGTACGGCGAAGACACATTTGTCGCCGTTCAGAGTGAGGTGATGGCTGGTGAGGACACGGAGGACTTGGCGAAGGCGCTCATCGTGGACTGCAGGCGTCGGGCCATGGATGACGAAATCATCCAAGTAGATGACTACTCCAGGAATGCGTGCTAGAATGGTGGCCATGATCTTCTGAAAACAGCTGGGGGCGGAGCTGAGTCCGAAAGGCATCCTTGTGAACTGAAACACCCCCATGTGTGTGACGAACGCAGTGAGGTTACGGCTGTTGGGGTGTAGCGGAACCTGCATATAGCCCTGCCGGAGATCCAGCTTCGTGAAAATTGTGGAGCCATGGAACTGTGTGGTCAGTTCTTCTGCCGTAGGCAGCCGATACTTGTCCGGAATGACGGCCTTGTTAACTGCCTTGAGGTCGATGCACAGGCGCAGCTTCCCGGTCTTCTTACGCACCGCCACCAGATTAGAAATCCATGGTGATGCGTTGACCGGCTCGATGATGCCTGCCTCCAAAAGGTTGCTGAGTTCCCCAGCCACCTCGTCACGCAGGGCCAGAGGAACACGACGCAGGGGCTGGATGACAGGGTGCACCTCAGTGTTCAGAAGGGGCTGGTGGTTGAAGGCAGTTAGGCAGCCCAGTCCCGTGAACAGTCCAGGCCATTGTTGAGGCCACAGAGAATCGACGTGGTGGATAGTAAGCCCGCTGTAATCCATGAGCACAAACCCTAGGTCAGTGAACAGGTCCAGGCCCATGAGGTTGGCGCCGTGGCTTGCGACCTGGAATGTGAATGAGTCCACAGTCTTAGTGCCATAACGCACCGTGGGGCTGAAGGTGCCCACGATATCAATCCTGGAATTACCGTAACCTTTTAGGGGTACTTTGGATGGTGCAGCCAGCTTGTGGTGTGGGAAAAACTGTGTGACTGTGGCTGCATTCAAGAGAGAGGCGTTCGCTCCGGTGTCAAGCAATAGCGGCAGGCACACGCCATCCAGCTCCACCGTACACACTTTAAACGGCCGGCGAGCAGTACTCACAGAGTGTATGGTGGTTGTAGGTGAAGGGTCAGCAGCTGAGAAAGTCTGCCGTGAGGTGGCGGCTGGAGTAGAACGGCAAACTTTAGAAAAGTGGTTTTGTTTCCCACAACGTTGACAACGCTGCCCCCTGGCGGGACAATTCTTGGCTCTTGAATCATGCGATGACGAGCCGCAGTTACCGCAGCGCTGACCTGAGGGACGCTGTCGTCCCGCATAGTTTATGTGGGAAGCATCCTGGAGAGGGTCAGGGCTAGAAGAACGTGATGAAGACTCGACCTGCTGTGCTGTAAGTCCAGGCAGTGGAGATGAGGCACTAGCCAATTGTGTGGCAAAACCTGCAGCTGTCTCGATTTGAAAAGCTATTTCCACAGCCCTATTGAGCGTCAGATCATCTGGGGACATTATCAATTTCTCACGAACCTTTGGGTTATTTGTGTGCTCCGCCAGCTGGTCCCGGATCAGTTCGTCTTGTAATGCACCAAACTTGCATAGGCTGGCCAAGCCCCTTAGATCAGCCACATATTGGTGAGCCGTCTCACCCACACGTTGTCGGCGCTGGCGAAACAGAATCCTCCGGAGGATGACGCTTTGTGGTGCCGCGAAATGGTCGGCCAGGAGTTTGACACATTCTATATACCTCGCGGCAGTCCCGAGGGTGGCGAGGATCCGTTGTCCCTCTGCGCCAAGACAGTGAACCAGAATGGCTTTAAGTCGTGCGTCGCTCACGTCTGTTAGTCCCAAAGCCGCGATGTAGTTCTCAAACGAAGCATGCCAGCGAGTCCAAGGTATGGGAGGCTCGGCTGGGAACGGCAAGAAGGCGGGAGGCGGTGAGAGCGTCAGCTCCATCCTCGTCGTCAATGTTGTGTTGGAGAATAACGTGCAACTGTAAACATGAACTGAACTGGTACGACTTTACTGTAGCTTGGGTGTGGACCGGCAACCACGTTACAAACCGGTGTTCCGTTTATAGGGTAGCATCAGGCAGCAGCATTGATAACAACAACGGCCTTACGGCAGCAGCGCTTTACGTTACTGTCGTAACCACATGACGTGAAGCGCCATACATAACAGTGTGTGTTTTAGATTTAATTTGATGGTAGTGCCTAACGATACAGGGATGACCTTTCTTTTACGTTAGCCCCTAGTTGCCCCACAAACATGTCAGTCTGGAGGAAGGCAGGATGACATGGAAAAAGGAAACAGTGGACCTACAGCAGCAAGCAGGATCTTGGGAAAAATTAATGTTGAGACTGATTGATTGACTGAGAACATTATTCACAGTTGTAGAATGGGTACAGTTGAAAAGAAAGTACAGGTCAGGACAAAGACTGCATGCTACTGCAAGGATATAACCAGGAAAGGCACTACGACTTGTTTACATCAGGGTCCTCCATTTTCAATTCATCAGAACATTTAAAAATATAAACTTATATGGAAAAAAGGAAATCATTATATAGTTAAAGAAAGTAAAACCTAAAAAGAACAAGTGAAGCGACATATGACATAAAGTCAAATAGATGCTACTTGATTGACAGTACTCTGACCAGAGTTTAATCAGACATTTTAGTAGTACAGTGAGCAAAACCACAATTTGAAATAATTCCCAATTTAGCAGGAAGGATATGGTAAAACATCTTCCACAATGCAGTTCATTGTTTAAATCAGTGTGCCAGCTTACATTAAGGCTGACCTGCTTGGTCAGCAAGGCTGCAGTAGTGAAGGCAGTGCATATTTGCAGTTTTGCACAGCAGCTAAGTAATGACTGTGCTCACGACGAATGCATCCATAACTGGTCTATTCTCCACGAATAGCCTACTGTTAGCTCTCTTTCTCGTAAGGGCGCAACACTCCAATCTTTTTCTGCAATTATTCTGAAGCAGTATATTACAATTACAGAACCGCAAATCAGAAAGAAAATGTAGAAGATTGTAATCTGGGCAACTGGGGGGAATAGGCCTGACAGTTCATAAATCTTCAGTAGCTCCGGGCCAATGTTTTGGCCTGTTATAGTGCCACCATGAGGCAGATTTTTGCAAAACACATTTTTTGTATTACTGATTTAGAGATTTGATCCAAATCGGTACACACTATCTCTATAATAATGTGATCAACACCAATCTGTCCAATTTTGTTTTTAACCTGTCTGTTTTGAACAGAATGCCTCAAATCATGAATACAGCACTACTACTAGGCCTACTAATAATAATAAAATAAAAATAAAAAAACTCTAAAACATTATTGTCCAAACATCACACACTTTCCTGACCTGGTGCAGACCTGTGCTCCAAGGAGCACTTTTTCCTAGTTATCTCTGTTTCTTCAGTCTCATCTGATGCCCTTTTCCTCTCCTACTGGCCTCAGTGCATGGGAGCCTGGACTGGTGGGGTGCTCGTCAGTCAGCTCTTTGCCATGCGCGCTCCCGAGCCAAACCGCCCTCCCCGCACCCCACCCGCCCATGCTGTGTGTGTGTGTGTGTGTGTGTGTATGAGGGAGCGCATGTGCTGTTAGCGTACTGGGTGTCAGTCAGGGGCGAGAGAGCGAGAGCGAGTCGAAACAACGGGATACACGGCGGCTCCAAATTAAAAAAAAAGACACCAGCGCGTTTTGTTTTTTCTGTTTTCAGTCGTAAGTAACAATTGAACACGTCTGATATTATGTCCACTGCGACCACAGCAGCAGCTTCGAAAGACTAGAAGAGAAAAGGTAAGAAGAGAGAGAGATTTCACTGACAGTTGTGTGCTTCTTGTACAAGTGAAGTGATGAATGACTGTAGGGGCGTGTATTTCCCTCATCAGCAGCGGAGCGGGCATCGCTCTCTAAAGTCCAAACGACCATGTGCATGACTGCATGTGGAGCACAGCTAGTTGAAGGAAATACGGTAGTCGAAACTATTGGCTATACCTAAAACGTTCCAGTTAAAGTATTACTGTCATTTTTTTAAACGCGTAAAATTTCACGTGTAGCCAATATATATTATGTAGGCAGGCTACACTTTTATAGCCCTAAACATATAGCCTATATTTTCTATTTTGTATTATGTGCAGCACAAAACATAGCTATAGTAGGCCAATTGATAAACGCTATTAAAGTATTTTACCCTTAAGTTATATCAGACTCAGGCGTGAGAGAAATACTGAACTGAGGATGTTGTTGCGGGAATGTGAACTGGGAAGAACCGAAGCAGTGCATTTACTTGTTTATTTAGCATTTTGCCGTAGGATAGGAGACAAGTTTATCTGCTACACTTTTCTATGTTATTTTTAAACACTGAAAATAAAGCCTGTTACATTTAGGCACATTAATTTGACAGTTTTGGATGAAATACTGCCGCTCTAACTAGCTTATTTCCAAGCGATTAAGGGATATCCTAGGCTAGGCCTACTACCCCAGCTGCATTCAATCAGTTTAATGACAGACACTGCCTGGCTGCTTTCTGTCAAATTGCTGTCTTTCAAAATACTTTATGGCCAGTTCAGCTGCTTCAGCAATATGCCCGACGTGGTGGTATAGATGTAGATAAACGGTTGCGTAACGTGTCCCTAAGTATTTCAGCACTATATGGGTTCGATATGTTTTCTTATAGTAGCGTACAGGGCAACCTGCACCGTGATTGACGCATATGGTCCCCCCAATTATAAAAGCACATTGAGCTACGTTGCACTACGCATTAAATAGGTTTAATTAGGCAGATCACTGCATGGCACTGCACAAAATGCAGACTCGTCATTTCCCATATTCATTTTGCCCACGTCCTTTCCAATGATGGTAAGTTAATTGGCGAACACTCATATTTTTTAACAGCTGCCTATTATTTCCTGTGAGTTTTTTTTCCTTGTCGAAGAAGACGTTATACGGAGATATTGCATTTCCACTTTAGGCTATAAATGTGGTCATTGCGCCATATCGGAGACGATTTTTGATGGCATCTTATGCTTCTATAATGGTGCATATGCTATAGCCGTAACGCAATTAAGGTAAGGTGGCTTTCATTGTTAATAATAGCTTATAGTTTTTCCACTCAGTTGTTTTAACCAAGTGTACTATAGACAGTACTAGTGCTGCCGTGGTGGCAGGGGGGTGCAGTGATCCTTATCCTCCGGTAGTATTGTACAGGGCGGGCAGCGGAACAGAACAGGGCTTCCCTCGATTTTCCTTTCATGCGCAGTTTTGCTGGGGCTTCCCTTCTTTTCTCTGCGCCAGGCTCTATACATAATACCGTCAGTGGCGTGCACAGATAGACACTAGGGGGTGCTAGAGCACCCACTGCCCTTTTGGCAATTTTGCTCTTAAAAAAAAATAAAAAATAAAAAAATCTTAATTTGTAGTGTGGAACATGGTGACATTGATCAAATCTTGATAAAAAAACGCTTCTACTATATTATTTAGGCCCCCCACAATCTAAAAGCTATGTTTCTATGTCAGTGGTTCTTCGATTAAAAGAAAAATAGCAGACCTACAAGCTCGTAGCGCGCCACTCGGTGGCGCGCTACGAGCTTGTAGATCTGCTATTTTTCAATAGCTAAAGCACCAAAATGGGTTCCCGCCCGAAAATGCGCTGCACAAGGTGCCCTTTTTTTTCACTTGAGCACCTGCCCCTCTAAATGTCTGTGCACGCCACTGTGGGGCTTCCCTTCTTTTCTCTGCGCCAGGCTCTATACATAATTATACCGTTACTTATACACCCCCCCCCCCCTAGCACCCCCACCTCCCTTACGGTTCTCCCCTGCTTCATCCCTCCTCCCTCTCAGCTGTCTATCCCAACTATAGTCTGTGCCTGGCTGTGCGCATATAGTTGAATTAACAACATCTAGCTCAAAACGGAGCTAAATTAACATCCTGATCCTGCTGTTTATTATGCTCATTAGATAGGCATCCCAGTTCCCCATATAGTATTAGTAGCCTAAGTGTGAGGTAATAGGTATATAGCATTTTCCTTTACAGTTTTGTGATCTTTGCTTGGGTCACACAGACTGTAATGCCCATTCGCTTATGTTTTAGTAGTTTATTATATTTCCTGATGGATTATTCATCTCTCTCTCTCTCTCTCTCTCTTGAATTCAATTCAATTCAATTCAATTCAATTCAAAGGAGCTTTATTGGCATGAGAAAACATACGTTTACATTGCCAAAGCAAAAGTGGAACAAAACAATCTCTCTCTCTCTCTATCCCTCTCCCCCTTGCCCCTCTCTATAGCTCTTTCTGTTTATTTAGGTCCTCTCACCTCTTTCAGTCATAGCCACCTCCATTCTCCCTCCCTCCCTCCCTCTCTCTCACACACACACACACACACACACACACACACACACACACACACACACACACACACACACACACACACACACACACACACACACACACACACACACAGTCAAAGAGCACATTCGGTGCCACCCTGACAACACATCCAGTAATCACTAATCATAGAATAACACTGTGGTGTTAATCTTTGCTGTCCGCAATAACCATCCTGTTTAAAGCAAATGCCTTCTGTCCTATACTTTCTCCCTCTCTTCCATCCATCTCCAAAGCCTCCTGGCCACTGCCCATCCCCCATTCTCACATTTCTCCATGTCTATCGCCTGTCCTGTTAGCGCCCTTCATTGTCTCCGCCAGGCCGAAGGCGTGGGGAGAGAGTATGTTTTGCACTCCGTCCGTGTGTGTGTGAGTCCGTGCGTGTGTCCGTCCATCCGTCCGTCTGTTACCAGCTAATCTCCGGCATCGTTAACCCGGTCGATGCCAAAATCCTGCAAATCGTTACACACTATCTCTATAGTCATATGTTCAAGACGGGTCTGTCCGATATTTCATATTCCTCCTAATTGGCTAACATTGGCTTTCAAAGTTGAACGGAACGGAACGTGCAATTTACGTGAAATCTTTCACAGACTTTCCTACTAGGCTGAGGAATATATCCCACCCTTTTCACATTAGCCTGTTATAGCGCCACCAACAGGGGGATTTTTGCAAAACACGTTTTTGGAACAAAATGCCTCAAATCCAATTGCCATCCAAGGCGTGAGAAGAAATATCACTCTTTTCACATTGGCCTATTATAGCAGCACCAGGAGGCCACAACCTGACCTGCCCTGGTGGATACCTTTCTAGTTTTACATGTTATTGCCTTTTGCGGGGCCCTTTGGCTGTATACTGTATGTTCTCATCCACAGTGCCACGTGGTGATAGTTCTGCATGTTAAGCTTTAGTTATGTACTGTAGGGATGATAATCGTTATTATCAATAAAACAAAACACTCACACTAATCTTATCGATGAGATTTGGATTTATCGTGAAATTGTCCTCTGTCATACACTATAATGAATTGGCTTTTGTTGAAGTGCAAATTCAGTACCACCGCATTTGGTAACGCTTTTATTTCACTCTACACGTGTAGCGGACCCAGCTGGCAATAAGGAGTTGTAGCTCGACTGATGATTTTCCACATTTTATTGTAATAAATCAACGTGAAAACTGAAAGAAAAAATACAATACATCAAGGTCAATCAACATTGCATCAAAAACTTCAGTAGTTTCATATATAAAAGTAAATCACATTTATGCATTGCACACTCCCCATACTGTACATGTCTACATTTCTGATAATGACAATAATGCCTCCTGAACTATAAACCATCATAATCCACATTAGACAGAACAAACATTCAGTGAACAATAACAAGAAAACAACAAAAACTATATAAATACCTTTTTCCTCCTTCCAGCTAGGCGCTAAATCATTGAGTTCTGAACAGCTTGTCTCTCCCAAGGTCCATTCTTGTGTTATCTCAAAGTTACATGTCCATGGGGCACATTAATTTGACAGTTTTGGATGAAATACTGCCGCTCAACTAGCTTATTTCCAAGCGATTAAGGGATATCCTATAGGCTAGGCCTACTACCCCAGCTGCATTTAATCAGTTTAATGACAGACACTGCCTGGCTGCTTTCTGTCAAATTGCTGTCTTTCAAAATACTTTATGGCCAGTCCAGCTGCTTCAGCAATATGCCCGACGTGGTGGTAGATATGTAGATAAACGGTTGCGTAACGTATCCCTAAGTATTTCAGCACTATGGGTTCGATATGTTTTCTTATAGTAGCCTACAGGGCAACCTGCACCGTGAGTGACGCATGGTCCCCCAATTAAAAAAGCACATTGAGCTACGTTGGACTACGCATTACACAGGTTTAATTAGGCAGATCACTGGCACTGCACAAAATGCAGACTCGTCATTTCCCATATTCATTTTGCCCACGTCCTTTCCAATGATGCATCAAAAACTTCACATATCAGTCCATCATATATCAGTAGTTTCATATATAAAAGTAAATCACATTTATGCATTGCACACTCCCCATACTGTACATGTCTACATTTCTGATAATGACAATAATGCCTCCTGAACTATAAACCATCGTAATCCACATTAGACAGAACAAACATTCAGTGAACAATAACAAGAAAACAACAAAAACTATATAAATACCTTTTTCCTCCTTCCAGCTAGGCGCTAAATCATTGAGTTCTGAACAGCTTGTCTCTCTCAAAGTTACATGTCCATGGGGATCGCACCAAACATGACTCGTTTGTCATGCGATTCCTCTGTGTATGCTAAGCTGGCCTTAAATAGCCCTCTCTTGTGACAGCCGGAAGGAGCTGGCTTCCGCTTCCGGCCAGGCGCTTCAAAATTATTGAGCCCCCACAATATTTGTGGGGGCTTTTTGCCTTTAGAGTAAGTGGCTGCATTAGGAGCCTATATGTGATGGGACCGCTAGGCTGACCCGGGCCTATCGGGCTATTTTTGGCGAACGTTCCCCCGTTCCAGTGTCAACAAAAGTGGCATTTTAAGTTTTAAGCATATTTTGATTATTGCTTTAATATTGTTAATCGTGAATTATGTTTGCCACAATAATTGTTTCATATCGTCCATGCATACTTTGCGGATGTTTAGTGGGGATGTTTTGTTTTGTTTTGTTTTTTCATGCAACACTTGCCCTGTCTAACTCAAGGTCATATGGGAGTTGCCCGTGGTTGGCTGCCAAGCAACTTCGCTTGAGCAGCTCGGGGATTAGGCTATATAACGCATAATATGTTCCAATTTAGCCATTTGACTGCATGGTGCCCCAATAGGAACAGCTTACAAATTGCGATTTCCATTCCTATAGCGTGCCAAACAATTGAATGAGTCGGTGGTTGCTAATGATTGCCTCTCCAGGGTTGTATAATCTCACGTCACCAGGCCTTCCACATGACGGAAAGCCTGTTTTTGAGGGGCACAGCTTTGAGGGTTTGTGCAAACACAAACATTGTCCCAACACAAACATTGAATGAATGACAATGTATGGCCAGTTTTGAGTGTTTGTGCAAACACTAACATTGAATGCCATTGACAATGAATGGCCAGTAAAGTGTTGGATTTGATATGACGTCCCGGGACGTCCATGGCAGTAAAGTGTTGGATTTGATATCACGGCCATGGCTGGCAGCCTGGCAGGCAATGTGACAGACAGGCAAAGCAGACAGGTACTGTAGTTGTCTGACAGTGTTGAACACCATTTACAATTTAGGCATTTAGCCTGGTCTTAATCCAGAGCGATTTACAGTAAGCAAGAACAAAACATGAGAATACTTCAAATGCGTATACACGATAGAGTTCTATGTCTACATAGAATGCAATCTAAGTTACATAAGTTGAGCCTTTGCATACGCCTGTAAGGTGAATATCAGTGACAACGAAATGGAAGAACAGTGTGTGGAGTGGACTACAGTCACCACACAGAGACTTGGTCATATATGGGTACAAAAGGACTGCTGCAGTGTCTGGCCTGGTGTGAGTAAAATCATTCAGTACAATTTTCATTCAATCACTATGAGCAGGAAAGGCTGTACTCTGTCACAACATATCTGCCTAAGGCAGATAAGGCACAAAACAGAAAGTCAAGAAGTGGATTTAATGTCAAACTAAATAAATGGTCAAATGCAGATTATTATTGGATTGAATGAAAATACAACAGTGATTCATGAAATACTTGAGCAATAAAAGAAAATGTTTTCAAAATGTACGCATGCTGTCCCCAAGGCTAAACTAGCAGTAGCAGGTAAACTATTGCTTCATAAAAGTATATGTTCCATATTCCATTATGCAATGAACGACAACAGATGCAAAAGTCGAGACGAGAGTTGTTTTTAGTTATGCACTGTCAACAGTGAGGCTTGTCAACGCCGGGGTTCCATAGCCACCTATTTCCTCTCAAAGCGGGCACACATTTCAAAATAAGAGTGTTTTTTTGGTTTGTACTGTTGCAATGTGATCATTCAAGCGATGTTTTATTTTGTAATCGTACTGGAAATAGAAGTAGCTGACGAGGAAGAAGCCTAGTTGACTTGAAAATTTAACTAAAATAATAATAGAGACGTAATGTGCATTTGGGGTTTCGGAGCGCCCCCTAAAGGTACCTGATCTGACCTCCGCCATGCTTCGGCTGAAATTAACCACTGAGCGTAGGTCTTACCCAGCATGCAGATTTACTATTGGTGCTACGTCACAACACCCCCCCCCCCCTTCTCTCTCTCATCCACCTTGCACCAGACCCTCCTGACTTGTTGACCCTTGTTGACCCTTGTAGTCTTTCTCATGTTTTCTCCTGCCTTCCTTTGTACACACTCCCATTCCATTTCTCTCTCTCTTCCACCCTTCCTTCTATCTCTCTTTCATTCTCTCAAGCTCTTACTGTATCCATGGCTCTGGGCAGGGTTTCATCAATATTGATGAGGATTATATAGTGTCATATGTTTTGGCATGGCTGCAGTATTATTCTTTAAAGAGGTCCTACTACAGCCTCAATATGCACAAGTGCGTGCGTGCGTGCGTGCGTGCATGCATGCAATTGTATGCTTGTACAAGCCAAATGTATTTTCCACAAACATCTATATAAAAAAAAGACCGTGACATGGCCTAGTGCGACATCAGGACTCCACTGGGAACTATCATTTAACACCACTATTATCCCAAAGGTATTTTATGACCTCTCATCGACTCTCTTTCTCCTCCCCTGTCCGCCCTTCTCTTTCTTCACGCATTCATCTCTTTTCTCTTCCAATTCACTGTCCTGTTGTCCTCAGTCTCCCACCCATCTTCCCCATTATCACCCCCTCTCATCTCCTCTGTTCACTTTCACTTTCTCATTATAACGGTCCTCTCCTTTCTTTCCTTTTTCATTTGCTTTTGTTCGCGCGTCTATCTCTATTCTTTCCTCTCCAATCCCATCGTCCCCTCCCTCTTCTGCTCCTGTCTCTTACCTTTACTCACTCACCATTTATTTATTCCTTATTCCCTCTCAACGTTCCCGTCTCTTATGTGTCAGCCTTCAGTCCTGCGCTGCTCTTATGCTCTCTCTTCTTTTTCAACCTCCATTTCTGAGGGGCGCTTGCCCCTCCTATACCCAGCTTTGTGTGTCTGTGTGTACCCCCATAGTGATGATTTGATTGGCTGATCACGGAATGTGATGTATGATGATGCATGAGGAAAAGAGCGCCCATCACTTCACACAAGTGTGATTTTATTTTCCTTCTTCGCTCTGTGCCCTGTCAATATTGTGGTAGTTAAAGAACCATAACAGTGCCAATATGTTAATGTCTATTCACTGATTCAGCCATAACATTGTACATAGACAGGGGTGCACATTTATTTTCTAAAGATTGATTCAACCAGATAGCAGCAATAGTTTTGAAAAGACGTTAGCTAAGGATGGACACTGGTGCACACGGTGGAAGGATGTCCTAGTCTCACAGGCCAATCTCCAACCTCTGTAATCTCTCTCTGAGGGACCATAAAGACAAACTGTCGCAAGAAATGGAATCAGTGATACATTTGCCACAGCGAAACTGAGGTTAGGAAGTATATCATGGTTTTGTCTGTGACAAATGTGTCTGGCGTTGGCAGGAACAATGAAAGTTCCTGTTCGTTTGGACTTTGGAGTATGCAAGTATCTGTGTGGTCGTGTATGCAATTTATTGTGTACATTGATGAGGTAATGGGAGGAGCTTCGCGGATAAAGATATTTTGCACCGATTTAACAAGACATCTGTGATGGACATGGGCCCAGAACTTTCTCATTATCAAACCTGTTCTTGCTTTCCGTATACTGTAACACAGGGCTTTTCTTTAGCCACAAAGCTTAGTATAGATTGAGTATCTGTCCAAAAATCTGTCTTTCCTCCTCCACGACATCCTCCCTCTCTTTTTCTCTCCACTCAACATACTGCATTTATTAGCCCATGTCCTGTGTGTGTGTGTGTGTGTGTGTGTGTGTGTGTGTGTCGACAGACAGCATATCTGTCAAGTCATGCATCTCCTGTGTCTCTTGAGGGCCAGTGAGAGAGAGCATAAAGCAGGCAGCATACAGTATGTTTTGCATAAATCAAAGTATAACAACAAGGTCATAAGAAAACCATAGTGTGATTGCAGAGAAAGTGAATGAACGTTTTCCCTCACTGAATTGTGTTTCAGCACTTATTGCACATCCATGATTGTCTAGCTAGCCAGAATCACCACCAATAACACATGATGGTGGTTATTGTGCTTTATTTAGTTTTATTTCCGCAAGCCGATTCCCTGCCTCCATGGAATAACATGTTTACAATTTATTCATAGATTACAATGAGCAATGTTGCAGTTCAGTGAAAAATGAAACGGCATTGACTGATTATGAGACTATTTAATAAACAGATAATGTCTTCGCTCTTTGGTATTGGCAAGCCAAAAAGTGGATTAGTGGATTAGCGTACGTATGTATTCTTTTCCCTCCACTATGCACATCAGATGTTTTATTTCAGTTCTCCAATCAACTATCACTTTTACTTCCTAATGTCAAACAGAATTCGAACTCCAATCCATCTCTCAATAAGGTTTTTCCATCTTAACGTGGAAACCCACCACACACACATAGTACGTTATTTCCGGGTGGTTTCCAGCTCTGCATGGGGGAATTGTCCCTTGTAACATGGTTGCAGCGAAGCTGTCAAATGCAGCACATGAAACAGGACTAAGGTTGTTATGTTGTTGTTGCATTTTGTCACTGTGTGGCGCAACGCACAGCGGATTCCCAGAATCCACTGAGAATTCACCTTGTGATGATTCTGCATTTCCAGGAATATCTCTGTTGAGCGGCATCCAGCTACTAGTAACTAAACTGAATGAGGGTGGGCAATAGTCTCGCGTAGCCAGACAACTATTCCATTTTCCAAAGGCTATATAGAGTCTGGAACTACACCTAAATCTACACCAAAATCCAAGTAATCTGTTAATCTGCAAAAAAAAATATTCCCATTTCTGCTAAGTAGCAAGTTTATACTGTATATGCTTAGATGATTTCGATTTATATTAGGATACATATGTGCGACTACCCCCCCGGAAGTGGGGAGGAGGCTTCACTTTTGCTAATTTTACTCATGATCAGAGCTTCCGTGCTCCAAACTATACAGTATGTATGTATAGCATTTGAAAATTGTGAGAGGCAACAGTCTGGCAAGGCGAGACTAAATGGTGCATTTATATAGCACTTTAATCCAAGGAGCTTTACATAAATTGTACATTACATACACCCACACACACATTCATACACAGAAGGCAGATGAAACCATGCAAGGGACCAACCTGCACATCAGGAGAAATGAGGTGTTTAAGTCTTGCTCAAAGTCACTTCGACCCTAACTCTGGGGGAGCCTGGGGGGTTATTGAAATCAATATGTAGGATTACAGTTTCACCTAGGCTCACCTGGGCAGTCTAATTACAACAGGGGATCCCAACAGGGTCTCTCAGAATCTCTTACCACCCTCTCTCTGTCTCCGCACGCACGCACGCACGCACGCACGCACGCACGCACGCACGCACGCTAGGGCATTAACATAATAATCGAATAGTCGACTAGTCGACTAGCAAAACACTAGTCGACACTGTTAATTGACATCCGATTATTCGCTAATATTAATTTTTAATATTTTTTAATATATATATATATTTTTTTGCTTTTCTACAGCAGACATGCGGTCATGCAGCTGTGAGCTCGGTTGTTTTGTTGGTAGTTCGCCAACTTCAGTACTAATCCATTCTTGGCTGATTGTTTTCATATCATACAAGCCTACTGTACGTGGGTTTAGCCGTCACCCTCACTCGTGTAGGTGCGGTGGGCGGCGGTGGCACTAGCAGCATTCAAGACAGATTTTCTTTGGGAAAAGCATATGCGATATGCCTCATAGGCTCATAAGATCAATGGGGACAACTGCAGTGTGTAAATAATTTTACTATTGGTGAGTTTATTACTGTAGTTTGTTCAACAAGTTAGATTGGAGACGTGTCGTCGTCATCCGGTACAGTAAAGTATAGCAGGAGTTCCTCCTCGCTCTGCCCAATATTATCCAGTTTGGTGACAGTCAAACTACAGTAGCTCTTGCCGTGATTTCATGTTTCTTCATGCTTATCCAACAAAAGTCCAGGCGTGCCGCGTGTGGCATTATTAAAAACAAACAGCTATGCCGCACGATCATAGTTCTAATAGTCGCAAAAGACTCGCGATGGAGTTAAGTAGTTGATCATCTGATTCATAGCCTGGCAGCCTGCTAGCTAGCAAACCTCCCCCTAGCTTGTAGCTCCTTCTAAAAAAACATCGCAAGGTTCATTCCTTCGCCTCCTCCCCGCTTCAGTCTCCACTCCAAAACATTGTGAACAACGTAACATGCTATGCTGCTCCGTAGAACGTCTTGCGCATAAAAAATAGCAGATCTACAAGCTCACAACGCGTCCATCCGTGAGTCATTGTGGACTTGCAACTTTGACTTGAAACAGCTGAGCTAATTTCGGCCAACCAGAGCGGCATTCAGCGTAATCTAGTAAGAGTGGCGACACTCGCGTTGACTCCCACTGTAACAATGGAATGCGGAAGTGCTCATTCTATCTCAATGGGATACAGTTCCAATGTTTGGAACTATAGCCCATAGGTGTCGCCACTCTCTTAGTACTATTCCACACGGCCTGCATTGAGTGCATTCACCGGCTCTGTTTTGCTTCACTCGCTGGCTGTTTCAGAACGCGATGTTTTAATGCTTGATTGGATGGAATAAATATCATATTTTACCGCCGACTAATCGACTATAAATCGATTTTGATGGTAGTCGAGTCGACTATCAAAAATCACGTTTGGTTAATGCCCTAACGCACGCACGCACACACACACACACACACACACACACACACACACACACACACACACACACACACACACACACACACACACACACACACACACATCCTGCTGTAAAGGTTTGTTCCTTCTGGCTCCCGCCTACACACTTTTCATTGGCTCCCATCCAGGAACTGTGCGACCAGCTGTCCCTCTATTTGCTGGTTGAACTGTTGTCCTGATGGGTAGGCCATGGTGTGTTCATTCTGTCAAGTGGAGTTCAACACACCCAACGTCGTACGTCCCTGTGGTTTCGTTCTGACTGTCACTCAATGTCTCTCTCACATGAACTCTGTCAATCTCTGTCTGCATTTCCCTCTTACATTTTGTGGGCACGGCAATAGAACAGGTTTAATCTCAGCCGCTATTTAGGAGAACATCCGTGTTAAAAGTCAAATTTGTACTTCATGGCTGTCGCTCGCTGAAAATTACCAACTGAAAACTTTGATAATCAGCATAAATCTGAATATGAAGTATAAGTAATATACTACCTGCTAATATGTGAAGTTTTAGGTACAGACATGATCTTAATGCATGCATCTCACCATCTCTGTCATGCCATTGGTCCGACCTCTCGTTAGTCAGACCATTACTAGCCTGAGCTAACGTGTTAGGTTTCTGGTCTAGAGGGGCGGGTCGCGGCTCAGATTTGCGCACGCCCTGATTGGATCTCATCGATCTGTCCGTCACCCCCGCCCGTCACATCATTTGGAGCGACGCCCACCCGGAAGGGTTGACTCCCACTTTTAGACCAGAGCGGCCAATGCGTTCCTCCAGGCTTTCAATTTTTGCACCAACAAAAATGAAAGCCTGGTACCGAGGCTAGACCATTACTAACACTATCCCAAACCCTAACCTCATAGTGAGTGACAGGCGATTTTTAACCCGCAGCACGGGTGAGTCTTAACCGGCGACGCAGGCCTGATTTAGGGGCAGTGCTCCTCTTTCCCTTCCTATAGTCTTGTCATTCATACAGTACATCTCACAATCATTTATTTCTCCAGATTTTTGGTGGTCTCTCTCCCTCTCCCTCTTCTTGATACCATCAATTATCTTGTCTTTAGTCCATTCATTACATTCAGGCATGTTACTAGGTGTGTTTCCAAAAGGTTTTTTTTGCGCATAAGGCCCCTTTCGCAAAATCTCCTGGATGGAAACAAAATGCGAATAAGTCAATTTTTCGCAAAAACACTTTTTCGCTTGAAGGTGGCGGATTTTGGCTTTTTCGAAAAAAGGGAAATGTGCAAATAGTGTATGGAAATACTTGCGGAAAAGGTTTTTAATTAGAAAGCATTGAACTCGCATTATATCGCTTTTGAACTGTTGGAAAATAAAATTAAAAAACGATGGGGAGGCAGTGGAGTGAACGGTGCATGGGAGGGTGGCTAGAGAGGGAGTGGTACTACTACCCGACCCGTCCCATTAATAACTGTGTAATGTGTAAAGTACAGATAAACAAGCAGGCATGCATGCACACATGGATGAACGCACACAGCTACATCTCCCAGTCCACAGACAATTTCACACATAGGCCTAGCATTCACACACACACACACGCACACACGCACAGACAGATGGACAGAGACACAAAATTATCATGTCTGTTAGTTGATATTAACTGTGATTAATTCTGTGCAGCCTAATGCTCCTAAGGCTGTCACATTAGCATCAGTAGGGGAATAACTGAATTGAGGACCACAATTTCTACACATAATTAGTTGCAGACGGCTGGCATGATATTCTACTGTTGTGCAGAATCTGAAAACTATACAGCATCTTGTATGAAAATATTTGTTCTTATTAAAACTGAGTAAATAAATACTGATAGAGAGTAGCATCTCATGTCCCCCTTACTTTCTATCCCCTATCGTACATGCACACGCATGTACGCACACACATGCACACATACACATAGTTTTTAATATATTATGTTGGAACTGCTGAGCACACATGTTCAGTATTAACAATTGTAATATTCAGCAAACTCAGAATGAGGTATTTTTCTTAGGTTTAGTTCCAACAGCAGTAGCAGCCTAGCAGGACAGTTTACAGTGTTTGATTTGTCTGTGACCCGATATATTGTATCATGTAAAAGGAGCTTATGTCATCACTCTTTAAATACTGTGTCCGTGCGTGCGTGAAATGTGTGTGTGTGTGTGTGTGTGTGTGTGTGTGTGTGTGTGTTGTCAGGATTAATTCAGCATCTGGCATTTGAAGTAAGTCGATGATCTAAATATCGTTCCTCATATGGATTCACACAGTAAACTTGTATGACCTATGGTCACTACAATTACACTATGGCGCTTGTTGTCATTTCCCCAAAGGATTTTTCCTGGCTTAGAGATGCAGTGTGGGAGTGGGACCTTTCCATCTGTTTGTTTTGGAATTCCACAGTACTACAGATCCAGATAATGCCAAAGATCACAACACATATTACATGAGACTAATTAACCGACATCTGTTTTATTGCGATGCTGTACCTTGTTGTGTCAATATTCTTACATATAATCACCGCAAGACAAGTACGGGGACACGTTTGGGATTTCTTCTACTCTCCAGTTTTCCCATTACTATTCACTAGCAGACAGAGGATTAAGAGAGCGGTAGAGATGCTCTCTGGGTAGGTCTTTACTGGGATTATTGGTATGATGGTGGTGGCATTCCTTCTGATTCGCTGTTCCAATCACATTAAATGATGTCCTACATGCTATTATCACTGGTTATGCCTCTGGTTAGGTTATATAATGAATTATACTTCTGGTGAATACTAGAAATGAAAAATCTAATACGGTAATCATCATCAAGTTTATTACAGACGTCCAAAAAACAGGGTTAGTGGGGTTCATGCAGATAGTGAGCATTTTGATTTTTGTTTCTTATTGAATTGACAAGAAGCAGAACTCATATGCGGTTAGGGAAGTATGTGGAAGTATACATCTAATTATTAGATGGCTTGGTTGAATACTTGATTCTGATTGGTCAATCGCTGAATTCAGCTGTGTGTTATTTCTTGATAATGACCACTCTGCTCTATAACAGACAGGCTGTCAAAAACTCAGAGCACCTGCTGTGCTGCTTGGATTTGATGCTGTATCCAACATGACAGCCATACTGTAAACAAACACACCATGTCATTTGCAAACTACATGTTACAAACAACATGGAAAAATGTATTAAGTCAAATACTTTTTCCGATACACAAGCAACAAAACCGAAATACTAAGACTTTTGACACACACACACAGACACACACACACACACACACACACACACACACACACACACACACACACACACACACACACACACACACACACACACACACACACACACACACTGTGAGTCGGCTAAGCTGCAACCTTTTTGAAATCGAGTGCCATGTTTTTATTTTCTAGATAAAATGAAAATAACCTGCGCTAAGGCATGGACCAAGTCTGAATGACTGATCTAAAGGTCTTTTCTCCCCTTGTGGATGGGAATGCCGTTGTTTTGTTAAGAGTTAGACAGAGTCAAAGGCAGGGTCAGCCAGAGCTGGACACTGGGCCGCCACTCATTGTTAGTGCAGGATAACTGGCACACAGTTACAGCTTCTATTCAGTGTTGCCATGTCCACGTAAGCGATAAGCGACTTTGGGCTTTTTAAAATAAAGTTGCTTGTAAATATTGGTGTTTGTGCAGGTTTTTTGTGGAGCTTGTTTCAGAATTGCATTTGAACTTGCTTCCTAAACGTTGTTCAATTTGGGACCCCCAAACAAGATTTGCCTATTTAAAATGTTCACAAATACATATTCCAAATATTTCTCTTTTTTAAAATATCAGATCTACCAGCTCACAATGCGGTTTGAGCTTGTAGATCTGCTATTTTCCAAGTGGTTCAACTTTTCTTTTTTATTAACACCGAACTGGAAATGACATCGAATGTTGCCCAACAGGCGCTCCCAGCCTGTGGGAGCGATCCGTCCAGAGTGTAGAGCTGAGTGTAAATTTGATAGGACGGACACCTCCGTTTATGCCGCTCAGGGTGTTAACTTAAGACATTTTGCTGAGGACCCCCTGTGTGTGTGGTCAATCATGCAGCCTTTAGTCGCTTCCCTTGAGTTTGTTTTCGTAGACCCGTCTGCCTTTTTCTCTCACAAGATCTGGCAACACTGCATCTATTATACTACACTGGATGCAGACAGAGCTAACCTCAGCTCGCCATGTGCACAGTGCACACATACTAACCCCACACTCAGCAACACACATTCTGATCTCACACACAGACATACACAGACATACAGTAGTACGCATGCAAACTCGAAATGTATTTCTCTAAATTAATGACAATGTCATCAACTAAACATTCCTCTATCCATCCATGTCATGGATGGATAGAGGAATGTTTAGTTAACATGGGCAGGTTTTCAATAATTTATGCCAACAGGGACTATGCCATTCCTTCATTTCACGCATGCATGGACGCACGCACACCAAATATATACACAATCAATCCACGTACGCGCCACAGGGTGGGCTCCCTATTTGTCAGCGTGACCAAGCATTTGTTCTGCCTCTCCATGTAGCTGACATTATTGTATTGAAAGCTACCCACTGTTATCCCCTGCCTGCCTGTCTGTCTGTATAGTTAAGTTAACCCTTTGTAGTTCAACCCACCCCTATATGGTTCTTATGTGGTTGCACCCAACTGTTGCATTAGTTTGGGTTAGGGTTAGAGAGGGTGACCCACTTTTGGTGTCCCAACTCACTCATTGTGAAACACTGCTAACTTATTTGTAAACCCTATAGGATCCCTATTCTGGGGGCATTCATTCAGAAAAAGATAAGCTAACCTAGTATAGAACCATGGTTAACTAACTATACAGGATTTAAGTAGATTTAATCACTCTACTCATGTCAAGATTCAAGGAACTCTCAGTGCTCTGTGGAGTTGAAAACAAATAATGGTTTCCCTGGGTGATTCCGTGATTTGTTCCACAATCTGTTGTTTTATCTTGTTTTGTCTTCTCGTTTTACTTTGGAAAGGCGACTTTGTGTAGTTTGTTTTCAGAGTACTTTTCCAATAGTCCCCCATTCATTTCAGAATGGCAGGAACTGGGTTTCATGAGTCATGGGGTTGAGAACCTGGCATAGGGCCCATTGGTGCCAGCATGCACCATGCCAGTGCATCCTTTGTGCGGTCTCCCTCTGAGCCAGTGGTCAACAATAGAGCACCGAAGTCTGACGTCACTTTCAGTAGAGGGCGTCAGTCCCCAGGTTCATGTATTTGTTTAGTTGCATTGAAATCCCCATTGAGGCGATTTTAGATCACCTCATACAAACTGTGTTTGAAAAATAAACATGTCACCCCGGCCGCTTCACTCATATGGATATGAAGAATTAACTGACTGAGAGAAAACGCTAATGTTACTGCTGCTGAATTAGTTAGATTTTCGCTAGAAGCAGACTGTATCATATATGAGTGACTGACTGTTGCAAACGATACAGAGACACCTCCCAGACAATAACGCCGAGACAGCTTGTTTATTTTTGGACCACAACGCTTATAGTAGACGATATTAAGATCACCCCATGTTATTCTCCATAGAGACATTACTTCCGCAAACCAGGGGAATCGAAGGGATGAGCGAGTTACGTCAGGACTTCGGTGCTCTATAGGCCAGAACTGCCCCCCCCCCCCCCAACAATATCTGGCCCTACAGATTATTTGGAAAACATTTTTATTTTCCGGATGAAAGAAGCAACGAGCGTCCATCACAACACACAGCGTTTTCCTGCATCACGTCTCGGGCCCCGGTGGATGTTCAAAATAAGGGTTTTGGGAGAATTAATTAATTAATACCTTGCAATTAACCCATTCTGACCTGAGATCAGATTCATACGAGGTTCCCACTGGACACACACTGGTCTGATTAACCCATTCTGACCTGAGATCAGATTCTAAAAATGTCAGTCGTTCTTCGATTTTTTTCAAAAATAGCAGACCTACAAGCTCGTATCGCGCCACTCGGTGGCGCGATATGAGCTTGTAGATCTGCTATTTTTAAATAGCTAAAGCATAACATGATGCTGACACCAAAATGGGTGCCCGGTCAGAATGGGTTAAAGGACCACTTTTCAACCTATCTTCATATAATACTGTAGGTCCTCACTAATAATCATGAAAAGATGGCGCAATTGTTTTCTACTCTGTCTGTGTCTCATAGGCAGTTCAGAAACCGTCTTCCAGTGACATCATCGATGGGGAATACAAGCTAATAAAAACTGCAGGCTTTCTAGTCCTGAAAAGTTGCAATGCGAAAATGGTAAACATCGTGTTTAAAAAATAATCAGCCTAATGATGATGTCACTGGAAGACGATTTCTAAACTGCCCATAGCCCTCCTATGAGACACAGACTGAGTAGAAGAAAATCGTGCCATTTTATCATGATTATTAGTGAGGACGTATTATATGAAGATAGGTTGAAAAGTGGTGAAGTGGTCCTTTAAATACATTTATTTATTTACAATATCAATTCAGGAGTCCTTTTTTCTGGTGATAGAAAACTGTCCCTGAGCCTCTACCGATGCTCCAGTAACAAATACTGTGTGTACAGTAGATGTACTGTATGGTTGGTTTCTCAGTTCTTGTGACCCAGAGGAACTTGAAGCTGCTCAGTTCTCACTCTGTCTCTAACACTGTGTTTCCCCATTAAAACTCTATTTCTAAATTAGGGTTTTTTTCCCTCTTCTACTGTGGCAACAGTGACAGGGCATTACGGCAGATCGCTTAGGAGCGGAGCAGAGAGAAAACGAGCTAGGTACAGTCGAGAGATAACTGAGGACAAAAGCATCGATTCGCGCTGGCAAGGTGTTGAGCTGAGCCATGTTGAGACAGCCAGGTCTATATAGTATTTAACTGCCTTAGACTTTGGATCAGCCTGTAATCCCCAATGACTGGAGACAGCCTGACCAAGAGAACCACGGGGTGAGAGACAGACGGTGAGCGTTGACGGGCACAGTCAGACAGACAGACAGACAGACATGATGGAAGAGAGACAGACAAATCAATACGTTGGAAGAGACAATACAGTATGTACCAATCAACGAGGGCCAGGGTTTCCTAATTGAGAGCAATGTTATGTTAAGCCTCCGATTCACAACAAGAGTTTTGACAAGACTTTGGAAAGATCTTTAAAAGACTTTAAATACGATAGGGTGTCAAACTTTTTAAAAGTCTTTTCCAAATCCAGTCAAATTCTTGCAGTGCAGGGGGGCATTAGTCTCTTAACCCATTCTGACCTGAGATCAGATTAAAAAAATGTCTATTACATCCTGACAGTTTAATTATTAACCCATTCTGACCTGAGATCAGATTTAAAAAATGTCAGTCGTTCTTCGATTTTTCAAAAATTGCAGACCTACAAGCTCATAGCGCGCCACTCGGTGGCGCGCTATGAGCTTGTAGATCTGCTATTTTTCAATAGCTAAAGCATAATATGATGCCAACACCAAAATGGGTGCCCGTTCAGAATGGGTTAATGAGCTGTGATTTCGCCAAGAAAGCAAACTGCTTGGTTGTGTGTCTTAACACTGTATTAATCATAGTTTTCTTGTCTTTTTTTAAATGCTTATTAGGGAATTATGATCACATCTCAGTGACTTCAACACAGCCTTGCGTTGCCTACTGTGGGATCTGAACTCAAGCCGTTTTGTTATTTATATTAAGGCCTAATAAATAAAAACTTTGGTTTCCGGTTGCCGACCGACTCTATTAAATATGCGCGACTCATATTATTTTATTGGCATTTGGTGAAAAAAAAAAAAAAAAAAAAAAGAAGCTCAGAATGCGACCGAGTAAGACCCAAAAGGTCTTTATTAAAATTAAATTTATCTTTGATGAGACCATTGGGACGCGCAAAGTCAAAATAAAGTTTTCTTTCGTCTAAAATATCACGTGCGCAAATGTTTTGGAATGCGTCATCGCGAGGAGACGCACAACACAACAGTGACAACATACAGCATGGACCTGTGCACGGTGTCTGTGACTGTCCACTGCCCGTGCAAAGCACCGCCACAGATCATACGATTGAGTACAAAAACATTTGAAGACATAATTAAGGAGGTGAAACCGTGCCGGTGTCGGTTTAAGTCCGCAGAAGGGAGACACGACCGAGCGGATAAATGGACTATCATCTCAGCCGACATACTCTCCCCCCCCCACCCTGGAGCCTCTAGGCGCCCAGGCTGGGTGCGTGCTGGGCATGTTTGACTTTCGGTATCTATAGCCCTGAGATGCGAGGAGGAGGAAACCCATTCGGCTCATGCTTCTACCCCGTCAGAACGTTAGCTAACGTTAGCTTAGCCCCATATATGTGCTCGGAGCTACAGAATGAGCGTAGGGAGAGGAGAGGGCACATATGGGGCTAACGTTAGCTATGTTTTTGTCTTTTAATAACTAGCACTATAGCTATGTTGATGCCAGCAACACGTTCTAACTTTTTATGTCAAAACATGAATGGGCGTAGGGAGAGGAGAGGGCACATATCATATATGGGGCTAACGTTAGCTATGTTTTTGTCTTTTAATAACTAGCACTATAGCTATGTTGATGCCAGCAACACGTTCTAACTTTTTATGTCAAAACATGAGCTGGAAAGCAGAGGTTGTTTTACGTTAGGTGGGTTGTTGCTGACACCACCGTTACCTAAAACTGGATGGCCAATAAATGAAGTACACGTGATTTCACAATGTTTACAAGCATGAAAGATTCATGCCACCCCAAAACACAGGCGCAACTAAATAAAATAGGGGGCTTGCAAATGTAGTCTTAGACCTGCCATGATTCCACAGTTCAAATGAACTGAGTTGCAGGCAGGAGGAGGGGCAGCAGTTTGACGTGACTGTGCATTTCATTACTGTCAGAGCCTTCTAGTTACTGTAAGACAGTACAATTTACAATTTAGGCATTTATCAGACGCTCTTAATCCAGAGCGATTTACATTAAGCAAGAACAAAAAGCATGGGAATACATCACATAAAAATAATTTATCATGAAACATGCGTATTAAGTATTCAACCAGTGTGTGGACATTCTATTCAAAGTTTTCAAATGTTTAGCTGTAGGCATGTAGACGTAGTGTTAAGTGTACTTGAACCATTCATTATTTAAAATATGGTATTTCAGGCAAATATTGAAGTTATTAAAAAAGAAGCCTATCCATCATTGCCGTAGGAAAAAAAAAAGTTTAAAAAAAATCCTCTCTACCCATCCTTCCCACGAAAAAATAAATAAAAATAAAATAAATTCCTTGCTACCCAACTTTCCCACGAAAATAAAAATAAAAAAATAAAATAAAATAAATTCCCTACCTACTCAGCCCAAAAATGACAGCCAATCGGAAACCAAAGTTTTTTTTTTTAGGCCTAATCATCATCATCATTATTATTATTATCAGACATCTATGTTACAGCAAATTGTAATTAGTGTGGTTGCCCCAAAAGGGGCAACCAGACTCTAGTAATTGTAACACTTTATTATTATTATTATTATTTTTATTATTATTTCACAGTAGTCTTTTTTTTGTCGCTTTATACCTCCCACACTGTACGCTGTACGCACTTGAGCCATATGTCAAATTGACCGGAAAAATCGGGAATCGTGTGCTTGTATTTTGTTAAGAGAAATGTTGTATAGTTTAATTGATATGAATTTATTAGTGAATTAAATTTCCCCATTGACATGAATGGGAAAAGGCAAAAAATCACATTCAAGTATTTTTTCCTCGGAGACTGTAATCACTATAGTTACAAAACTTTTAGGGATATTTCTTAATTATCACTAAAATTAATAAAAATTATAATTTTATAGGTCGGCCTCATGGTGGCGCTATAACAGCCCACTTTACCTTTTGGCTTATAACTCTTGAACCGTAGGTCGTAAAATCAAAATTATTTTTTCCCTGGATTCCTTGGGTCATGACGCATCTCCCCATATAGGCCACGCCCATTTCCGCCATGATGGATTTTCCGCCATTTTGAATTTTGTCCAAAACAAACTTTTTGCTTTTCCTCCTACATATTTTGTCCAAATCTCACAGAAATCGGCACACATGATCTCTGGACATATCCGATTAAAACACCAGATGCAGAATTTTGGTAGTGCGTATCGTTCGGCCGTAATCGTCTTCCGAAGTTAGTAGGAGGGGCCTATATCACAAAAATGCCATAAATCACGAACGGAATGTCCAATCCATCCCAAATTTGAATCACATGTCCGGGGTGGTTCAATCAACCAAGTTCTAAAAGCAATTCCATTTTCATCCATAGGGGGCGCCGCAAATGCGAGAAATGTAACCGTTTGTCGCAAAAACATGAATTTCGGGGGTTAAATCCCCTCCGAATTACTTACGCATGATCTAAGGCGTGACTTGAAATTGTAATTGGCTGGCAATACTAGTGGGAGGGGCATATGTAAGCCACTGCGGCAACCACACTCTGCAATTTTTTAAAATTGCGAATTTTCTAGTTGGTTCCTGCCTGTGCTTGGAAACCTTAGTACTAATGGTTGTATTGGTATGCGTTATGCATAGTAATGTTGTAGTGTACCCGCTTTTCATAATGAAAGAAAATACTTTAGCATGGGGGAAATTCCAAATAGTCTACATAATATATTATATTGGAAAAACCAAGCTGAATTTATGTCATTCGTCCACACAGCGTAATCTAGAGGTTGGCGTAATATATTATATTGGAAATTGCATATTGAGAAAGAAGAAAACCAAGCTGAATTTATGTCATTGGTCCACACAGCGTCATTTAGATGTTGGCATATTAGCCCATTCTGAACGGGCACCCATTTTGGTGTCAGCATCATGTTATGCTTTAGCTATTGAAAAATAGCAGATCTACAAGCTCATATCGCGCCACCGAGTGGCGCGATACGAGCTTGTAGGTCTGCTATTTTTGAAAAATCGAAGAGCGACTGACATTTTTTGAATCTGATCTCAGGTCAGAATGGGTCAATCAGACCATTGTGTGTCCAATGGAAACCTCGTATGAATCTGATCTCAGGTCAGAATGGGTTAGATAGACGGCCATGGAAGCCTCGGTTAGCAGATTTACATGCTCACAATCATGTGCAAGACGTCACGATGCAACACATTGTGAGCTTGGGCTATTTTCACAGTCACACTTTTTGAAATAGGGCTTAAGTGGTTATCTCTGCTAAATATTGTTTTCGCCCATTTCCGTTTGTTTGTCTGTCCGTCTGTCTGTGCTAATCTCAGGCACCGACATTTTTTCAAATTGACCCCATAAATTTATATAACAGGTCGCATCACGTTTTGGCCTATAAACCATAGGTTATTATACCGGTAGTTTATTAACCCGCCTAGGTCATACAATAAAAAAAATCTGTATCCGTTTTCATATTCCATTCTGAACAGCTATGATCGACTTCTAATGTTTACGGACCCTGGGTAGCAAACCCGGACTTCATGGTGGAGCCTAAGAGCTAGTTCATAATGTATTTTTGGGACCTGCATAGGGAATGGGGATCCCTTCTTAGAAATGTTGTGGGTTTTAAAAACTACAATATTTGTCTTTGAAATGTAGTCTAGTGAAGTGAAAGTCATAAGCTTCCCAAAACATTTATAAAAAAAACCCCACTGTTACTATAATTACTATACTATACAAAACATTATTTCTCATCAAATAAACCACTTATTTCTGAATTATTGATAATCCCTTTGAAGCAGCAACGGCAGCAGGCAGCATTACACCATAGAATCCTTAAGTGCTATATTTTCTCCATTTGTAACTACCGGTAAGTCACATAGAGTACAAATGTAAACACATGGAGTTAAATTAGCGCTCTGAATTTGATAGGCCCAGCAGAGCTGTGCTTCTCACTGTGGAGAGAAAGCATACCACACTCTGTAAACGGCATGTCTTTCCATATAGGGAGATCTGACTGTTTCAAGCCGGACAGTGGTTCTCAAATGGGGGTATGTACGTGTACCCCTAGGGGTATGCAAAGGTAGGCCTACTACGGGGTACGTGGGGGTACACCAGGTGGTCCAGGCGCATGCCACATATAGGCTTTGGCCTGACAGCGCGTCACGTGTTTGAATCCCGTTCATGACTGCATGTCTCTCCCCTTCTCTCTCGCCCTCTTTCCTGTTCATCTTCACTTGATACTAGGGATGCCGCCGATTAATGGATTTTCCAATTAATCGCAGTCTCCGAAATAGATTTTAATATTTCATAATCGGTGACCACCATTTATTTACAGGGAAATAGCAACGTTTCGGCCTGTGCGGCCTTCATCAGGCTATCTTTATGAACACAAATGAGAAAGCATCCTTTTTGTAGGCTGTCTGGCCTAAAGGTAAGCCTATCAGAACAAATGAAATGACATGACATCACTCAACTTAAGGTGACAGGTACTCATGTGGTTAAATGAGAACAAAAAAGTCATATAAAAAACTCAATACACCCATGCAAAGTAATAAGAAAAAGTCATAATAAATGTAATCCATATTAATCATGACAGTATACAAATGGTAATATTGTTAAATAAAGTATACAAAAATCATGATCAAGAAACTTATTGCAGGTTGAAACTTCATGAACAACTTTCCCTGTGAAAGAGAAAAGGGAACAGTTTACAAGAGGTTAAAACCAGGTACAAAATCAAATCATCAACAATACAATAAGTTAAAAACTATATGGAGCAAACTGAAGGATAAAATCAAAGATCACAGCATGACATTTAATAAAAGTTCATCATTAAGGCCTCTAGGTGCCAATGTTTGGAGTGTGAAGATCCAGAATGCTTCACGTCTTTTTAACAGCAAATCATGATCGCCACCTCTGTGTGGCGGATCAACTTGTTCAATGCCGCAGAAACGTAAAGAAGATATGTCATGCTTGTGATCATTGAAATGTACCGCCACTGGGTAGTCTCTATAATTTCTTCTAATAGAGCTTTTATGCTCGCTTATCCTTAGCTTCAGTTTCCTAGTGGTTTTGCCCACATAGGCTAGACCACAAGGACAGCGCAGCATGTAAATGACGTGAGTGGAAGCGCAAGTAATGACACGGTTGATGGGAAACAATTTGCGTGCGGATGGCCAAAATGATAAGTTTTGTATGTATTGTACTATTGTTGCATTGGGCGCAACTGCCACAGCGGTAATTGCCGTTGGGTAGCGGGGCTAGCAGTGTCTGGCTGGCCGGTAGAGGCGCATGCATTTGGTCTGCATGAACAAGCATATCTTTTATGTTGCGCCCTCGCTTGTTTGCAAACAGGGGTTTGTGTTTGAAAATAGGCGCTAGAGCAGGATCGGACGTCAGGACATGCCAGTGTTTATTAAAAACCGGCTTGATGACGCCCGAGTGGGGAGAAAAAGTGGTAATGCAGGTGACCGAAAACTGTTTTTCTTTTCTCTCGCTCTTTTTGAGGAGATCTGCCCGAGATTGTTTCAATGCCGTGTCATAGGCTTTTTGGATCCACTCAGCCGGGTAGCCTCGTTGTAGGAACCTAGCTGTCATATCATCCGCTTTTTTAATAGAAATCATCAGTTGAGGAACATACTCTTCTGAGTCGGTAAAATTGGCTTTTAGGAAGCCCTCTTTTTAGAGGAGTAGGATGGAAACTGTTAGCCATTAAGACTGACAAGAACACCCTCTTAATGGCTTCCTAAAAGCCAATTTTACCGACTCAGAAGAGTATGTTCCTCAACTGATGATTTCTATTTAAAAAGTTTCTACACTTTTATCAATTTGACCAGAGTACGTGGTGTGTATATGTATGACTAGCTCTCAATGATGACGTAAGAAATATGGTCATTTGTGTAATCGGGTTCCAGCAGATCAGGCACAATTTGCTATTTTATTTTACTGATTATGTATATAGTATACGTATGACTAACTCTAAATGATGACGTAAGACATACGTATACATATACTATATAGAGTATGTAGTTGTAAGTTGATTAGCGGTATACTGTGGTTACTTTGCACCAAAAACCGTGACAGCCAACCCGCCATTTGATGCGTATGCAAATAAAACAGCAGATTTGTGCCTGGTTTGCTGGGACCAGATTACACAAAAAATAAAACAGCAGATTTGTGCCTGGTTTGCTGGGACCAGATTACACAAATGACCATATTTCTTACGTCATCATTGAGAGCTAGTCATACATATACACATACACACCACGTCCCAGAAGATCAGGCACAATTTGCTATTTTATTTGACTGATTATGTATATAGTATACGTATGACTAGCTCTAAATGATGACGTAAGACATATGGTCATTTATGTAATCTGGTCCCAGCAAACCAGGCACGGATTTGCTGTTTTTTTTTGCATACACATCAAATGGCGGGTTGGCTGTCACGGTGAATGAAGACCGGGCGAAATTATTACTTGCGCGCTCTGCTTGCGCAAGTAATAAGTAAGGCTGCATGATATATCGAACATGTACCTTCATCAGAGTGGAGAATATAGTATAGATAAAGTTGATCAAAGCCACTCTTCTCTGCCCCTCTCTCTAACAGACAGTTCGCTTGATAAGTGCCTGCCAGACAGTCAATCGGATGAAATGAAGGCGGTTGTAGACTAGTGAACTGAAAGTTTTCTGTTTATTAAAGTATGAATGAATGAATGAATGTTTATTAACACTAGGAAGGCTGAAAAAAAATCACTCCTACTCAGTCTGACTATATCGGCCCATTCGACCGCTCTCCCCCTTTATCCCCCCACCCCCGCACCACTCGTTCACACCTCTTCAGCTGGAGAAGTCATTGTTGCCTACACGCACTCACTTTTATTTATTTTTTCTTCCCTCTCTTATGAATACATTATTATACACCCAATGAAAATGTACACTTCACGGATTATATAGGCCATTTGGAATTAGAACAATCGGTAGAAAATTGGCCGAGAATAGCACAATAGCACATTAATTATTGCCTAAATGTAGGCTACGGACTTTTCTGAAAATGGTTAATCTGCAAGCTGCCCGACATTTCAACTTGATATGTTTCGTAGAGAGGGCATAGGCCTACACAAGCCAGAATTCCGTAGTTTACATGGTATTTTGAATTTTTTAAAATGAGCAAAAAATAAGCGAGTTATGTAAAGAGGGGTGGAGGGGAAAAGGCGATTATTTGGCACAATCAATCAAATATATATTAATTACATCGCGTAGCCTATAATGTTTCCCCCTCTATATAAAAATGACAATATATAACTCTAATGTCGTATTTCGTCATGTATGTGAACTATAGGCTGCTTGAAATACTGTTGGTCAAAGTAACTAGTTGGGCAGGCTAAATATAATAGTAGGCTATAAGCCCGTTTTCAGCTAAATGCGGAAATGTCCAGGCTAAAAAACTTATCGAACGGGAGTCGTGTTAATATTTATTTACTCGTCATTGTCATGTTCACTCCAAATAAGCAAGTATTATGTAATAAATAAATTAATTTCGTGGCTTTTTGTTCTCTTTTCTCCAGGCGCATACCCGCATCGAGATGAGCTCTGCGACAGCCGTGCTGTGCTGTTTTCAATTAAATTACTTGCAGTATAATATTAATAAATACTACATCCTATATACATTGCTTGTCTGTCTAATCATTCAAATGTTTTTCTATATGCATATTGCATAGTTTATGTAAGCCTGAATTAAAGTCTGATTACTGAGGCTTTTTCCCCCGTCTCTCTCACAAACAACGAAGCCTATAAATATTGTCACCTTTATGCAAGTTCGTTTGATATTGTTTAATTCGATAACGATAGCGAATATGCAGCTATCCGTATAGGTGCCCTTTGTGTCAGTGTGCGCCTGCCCAACCCCTGGCCTCTGTAGAACCTGAATCCCCCCCCCCACCTCATTTCCCCTCACTGTATTTTACATTCCTGCTGTTGTCACCACGCGGTAAATAATGAATACTTTGTGTTAATTCAACCATGTTTATTTTTTCTTATTGTTCACAATATCAGAAAGCATGAAAGAAAGTAAATATAAAGCGAAATAAAATCAGGGAAAACACAAATCCAGTTTCTGTTGCTATACTTAGAGACACTTGACACATGTCATTGTAATTGTTCCCGTACATGTGCCACATGCCCGTTTGCCACATTTGTGGCAGCTGGATAGCGTCTTGTTTCCACATCTGTCAAGCTGACACTGCCGTCGCTTCTTGGGCGTGTCTGGTGTCTGTGGACCATCCTGTCTCCTCTTGGCAGTTTGCTGGTTCTGTGGTGTGGTAGGCAGCGGCTGCAGTGCGCTGCGCTGCTGGCGCCGAGGGGTGCGTGGTGGCATGACTGAGTCCTTTTCACCCATGTGTTCCTCGCGGAGCTGTAGTGCCAAGTCCTGTAGGAACTCTCTCCTGGTGAGCTGCGGTTTGTTCAAGCACTGTTTGTACAACACATAGGCATTGATGGCAGCCAGGTCCAGAATGTTGTAAAAGACAGCCATTGGCCAACGCCTGGTGCCAAGTCTGACGCTGTAGTTTCGTGCCATCTGATCCAAAATGTCCACTCCCCATTTCGTGTCATTATAGTCCGTTACAGACTCTGGTTTCGCTTTGGGGTCTTTACCAATCACGATCGAACGGTGCATGGTGCTTAGAATGCAAACGTTTTTGTTTGCTTTGCTTTGGTAAATCGTCAGTGTGGCACCATCACTTGTCATCAGTTGTGTGTGGAACAGCTGTTCTTTTCCACGTGCGGATGGAGGCAACTCTCGCCTCTGTCTGTTCACAGTTCCAAGTATCGTTGTGTTGTTTGCTAGGAGAGACTGCCCCAACTTCAAAAAGGGATAGTGTTAAAACTACACTTTTGGGGTGGAATTAACTCTAGGCTGAGTTTGGTAACACTGGCGTGATCAACTCTTTCAAATGACTCCAACACTGAACCCAATTTAAATCTGAAGGTGTTAAAATGACACTTTGGGAGTTGAAATCAACTCTGCAATGTTTAACCCTGGAATTTTAACTCATGTTCTGTTCTTTAGCCACATAGAAGTGTCTATTTGTATGTCTCTAAATGTTGTGATGAATTGAACAATGTGGACCCTGTTGTAAACAAGTGTAATGCTTAATTGGGTTAATATAGTATGTTTTTGAACGAATATTTGGGCCTACAGTTTTGTGTGTGTGTGTGTTTCTGGCCAGTGTTGCCACATCTGCTGTTTATAAGCGATTTTGGGATTATCTTTGTAGATTGAAATGTTTGAGAACCACTGCTCTAAAACAATATTAGACAAAGTTTGAGTGGGCTATATTACTACAGAATTCCAATGCATTGACAGAGAGGGCGTGGTGATTGCGCGGTAATTGCTGTTGTCACCACGCCCTCTCTGTCAATGCATTGGAATTCCCAAAATCGCTTATAAACAGCAGATGTGGCAACACTGGCCAGAAACCCCATTTCCCCTCACTGTATTTTTTTTAACGTTTGTCTATTGGTATGTCTCTAAATGTTTTGATGAATTGAACAATGTGGACCCTGTTGTAAACAAGTGTAATGCTTCATTGGGTTAATATAGTATGTTTTTGAACGAATATTTGGGCCTAAGCAGTTTTTTGTGTGTGTGTGTGACCAGTGTTAGTCGACTCGGAATTGCAGCCATCCGTAGGTGCCCTTTGTGTCAGTGTGCGCCTGCCCAACCCCCCCAACCCCTGATGTGTGGCACCTATACGGATGGCTGCAATTCGAAGTGGCCTCTGTAAAACCTGAATCCCCCCCCCCCACCCCATTTCCCGAGTCGACGAGCAACACTGGTCACACACACACACAAAAAACTGCTTAGGCCCAAATATTCGTTCAAAAACATACTATATTAACCCAATGAAGCATTACACTTGTTTACAACAGGGTCCACATTGTTCAATTCATCAAAACATTTAGAGACATACCAATAGACAAATAGGGATATATATATATATATATATATATATAGCTTGTCCCATGTAGGCCTAAATGTAGGCCCCCCCCCCACCCCATTTCCCCTCACTGTATATGTATCTTTTCCCTTTTTGCTTCCTATATGATGAATTCCTGTTCTGTTATAGCGCATCATTATATCAAAACCAGGCCTATACTGAATGTATTACTTTTGTTTAAATCAACTGAACTAGACCAATAAAATAGTAGGCTAGTATTTATGTTTTTCGTTAATAATAATACATGCTGAGGGAATGTGCTCCGTTCATTGGCTCTATATAGGCCGTGCGAGACAGGATTATTTTAAATAAATATGTCTCTGCTCTGACAGAATGCGGCGGCATGCTTAAAATAAAAAGATATACAAGGCCCTATACAAGACATAGGCTACCAGCCAGTAGAACAGGAATTCATATAGGAAGCAAAAAGGGAAAAGAATAAAGATACATATACAGTGAGGGGAAATGCCAGGCCAGGTCCTACTGCTTTTGCCAAAGTCAGAATCCACGACGAGTTGAGCAGTTTTTTGTGTATGTTTGACCCCGACATGTTGGAAAACGTCAAAGACTGCACAGTGAAGTTTGCCCGCAGTGATGGACAGAATCAAGAATGGGATCTGTCTGTTACTGAACTGAAAGCATTCATCAGCGTGTTTTTCATTCGTGCGATGTCGACATCTGGTTATCCATTGAATCAACTGTGGGCGAAAGGGGCATGGGGGAATGAGACGGTGAGCGAAACAATGTCTCGTGACCGTTTCAAATCCATAATGCGATACCTGCGATTTGACGACAAGGACACCAGAGAAGCACGCAAAGAAACAGACAAGTTTGCTGCAATAACGGACATTTGGAATCAGTTAGATTAGTTACAATAGGGGACCCTACAATAAGGCAGAGTCCACATTTAAAATAAAAGATTTAGTAGATAAACTAAACAAAATAAAATGTACTGTATGCGATTGCCATTTGTAGATAGGCTAGTTTCTGCGACCCCAATTTATATTGTAAAATCAATGTTAATTAAACTCAGAGTGTACAAATGGAACCAAATGTACACTCTCAGAGTTACAGACCCCCTGGGGGTCCCCGGACCCCACTTTGGGAACCACTGCTTTAGAGCAGTGATTTTCAACCTGTGGTCCGGGGCCCACTAAGGATATTCCAAGTGGGCCCCCAAATAATTGGCAAAAAGCTAATGCTTTAATGTGTATAAAAATGATATATATAATAAATAATAACTTGAAAGTTTATCACGTTAGTTCCTCTGCGGAATACGACTGATTGATCATTAAAATAAATATGCTCTGTAAATACTACATCCTATATATATTGTTTGTCTGTCTAATCATTCAAATGTTTTTCTGCATGCATATTGCATAGTTTATGTAAGCCTGAATTAAAGTCTGATTACGGAGGCTTTTTCCCCGTCTCACAAACAACGAAGCCTATAAATATTGTCTGAGAAGTTGAGAATTGGTGTCATGCACATATATATGCACCACACATTCCTGCTGTTGTCACCACGCGGTAGCAAGATATGCAGTTATCTGTGAACTGATTCCAAATGTCCGTTATTGCAGCAAACTTCACTGTGCAGTCTTTGACGTTTTCCAACATGTCGGGGTCAAACATACACAAAAAACTGCTCAACTCGTCGTGGATTCAAAAAGGGAAAAGATACATATACAGTGAGGGGAAATGGGGTGGGGGGGGGGCCTACATTTAGGCCTACATGGGACAAGCTATATATATATATATATATATATATTTCCCTATTTGTCTATTGGTATGTCTCTAAATGTTTTGATGAATTGAACAATGTGGACCCTGTTGTAAACAAGTGTAATGCTTCATTGGGTTAATATAGTATGTTTTTGAACGAATATTTGGGCCTAAGCAGTTTTTTGTGTGTGTGTGTGACCAGTGTTGCTCGTCGACTCGGGAAATGGGGTGGGGGGGGGGGATTCAGGTTTTACAGAGGCCACTTCGA
Organism: Protomyctophum parallelum; assembly: GCF_964188405.1. Lineage (NCBI taxonomy): Eukaryota > Metazoa > Chordata > Actinopteri > Myctophiformes > Myctophidae > Protomyctophum > Protomyctophum parallelum. The sequence continues at coordinate 45,610,608 of NC_139706.1, read as the reverse complement.
ATTGCAGCCATCCGTATAGGTGCCACACATCAGGGGTTGGGGGGGTTGGGCAGGCGCACACTGACACAAAGGGCACCTACGGATGGCTGCAATTCCGAGTCGACTAACACTGGTCACACACACACACAAAAAACTGCTTAGGCCCAAATATTCGTTCAAAAACATACTATATTAACCCAATGAAGCATTACACTTGTTTACAACAGGGTCCACATTGTTCAATTCATCAAAACATTTAGAGACATACCAATAGACAAACGTTAAAAAAAATACAGTGAGGGGAAATGGGGTTTCTGGCCAGTGTTGCCACATCTGCTGTTTATAAGCGATTTTGGGATTGTTGTGACTGTTGTCACAATGTGTCACATTGTGAGTGGGCTATATACAGAATTCCAATGCATTGACAGAGAGGGCGTGGTGACAACAGCAATTACCGCGCAATCACCACGCCCTCTCTGTCAATGCATTGGAATTCTGTAGTAATATAGCCCACTCAAACTTTGTCTAATATTGTTTTAGAGCAGTGGTTCTCAAACATTTCAATCTACAAAGATAATCCCAAAATCGCTTATAAACAGCAGATGTGGCAACACTGGCCAGAAACACACACACACACAAAACTGTAGGCCCAAATATTCGTTCAAAAACATACTATATTAACCCAATTAAGCATTACACTTGTTTACAACAGGGTCCACATTGTTCAATTCATCACAACATTTAGAGACATACAAATAGACACTTCTATGTGGCTAAAGAACAGAACATGAGTTAAAATTCCAGGGTTAAACATTGCAGAGTTGATTTCAACTCCCAAAGTGTCATTTTAACACCTTCAGATTTAAATTGGGTTCAGTGTTGGAGTCATTTGAAAGAGTTGATCACGCCAGTGTTACCAAACTCAGCCTAGAGTTAATTCCACCCCAAAAGTGTAGTTTTAACACTATCCCTTTTTGAAGTTGGGGCAGTCTCTCCTAGCAAACAACACAACGATACTTGGAACTGTGAACAGACAGAGGCGAGAGTTGCCTCCATCCGCACGTGGAAAAGAACAGCTGTTCCACACACAACTGATGACAAGTGATGGTGCCACACTGACGATTTACCAAAGCAAAGCAAACAAAAACGTTTGCATTCTAAGCACCATGCACCGTTCGATCGTGATTGGTAAAGACCCCAAAGCGAAACCAGAGTCTGTAACGGACTATAATGACACGAAATGGGGAGTGGACATTTTGGATCAGATGGCACGAAACTACAGCGTCAGACTTGGCACCAGGCGTTGGCCAATGGCTGTCTTTTACAACATTCTGGACCTGGCTGCCATCAATGCCTATGTGTTGTACAAACAGTGCTTGAACAAACCGCAGCTCACCAGGAGAGAGTTCCTACAGGACTTGGCACTACAGCTCCGCGAGGAACACATGGGTGAAAAGGACTCAGTCATGCCACCACGCACCCCTCGGCGCCAGCAGCGCAGCGCACTGCAGCCGCTGCCTACCACACCACAGAACCAGCAAACTGCCAAGAGGAGACAGGATGGTCCACAGACACCAGACACGCCCAAGAAGCGACGGCAGTGTCAGCTTGACAGATGTGGAAACAAGACGCTATCCAGCTGCCACAAATGTGGCAAACGGGCATGTGGCACATGTACGGGAACAATTACAATGACATGTGTCAAGTGTCTCTAAGTATAGCAACAGAAACTGGATTTGTGTTTTCCCTGATTTTATTTCGCTTTATATTTACTTTCTTTCATGCTTTCTGATATTGTGAACAATAAGAAAAAATAAACATGGTTGAATTAACACAAAGTATTCATTATTTACCGCGTGGTGACAACAGCAGGAATGTAAAATACAGTGAGGGGAAATGAGGTGGGGGGGGGGATTCAGGTTCTACAGAGGCCAGGGGTTGGGCAGGCGCACACTGACACAAAGGGCACCTATACGGATAGCTGCATATTCGCTATCGTTATCGAATTAAACAATATCAAACGAACTTGCATAAAGGTGACAATATTTATAGGCTTCGTTGTTTGTGAGAGAGACGGGGGAAAAAGCCTCAGTAATCAGACTTTAATTCAGGCTTACATAAACTATGCAATATGCATATAGAAAAACATTTGAATGATTAGACAGACAAGCAATGTATATAGGATGTAGTATTTATTAATATTATACTGCAAGTAATTTAATTGAAAACAGCACAGCACGGCTGTCGCAGAGCTCATCTCGATGCGGGTATGCGCCTGGAGAAAAGAGAACAAAAAGCCACGAAATTAATTTATTTATTACATAATACTTGCTTATTTGGAGTGAACATGACAATGACGAGTAAATAAATATTAACACGACTCCCGTTCGATAAGTTTTTTAGCCTGGACATTTCCGCATTTAGCTGAAAACGGGCTTATAGCCTACTATTATATTTAGCCTGCCCAACTAGTTACTTTGACCAACAGTATTTCAAGCAGCCTATAGTTCACATACATGACGAAATACGACATTAGAGTTATATATTGTCATTTTTATATAGAGGGGGAAACATTATAGGCTACGCGATGTAATTAATATATATTTGATTGATTGTGCCAAATAATCGCCTTTTCCCCTCCACCCCTCTTTACATAACTCGCTTATTTTTTGCTCATTTTAAAAAATTCAAAATACCATGTAAACTACGGAATTCTGGCTTGTGTAGGCCTATGCCCTCTCTACGAAACATATCAAGTTGAAATGTCGGGCAGCTTGCAGATTAACCATTTTCAGAAAAGTCCAAAAGGCAATAATTAATGTGCTATTGTGCTATTCTCGGCCAATTTTCTACCGATTGTTCTAATTCCAAATGGCCTATATAATCCGTGAAGTGTACATTTTCATTGGGTGTATAATAATGTATTCATAAGAGAGGGAAGAAAATAAAAATAAAAGTGAGTGCGTGTAGGCAACAATGACGTCTCCAGCTGAAGAGGTGTGAACGAGTGGTGCGGGGGTGGGGGGATAAAGGGGGAGAGCGGTCGAATGGGCCGATATAGTCAGACTGAGTAAGAGATATATGCCTAAAATCATATTTAGAAAAAGTTTCAAATGGGGAAAAAAACAGAGATGATTTCAATCGAATATTTAGACAAAGTCATGAAAGGGGAACTTTCTCTGGACTCCATGGGCTGAGAAAATAAACATTGAAATCTCAAATTCGGTCAGAACGGCTGCTCAGACTTCCTAGTGTTAAAGTACTTCATACCAGCCCCTTATGAAACTACTTCTCCCCAAATCTAAATGGATTTCATTTTCCATCCTGAATGGCAGTAACTAGCATAAAATGAGAACTGAGAAGATCTCCACAAAGGTTTACTCATCAAAACTGATTATAAAACTGTAACCATCAAAGCATGCACTCAACATATAATGGTTATGTGACCATGGCATGTGCAAATTGTGCATAATATATGCATAATAATTAATCTATTATTAATCGGCAGAGCTGTCGATTATTCGATTTGGCTGATGGTCACTTTCTGATCTACTTGATACTATCAATAAAAGCAGAAAAGCCAAAAAAAATCTTTAAAAAAAAAGGTAGGCTATCGTAAAAGTAGCAAAAATAGCAGATCTACAGAGCTTGTAGATTTGAGTTCAAGTTTCAGTCTGAAACAGAAGTCTGTATATTTCGGAACCACTCAGATCATCGCATCCCTTCAGGCTATTTCAGCCTGCTGATTAAATTTTAAATGATTGATAGGCTAAGTTTACACTGTCTGGATGTCATCTTGAATGAGATTAAAAGCGGAGGAGTTCTCCAGCTGTGGGAATCAACTAGGGAAGCAACAAAGCTTTAAACGCTGGATTAACGCCAATTAATCAGATCTCGTTCTCTCGGGTGTGGCAACCTGGAGTTTTGATATATAACAAAAATTGACATTTTGGCATCTATTAGGTATATCCATTAGGGATGACCAAAAGGAAAGATTGTATTAACCGGTTACCGCCAGGACTTGCCGGCTAATTAACCGTTATCCGTTAAGAAAAAAAAAGCGCTATTTTGCGCATTAAAAATAGACAAATACACCGTTTACACGCGGCCTGCTGTCAATCAGTGCACTAGTGCGTAGGCTACAGGCTTCTATACGCACACATGTATCGCGGACCGGTCGGGAAGGATTAGGAAGAGAGAGAGAGAGAGAGAGAGAAAGAAAGAAAGACGTGTTAGAGAGAGCGTCTCTCTAACGCGCGCGAGCGCGCAAGAGAGAGAGAGAGAGAGAACGTCTGAGAGAGCGAGAGAGAGAGAGGGGGGGGGGGGGTCCCGTGACGTCCCGTTAGCAACAAGCTAACAGCATACCGGTACGTTCGTTCTATGATCCATAAAACGACAGATCCACAACGCGATCTGCCGTTTAAGGAACCAACGTTCGTTGCATGAAGGGCAGATCTGCGGGCGCGCAATGCTGTGTGTGTGTTCGTCTTTTTTTCTTTTTCCCTCCTGCTTCCACAGTCCACTACATGCAGTTGTTTTGGTGTTTTTGTTTTGGGGGAAGTAAGTCACGGCACATGCGTGGTCACTGGTTGCACTGACAGTAAAGGTGGAAAGAGGGGCTTGGTGCTTTGGCTGCGGTGCCCGCTCTCGGCGCTTCAAAATAAAATATATATTTTTTTATCGGTAAACCATTAGCCGTTAGTGTTGTCGGTAACCATTTTAATAAACGGCTAACGGCTAACGGTTATCGGTTGGACACCCCTAATATCCATGATGACCACGGACATGCTCTAAAAGTATGAAAAACATATTTTTCATTTCACTACTGTAGGTCTTCCTTGTTGAAATGTTCCATATAGGCTACATTTTCTCGTCTTCCAAGGAATGTACTGGTCTTAACTTTCCTCACATACACAGCGATGGGCTGTTAGCAAAGTTACACAATCAAATCCTCACTGTTAATCCATCCATTTTTAACTCTGGAAGATCGCCATCATTTTGTGACATTTGCACAATGTCAGAGTTAAATGAACACTGAGGATTTGACTGTGTAGTTAGTTAGATAGTATGGCACGACTCACGAACAGCCTATATAGAGCGCCACTGTCCCGCTCCTGACGAGACGAGCCCGGAAGAGAATTTCCCAGTTCCAGAAAGTAATTATTTAAAGACCTTTAAAGACCTTTAAGCCTTGGACAAAGCCAACTCTGCTCCCGACAAATCATGACAATAAACAAAAAAAAATGTGAATAGAAAATTATCTCGTCGTTCTGAAAGGGGGCGGGACTGCGACGCTGTATACAGACAGTGGCAGCAGGAGATGATGTGACAGACAGGATGAGGTGCCTGTAGGTGCTCATGACAGACAGGATGAGGTGCCTGAAGGTGCTCATGGGAGACAGAGGCTGGACCTGTGGCCCATGGCTGTCAGTCAAGTTGACATGTGTTACATGTGAGTGACAGGAACAGGTGAATGCTATAATATAAGTGGAGAGAGAGAGAGTATGAGAGAGGGAGAGAGAAGTTGCCAGAGCGATGAAAAATGTAGTGACAAACAAGACAGTGAATGTACTGTAGCATTCAGCCAGCCGTAGGGCGGCACAGAATAAGTAACCAATCCAGTCTTTTTCGTTAGCCTCCTGCTTCAAGCTGCCTAGATACACTAGGTGGTCCGCTGGGAGCAGTCATGGGGGGGACCCCTGAATTATTCATGGTGTACAGAGCAGGACTGGGGCCCTGAAAAATGGCAGAAATACCATGCAGGGTACAATACTTTTACTGTGTATCGGTGACGCCCACCAATGCCTACAATTGATACCCCTTGCAGAACATAACATAAAGCTATATTTACCTTGCTTATGCTTTTATCTTTTCTTGAATCCACTCATTTGGGCCACATTGTGTCATCATCATTTTCCCAATGCAATCTGAATCTTACAGAAGTAGTACTGTGCATGCGGACAGGGGTTGACTGGGAACAGACTGTCTGAAAAAGCAATATAAGCGGTTGTTTCACCCGGCTCCAAAGACTTTTCTGTGTGCAAAAAAAAGGGTTTTCTACACTGCACTTGAATGGGCTCTGTCCATTTCAACCGATGCAGATATCCCGACAGGGAACCTCTTCTTGGAGCTAATAGCGGAGGGTGAGTTTCCAAACGGGGCTACGTAGCATTATGCAAATCAACAATGCAGACATGCTGACAGAGTGAAAGGCAGACAGAAATAGAAACAAGAAGTGAATACTGTAGTGTAGTGAATACAGTGTCCTGTGTGTGTGTGTGTGTGTGTGTGTGTGTGTGTGTGTGTGTGTGTGTGTGTGTGTGTGTGTGTGTGTGTGTGTGTGTGCGTGTGCGTGTGCGTGTGCGTGTGCGTGTGCGTGTGCGTGTGCGTGTGCATGCGCGTGCTCGTGCGCTTCCGTGTGTGCGAGACCAAGTGCCATCTAAGTTGTACTATTGCTATCAGAACCCTCATTTATCCTTTCCTCATGTTCTCTCTGGGCTTTTCCCCCGCTTGTCCCATCCATCCCTCCCTTCCAGATCATCACACTAGGCTCTGGGGGAGAGCCTGGCACAGTCTGGCACAGACTCTCTCTCTCTCTCTCTCTCTCTCTCTCTCTCTCTCTGTGCCTCCTCATTTCAGTTTCACTCTCAGTTCATCTGTCCTTCACAGTCAACAACATGTACACTCAAGCAGAAATGTGTTGCTGACTTTCTATTGCTGACTTTCGCACGCACGCACGCACGCACGCACGCGCACACACACACACACACACACACACACACACACACACACACACACACACACACACACACACACACACACACACACACACACACACACACACACACACACACACACACATTTCGTGCACATCACGTGTTAAAGGTTTTATGACATTCATTTTCTTTTTTCTTTTAGGTTTTATGACCTCAATTACACCCAAAAAAACAGAACTTTGAACATTCAGTGGATTTTCTGTGGTCTGAAGTTTTCTTTGGGGTTTGGAAGCCTTTTGAGTTACAATGAAAACAGGCAAAACAGTGAAAACAGTGACATCTGCTGGCAAATCCCATTGACATATATGGGATTTGCAGGATCACAATCTGCCGGCAAATCAGAGCACCTGTTTGAGCCAGAAAACCCCAGATCACAGAAAATCTACTGAATGTTAAAAGTTCATGTTTTTTGGGTGCAATTGAGATTAGAAAACCTAAAAAAAATAAGAACAATTCCAAAACCTTTTTTTTAATGTCACAATCCCTTTAAGGATGCTGGTCAAGTTGATAAGACTGAACTTCTCTCACGCACACACACACACACACACACTCACACACACACACACACACACGGTTGGAACAATGGTTCCAAGGCCGCCATTTGGAAGGTGCCGGTGCATTACAGTGTATTAAGGACAGAGAGAGAGAGCTGAAGAGTGACAGAGATATACGGTAGAGTCGGCTGTCTGTCACGGTTGTAGCTGAAGAAGATGGATCACATACCGTATCAGAAATGAATGGATTGAGGATTCACCTCCTGAAGGGAATAAGCAAGGTAGTAGTGGTGAGATGGAAAGAAGGGAGATGCAGTGTGACACCATGCACACTCAGCCCTATAACCAGAAATACGCCCTGAGGGCGATAAGCGACCTCACACTGAAAACAGAGCTTCTTAATACGGCACAGTTGAGAAGCAGGAGTTGAAGGTATATTCAGTGATTTCACTTAATTCAAATATCACATCTTTTTTTGTTTTGTTGTGATAATCCTCCCTACTATAGAGTGTGCTGACCATATAAGGAGTTCCTCCCTGTCCCCAGTTAACCCCTGGGGGTCAAAAAACCTTAGGTTTCGTTTTTGACTCTCTATCCTGATTGGACGAAAGGCTGGGTCCCAAGCCAAAAACTAAACCTAAGGTTTTTTGAGTGAAATCACTGAATATACCTTTGAGAGACAGCGAAATGCCTTCACGACGTACGACCGACGTCGCGACGTATATTTTTCCGTCGCAACGTATATTCGAGTACGTCCTGGCGTAAATATCAATTCGTCCCGGCAGAACGGACTCGTCGCGGCTATATCTACCCGTTTGCGACCTAGTAGTTTGACTATTCTTTTACGTCGCGACAGAACGGGACACGTCACGGCTATATCTACCCTTCTCGACGTAAAAGGTAATTCGTTGTGGCGTGTGTGGACTCGTCGCAACAGAACGGAACTCGTCGCGGCTATATCTACCCGTTTGCGACGTAGCCTAATAGGTTGACTTTGTTATATGCCCGGTGCGCGGTGCCCTGCGCGGTGCCCTGCGCTGCCCTACGCCCACCGCGTGCACCTTGCCGGTCCGCCCTGCGCCCTGTGGCCTGGCACGTGTGCACGTGTGCCAGGCACCTTGCCGGTCCGTGGAGCCCTTCGCCGTCCCCAGGCGACCCTGCGTTCCAGAGCTGTCACCCATGCCCACCGAAAATAGCTGATCTACCAGCTCCTATACGGGATGGCCCGACCCGCGTCTGTGGACCCCTGGGGATCACGGTAGTCCACGGGGGTCCGTCTGTGTGTGTGTGTGTGTGTGTGTGTGTGTGTGTGTGTGTGTGTGTGTGTGTGTGTGTGTGTGTGTGTGTGTGTGTGTGTGTGTGTGTGTGTGTGTGTGTGTGTGTGTGTTCTGCGCAGCCCCGTGCGCCTTGTGGATCAGAGCGCACGGGGGTTAATGATAATACCCCCGGGCGGTACGGGTCCCCGTGGACCCTTGGGGATCAAGGGGGGCCACGGGTGTCCACGTTTGCGGAGACGCTGCCTTCATATTAGCCTATACTTTAATAACAATAAGCAGCTGATCTACAATTGACAATTTGACATGTCATTGCGTCGTATTCTGTCTGTCTTTCACGCACGCACGCAGACATGTCACAGACCACCACATAACCATATTTGTATGGCCATATCGTTTATAGGCCTTATAGCTGAATAGCGCCGGCCGTCGGGGGTTCATTTGGTTCCACTTCCAACCGTCCCATTATGGTCAACACTTATGATATGCTATTGCATTCTTCCAACTAAAGATTTAAATATTAATCTGGCAGCTCCGAAAATAGCAGAAGATGTAATGCAGTAAATGACATGGCACGGACTGGCTCAGAAAATCTCCCTGCATCATTATAAACCAGGCCTATACTGAATGTAGGCAATTGAATTCCATTACGTTTGTTTCAATCAACTGAACTAGACCAATAAAATAGTAGGCTAGTATTTATGTTTTTCGTTAATAATAATACTGCTAATTATTATTGAACGGTAAGTACGCTGGTATGTACGCTATGGTACACTATAAGCTTGTATATCTGTTTATTTTAAGCATGCCGCCGCATTCTGTCAGAATCTCGTGTGTGTGTGTGTGTGTGTGTGTGTGTGTGTGTGTGTGTGTGTGTGTGTGTGTGTGTGTGTGTGTGTGTGTGTGTGTGTGTGTGTGTGTGTGTGTGTGTGTGTGTGTGTGAGCAACCTTTACAGAGAAACTGTGATAATGCGTGGCTTGTGCACATAGCCATGTGTGCAACTATAGGGCCTATTCTCGCATGCACCTATAGTTTGAGCGCTTGTGCTCCTATCCGTGCCCCCCCCCCCCCCCACCCCATGTGGACCCTTTGAGGGGGCCGGGGGGGGGGGTCATATGCATTTCTATACAAGGCTATATTAGCCTATACTTTAGCCGATCATCAAAGCTCACCACGCTCATAGCGTCATTTCTGTCTGTCAGTCAGTCAGTCAGTCAGTCAGTCAGTCAGTCAGTCAGTCAGTCAGCCAGCCAGCCAGCCAGCCAGCCAGCCAGCGCAGAGCACGCAAAATATATAGTGATTGTTTTCTTACTTCTATAACAGCCTGTCTTTCTCATTTTATTGACTAACATTCACTTACATTGTCTTAGCACCGAAATAAACTATTCGTTCATTCATCAATGCATTCATTCATTCTTTCATTCAATTTACTGTTGTATTAAATGTTATGATAAACACTTTATGATTCTTATCTAAAGTACTCGGACCCTCGTCTGGTTCTGGTGTGTGACGACCCGGTTGACATTTCCATGGTTCGGACAGCTGCCAACGATGTAACACTTTGCACGTTTCATTTTTTTACTCAGAGATCCGTTTATCTACACATGTAATATTTTCAGGCAACGGACCTACACATGTCAGCTACCATAAACCACTTCAAGTTATTTTTTTTATAAAACAGGTCGGGAGTTATTAAACCGAACGTGGACGCTGTTCCAGTGTTACAATTGCTGCGCATGTCGGATTAATTGGCATGCATGATAAATGTAACAACGCTAAAAAACATCATTAAACATATCGTTTTCAGCTTAAAGCAATTATATTTCATTGAAGCAACTCCTTAGCATTGTTTTCATACCATAGATGTGATAAGAAAGTGTAGGGAAAATAAGGGAAATATTAAATAGTATCGGGTGTACCAGTTTGGGCTTTTTTTATTTATTTATTTTTGGCACCCACCCACCGCCGTATAGGAACGTGACGCGGCTGCACATATATAAGTACATTGCATATTCACGTAGGCCTACAAGTACCTGTTATCAGTACACAGCCTGTTGGATATGTTATTACAACATTAAATTCCCCGAGATGTGCTATATTTGCTGTTATTTTATACCTAAAAGTGATGTTGTCAAGGCAGTAAGATATTTGTACTTCCCAAGGATTAAGGAGATGTTTTTAAATTTTTTAAAGGTTTGTACTTTAATGTTTATTTAGCATATTTAGAGTTATTTTTGCTCTCTAAACACATTGATGCATGGATCAAAAGAAAAAATTATAATACACTCCGCAGAATCCCACAGATTTTCCTCCGGAATCACCGCCTAAAAACATTGAAAAAACGCAGATTTCTTTTTCCTTTAGTCCTCACTGTCAGTCTGTGGAATAAACAAAAGAAATTACATTACTTAAATCGTTGTACATTCTCACAAGCATGTTTGTTATTTTCATATGTTCATGAATAGTAAAAGATAACTGTACCTCTTCTTCCACTTCTTCGTCTCGCCTGGAAAAAAGATCGACCATTAATGTTGGATTATTGTACTATATCTGTGGCTATATTAAAGGCCTTTTATATGTGATCTCACATAATGTGCGAGTCAGAGGCAGAGCTAACGTTACTCAATGATCATTTGCCGACTGATTTATATCACAGCACAGCGTGTGCTGAGAGAGAGAGAGAGAGAGAGAGAGAGAGAGTGAGAGAGAGAGAGAGAGAGAGAGAGGGGGGGGGGGGTGCTCCGTTTATTGGCTCTATATAGGCCGTGCGAGACAGGATTATTTTAAATAAATATGTCTCTGTCTCTGCGTCTCTAGAGCTATAACATATTGTGATGTGTGCAGCAGAGGAGGAGCTCAGTGATTGATGAGCAGAGACGCACTGATTGACGGCAGTGAATTCAGGTGGTGGACGCCAGTATAAAAGGGACACTTGGGTGTTTGTACAGGTCGGAGCATACGTCTTGCGGCACGGCACTCTGGGGACGGGAGGGGCCGTTCGCTGGTTTTAGTCCAGCCGACAGCGAAGACAGACAGCGAGGGGGAGTTAGCTTTGAATGAAGCAGGAGGGGAGACTACACTTACGGTCTCCATAGACAGGGCTGGGCAAGTAGCAGGGTGATCGGCCGCCTCGCTCCGCGACCTACGATGACAGCTGACCAAGTTTAAAGAGACTGTATTGTCAGCGCGGCACGCCGGCCAGCTAAGCATCCCCTGGGGAGTTGGACGGCGTCACAGCTCAGACCCTGGGGGGTCCCGCCCTGGCGGCTAGTTAAGTACATGACCAAACACTGTTGTATTATGTCACTATGTGTACATGTAAATAGGCTGGTATTTTATAGAGTGGTTTTATCATTAAGTGCTGTGCATATATGAAATGTCCTGTTATAGTTTATTACCTTTTTGCCTCATTCTATTATTGTTGTGCTTTAATAAAGATTGCTCTGTTATATATTTAAATCCCTTGTCTGTGGTCCGTCCAGGTTCTGACATAGCTACAATTTATAGCAAACATAGGAAACCCACTTTTATTACAAGCACACATGTGCACACATGTGTGCTATATGTTATAGCTGTGCTGTGATATAAATCAGTCGGCAAATGATGATTGAGTAACGTTAGCTCTGACTCGCACATTATGTGAGATCACATATAAAAGGCCTTTAATATAGCCACAGATCATATAGGAATACGAATAGGCTTGGGCACTACCCTACCATCTCTCTATAGTGGGGCACCGACGATCTGCAAGCTCACAACGCGCTGCATGTGGACGCAACACTTGGAGCTTGTAGATGCGCACCACAGATCATACAGGGCGTGTGTTCCAGCTAACCCTATAGCATAACACACACACACAAGCAACAGTATAGACATCTATTCATCATTATTTATTTCAAATCAAAATACAATGTAATGCTGCACCACTGTCATGAAGTTCGCACGCACGCACGCGTGCGACACACACACACACACACACACACACACACACACACACACACACACACACACACACACACACACACACACACACACACACACACACACACACACACACACACGAGATTCTGACAGAATGCGGCGGCATGCTTAAAATAAACAGATATACAAGCTTATAGTGTACCATAGCGTACATACCAGCGTACTTACCGTTCAATAATAATTAGCAGTATTATTATTAACGAAAAACATAAATACTAGCCTACTATTTTATTGGTCTAGTTCAGTTGATTGAAACAAACGTAATGGAATTCAATTGCCTACATTCAGTATAGGCCTGGTTTATAATGATGCAGGGAGATTTTCTGAGCCAGTCCGTGCCATGTCATTTACTGCATTACATCTTCTGCTATTTTCGGAGCTGCCAGATTAATATTTAAATCTTTAGTTGGAAGAATGCAATAGCATATCATAAGTGTTGACCATAATGGGACGGTTGGAAGTGGAACCAAATGAACCCCCGACGGCCGGCGCTATTCAGCTATAAGGCCTATAAACGATATGGCCATACAAATATGGTTATGTGGTGGTCTGTGACATGTCTGCGTGCGTGCGTGAAAGACAGACAGAATACGACGCAATGACATGTCAAATTGTCAATTGTAGATCAGCTGCTTATTGTTATTAAAGTATAGGCTAATATGAAGGCAGCGTCTCCGCAAACGTGGACACCCGTGGCCCCCCTTGATCCCCAAGGGTCCACGGGGACCCGTACCGCCCGGGGGTATTATCATTAACCCCCGTGCGCTCTGATCCACAAGGCGCACGGGGCTGCGCAGAACACACACACACACACACACACACACACACACACACACACACACACACACACACACACACACACACACACACACACACACACACACACACAGACGGACCCCCGTGGACTACCGTGATCCCCAGGGGTCCACAGACGCGGGTCGGGCCATCCCGTATAGGAGCTGGTAGATCAGCTATTTTCGGTGGGCATGGGTGACAGCTCTGGAACGCAGGGTCGCCTGGGGACGGCGAAGGGCTCCACGGACCGGCAAGGTGCCTGGCACACGTGCACACGTGCCAGGCCACAGGGCGCAGGGCGGACCGGCAAGGTGCACGCGGTGGGCGTAGGGCAGCGCAGGGCACCGCGCAGGGCACCGCGCACCGGGCATATAACAAAGTCAACCTATTAGGCTACGTCGCAAACGGGTAGATATAGCCGCGACGAGTTCCGTTCTGTTGCGACGAGTCCACACACGCCACAACGAATTACCTTTTACGTCGAGAAGGGTAGATATAGCCGTGACGTGTCCCGTTCTGTCGCGACGTAAAAGAATAGTCAAACTACTAGGTCGCAAACGGGTAGATATAGCCGCGACGAGTCCGTTCTGCCGGGACGAATTGATATTTACGCCAGGACGTACTCGAATATACGTTGCGACGGAAAAATATACGTCGCGACGTCGGTCGTACGTCGTGAAGGCATTTCGCTCCACCTGATACCTTTAAACTATTAATCTGGTGTCAGTGAGGTTAGATGTAGAGTTGCTGGCCGGCTCCATATATGCAGATCTAGTATGTAAAATCATGTATGGCTATGGGTTTGATGAGGTCAGTCTTGTGGTCTTCATACTGTATATGGAGATCCAGGTGATGATAGTCAGCTCGCGCCCAGTTCCGGCGAGCCGCCCCGCGTCCAAAATCGTTGAGAAATGACAGAGTTTCCGTGTGGGGGTCCCCAGGGGGTCCCTCTACTGTACTGTACTTTACTGTCACACCTGAAATCGTGTGTGTGTGTGTGTGTGTGTGTGTGTGTGTGTGTGTGTGTGTGTGTGTGTGTGTGTGTGTGTGTGTGTGTGTGTGTGTGTGTGTGTGTGTGTGTGTGTGTGTGTGTGTGTGTGTGTGTGTGTGTGTGCGTGCGCTGCGCAACCGTGACACTTTTTCATGCCAAACGCTATTTTCATGCTCGGACACAGCCATGGACACAGCCGGCTAGGGACACACACAGCTGTCTATAGGAGTGGTTGCACCACTCAAAAACACAGTCAGTGGCCAAAGATAAATTGCTGTCTGCCTTCGTTCAAAATGTACAGTTTGTGTGTGTGTGTGTGTGTGTGTGTGTGTGTGTGTGTGTGTGTGTGTGTGTGTGTGTGTGTGTGTGTGTGTCTTACTCAGATCGCAGTACCGCATAGACACGTGGCATTAGTAAGAGTACAAAAGTAAATTATTCCATGATCGTACCTGGAAAACCACAAGCACACAGATTATATACATAAATGCATAATGTGCACATAATGATCTAAACCTGTAAAATTGGAAATTAGCCACAACCAAGCAATTTTATACTTGATTAACCTCCACTCAGATTTGCATAAAACCATTCCATAATTTATTGTGCAGAGGTGAGAAGGTGCTGTACATGGCGGCTATTAACATTCCTATTAACTTTTTAATGGGAAAGGAACAGCATATAAAGTGCTTTATATGGCTGGGTGCAGGTCTTGATAACAGGGCTGCATTGTTTTCTACAGACAGAAACTACAGTGAGGAGGATGGTTTGACCTATTAACCCATTCTGAACGGGCACCCATTTTGGTGTCAGCATCATGTCATGCTTTAGCTATTGAAAAATAGCAGATCTACAAGCTCATATCGCGCCACCGAGTGGCGCGATACGAGCTTGTAGGTCTGCTATTTTTGAAAAAAATCGAAGAACGACTGACATTTTTAGAATCTGATCTCAGGTCAGAATGGGTTCATCAGGACCAGTGTGTGTCCGGCGGAAACCTCGTATGAATCTGATCTCAGGTCAGAATGGGTTAAAGCCTGACCATGTCAGAGTTGCGGTATAACAGGTTCAAAGATTAGGGGGAGTTAGGGCTGTGATGCAGAGCCAATGCGTTGGGAGCTCCAGGAGGGCTGTAACCATGTCATTCTGGGAAAAGTGTGGTTGCCTCGAACGCACCGACGCCTTCAGAAATATAGGCCCCACCCACTAATGTTGCTAGCCAATTACAATGTCAAGTCACCCCTGTGATCATAAGTAATTTGGAGGGGATTTATCCCCCAAAAATAATTTTTCGCATTTGTGGCTCCCCCCCCTATGGATGAAAATGGAATTGCTTTTGGCTCTGTGTTGATAACCTGACGCTGCCAGATGGGGGCGGTATTGGGTAACCATGTTCCCCAACACAGCACTCATCTGGGATCTCTCAGGGAGTTGAGCTGACACAAATCCGTTCCGTACCGAACCAATCAGCGTGAGCTAAGGGCGGGATATGTGCGAAACCGGATGTGAAGCTATATAGACACGTCAATATGATTGGTTGTGTTTGCACGCCCACACGGTGATAGACAGACGGTCCCATCCAATCATCTACCAAGTATCTTGAAAAAAAGGAACAGCCCCGTCATCGAATTTGCTTCCGCGATCCCAGATCCCAATAAGCTGTGAAACAAATTTGTGTAGCAAGCTTCTTGGATCTGGCAGCGTCAGGTTACTGTGTTGATGCCATCACCCTCGACATGTGACGATGATTTGTGGCATTTTTTGTAAAATAGGCCCTCCCACTAACTTCGGAAGCCGATTACAGCCGAACGATACGGACTATAACATTTTTGCCTGTGGTGTTTCATGTGTTCAGATTTTTGTGAAATTAGGACAAAATCTGTAGGAGGAGGAGTAAAAAGTGTTCCATCTATCCTGACACAATTGGGTATGGCCTATATGGGGCCTATATGGGGCATCATGACTCAACGAATCCAGGGAAAATCTGTTTTGATTGTACGACCTACAGTTCAAGAGTGAAACGTAAAGTCCACCATGAGGTCGAAGCATGTAATTATTCATGAAATTAATTTGAACAATTATTATGAGCCTCCCTCCAAGTTTTGTAACTATAAGCGCTTACAGTCTCAGAGAGAAAAATATTGTGAGTTTTCAAATATAATAATATAATGCACAAATAAGTTAATATCAGAAAGCATATATGGCTCAAGTGCGTGCCGCCAAAAGAATGGCAAACTTTGGGGTTAAAATAGGTGAAATAATAAAGTGGGACAATAACACTAGTCTGGCTGCCCTGTTAGGGCAACCACATTAATAACTAGAAAAAGTGCCCTTCTGGGCACAGGTCTCCACCAGGAGGATAGGAGTGTGTGTGATGTTTGGCAAAGTGTTTAGGAGTAATATAAACATGTTTTGTGTGTGTGTGTGTGTGTGTGTGTGTGTGTGTGTGTGTGTGTGTGTGTGTGTGTGTGTGTGTGTGTGTGTGTGTGTGTGTGTGTGTGTGTGTGTGTGTGTGTGTGTGTGTGTGTGTGTGTGTGCGTGTGTGACTGTGTGTGTGTGTGTGTGTGCGTGTGTGACTGTGTGTGTGTGTGTGTGTGTGTGTGTGTGCTGTTTTGAAAACTGTCAAGTGGCATTTCTTCCTCATCGTAGTGGGACTATATGCATGCACAGTTTCACCACAATTGGATGCTTTGTTGAGGGGTTGTGGCAATTTGTACAAAATGGGTTCAAAGCAGGCTACTCCTGAAAACTTTAGAAGCCAATCGTAGCCAATCTCAGGATGGATTGGCGCTATAACAGGCCAATGTGAAAACCTTGGGGCAGAGGTTCAGCTGTGGCATTCAGGGAGTGTGTGTGCAGTATGGCTGCGATCAAGCCAACGGTGTCGGAGTTCAGCTGTCCACAGACAGACGGACGGATGGATGGACGGACGGACACACAGTGATGTGGTGCTCCACAGAATGTTTTATGTGCCCTTTCAGTCTGGTATTAGTGGAGCATTGGCTCACTCACTATAAATGGCTGTTGTGTTGAGGAATGGCTCATTAGAGAAATTGTACTTGTAAAAATTGTAAATCATGGTACTGTATGTATGTGCAGTATTTTGAATGTAGTTGTAGATGTGTATTTTTATTTTAACATAGTTTTTGTTAGTAATAACTAGAGGGATGATGTTGTACTGTTGTGTTGATTTAATGCAGGGACTAGAGCAGAAGCTTAAACGTGTTTACGTGTTGTGTTTGTCCTGTCCTGTATAGAGCGCCAGCCGCAGTCCCTCCCCCTTTCAGAAAAACGAGTGGCCCAGGAGATTAGAAAGAAGAAAGGAAAGTCAGGAGACAACACTTATTTGTTTTGTTTTTCGTCTTATAAATTATTTGATCGGCCCCAAAACATTGTGTTCATTGTCATGATTTGTCACGATCCGAGTTGGCTTTGTCCGCGGCGTAAACCGTCTTTAAATGAATTAAATAAGAAGTGCCGATGGGAGAATGCATTGGGTTTTCATTTCCTGGGCCACTCGTTTTTCTTAACCCATTCTGACCGGGCACCCATTTTGGTGTTAGCATCATGTTATGCTTTAGCTATTGAAAAATAGCAGATCTACAAGCTCATATCGCGCCACCGAGTGGCGCGATACGAGCTTGTAGATCTGCTATTTTTGAAAAATCAAAGACACTTTTAGAATCTGATCTCAGGTCAGAATGGGTTAAAGGGGGAGGGACTGCGGCGCTCTATACTGCATCCGTGTTTGCTTGCTGATCAATACATTATCTACAAACTTGCCTACTTAATGACAAATTATCTTAATCTATCAATACTGCAATTTTTGCAGTATGTTAATATACCTTCCAATCTGGGATCCCCATTGTGTAACATTCTCTCTCTCTCTCTCTCTCCCTCTCTCCCTCTCTCTTAAACTTTATTTCCCCCATATAACTGTGCATAATAACATTTTGAATGATTAATAAAGCGATTAAATAATGGTATTTCACCTTTTAAATTATCTTTAAAACATTTCCCAGAGGAGAATGGTTTCATTCATTATCTTTGAAAATGTACTGTCAATGTGACATTCATCGTCATTCGTCAGTTTATAGGCTATTTAAATGTCATGTTGCCCGTCCAATAGTTGATTGCTATAAACTTTTTACTGGAGGATCAATCACGACTTTTCTTTAATAGCTTTTTATTAACCCATTCTGGGCGGGGACCCATTTTGGTGTTAGCATCATGTCATGCTTTAGCTATTGAAAAATAGCAGATCTACAAGCTCATAGCGCGCCACCGAGTGGCGCGCTACGAGCTTGTAGGTCTGCTATTTTTGAAAAATCGAAGAACGACTGACATTTTTAGAATCTGATCTCAGGTCAGAATGGGTTAATCAGACCAGTGTGTGTCCAGTGGAAACCTCGTATGAATCTGATCTCAGGTCAGAATGGGTTAATGTGCTGAAGCGCTCGATAGTGTGCATGCATAAATATCATTGCTGTCTGGTGGAAGCCTAGTACAGTATGTGCGTATATGCGTACATGTGTCGGTTTTCTGTGCGGTTCTATAGTAAATACTATATATATATATATATAGGTTCTATAATACATTTCTGCATAATATGGCACCCCACGTTTCTACTGTAACTAGGCTGCAGTGAGAACTACTTTATTATTAAAGGACAACTTTAGTTTTTTTGTTTGTTAGTTGTTTTAGGTTGTTATTAGAGAAAGTAAAAGATGAGTGTTACATTTTCTTCATTTGCTTCTTTCTTTCGTTTTAGGGATTTTAGCTGGTTTAACAGGGGGGGCGGGGGCATTCGAACATGGGGCTAAATATGTATTTTTTTTACTAAATTTTATAGCGATTTATTTTTTAAATATTTACTTAAGTCCTACTAGACCCCAAGAAATTATATTATTTGACCACAAAAGATCACGGGATCTACTGAATGTGACAAACTAGCATATTGAGCCTATGATACAGTGTGGCTTCCCCCCCAGTAGGCTACCTTCACATTCAGTAGATCCTGTGATCTTTTGTGGCCAGATGTAATTTATTGGGGTCTAGTAGGACTATAGTAAAAAATAAAAAAATAAATCGCCATAATTTTTTGTAAATAAAGATGCATTTAGCCCCATGTTTGAATGCCCCCTCCCCCCTGTCAAAAATAGCTAAAATCGCTAAAACAAAAGAAAGCAGCAAATGAAAAAAAAAAAAGAACACTCATCTTTTACTTTCTCTAATAACAACCTAAAACATGACCCTTGGTTGAAAAAAACTAAAGTTGTCCTTTAAGTACTGTAGGTGTCCTTGTCCAAACTGGTCAAGTGAATCCAACAAAGGAACTGCCAGGATTACAGATTCAGCTAGTTCTATAGAGTGGCAAAAGGGTGCCATCCTATACAGTAGAGTAGGATATACTGTAGCTCCAGTTAATTCAGAACGCGGCTGCCCGACTACTAACTGGCACGCGTAAGAGAGAGCATATAACTCCCATCCTCGCCTCTCTCCACTGGCTGCCAGTGAACTTTAGAATCCAGTTCAAGGTTCTGCTTTTTACTTTTAAAGCTTTAAATGGTCTCGCCCCTCCATACCTCTCTGAGCTCCTCCACCCCTACTCTCCCGCCCGCTCCCTCAGGTCAGCTGACCTGATGCTGCTAGAGGTCCCGAGGGCGAAACGGAAGCTTAGAGGGGACAGAGCTTTTTCAATCGCTGCCCCCAAGCTCTGGAACGACCTTCCCCTGCAACTTAGGCAGGCCCCCTCTCTGGCCATTTTTAAAACCTCACTGAAAACGCACTTTTATTCTTTGGCTTTTAACACAGCATGAGACCTCTGTTCCTGAACTTGCTTCCCCCCCCTCCTTTTCTTGTTTTGTGTGTTGTCTTTGTATTCTGTGTTTTTAGTCTATGTGTTTACTTACTGTTTTTACCTATGTACTGTACAGCACTTTGTGGCAGCTATGGTTGTTTTAAATGTGCTATATAAATAAAGTTGAGTTGAGTTGAGTTGAGTAGCACCTTCACAATCCAACGGAAAAGTTACACAATTGCAGTTACCTTGGATTGATGCCTTTGGCAGATACATGGGGTACAGTATGTTCCCCATGTCCTAAATAAAACAAAAACTATTGGTAACTTACGAGTGTTCTTGCACGTTCCTCATTGCTGCAAAAAAAATCCTGTCCTACCTGTACTTTTTACTTATGAGCATTTGTGCCTGTCGTAGACATGCACAGAGCAAGTTCAGTCAGGGAACCTGGCAGTTGCTGCCGGCCGTTAATAATAGCATCACGCTCTCATTCACATGATTCACTCAACCAATCACACACTCACTCCATCTTCATGCAGAACATTTGCAACCGTTACCTAACACAACATCACCTTCTCCATACTTTCAAGGCCATTCATAAACTCGCCCCACCTTATCTGTCTGACCTTGTTCATGTCGACATTCCCACCCGGTCTCTTAGGTCTGCCTCCTCCATCAAACTGAAAGGCCTCCCTGCCCACCATGGGGTCAAGAGCTTTCAGTCGCTCTGCCCCTCACCTCTGGAACTCCCTCTGGACTCAATCACCTCATTTCAAACCCACCTCAAAACCCACCTGTTTAGGCAGACTTATGGATGATCTGTGTTTTCTGCTGCAAAGCTGTACATTATTGTCTGCTTTTGCTTTTAACTGTTTTGTATCAAATGTTTTTAACTTGTTGTACCACAACCTTGAGTGCGCCTTATAAATAAAATGTATTATTATTATTATAAATTAAAACTATTTTGAGTGTCCAACAAATAGAGTTTCAAACACTAAAGGAGAGAGAAGAGAGAAAGCGACTACCGGTATACACATTTTCACAAATGTATCTGTGCATAAGCAGTGCATATTTAGCTTTTGGCTATAAGCAGTGCATATTTAGCTTTTGGCTATAATAGACCTTGAAACATTTAGGCTAGCTAGACAATTTAATATTCTGTGAGTTTAATATTTTTCTTTAGAAAACTTTTATCAACCTACTGTACCCTAAATGTATTCCTAATGAAATGTCCCTGTCTGTTCCAGGCCCAGCAGATTCATCAGCTGTACCAACCATTGACCCCATCCAATGACCTGGCCTAAACTGAAGAAGGAGGTGAGTGCTTCATATATCACATCTCTAACTCACTGACTCATCTGACATACAGTACTGTACACTTCAAAGGTCAGGAACACTGTGGTCATCTGGCAATACATATCTGTACTGTATGTGCGCGATTTCCCTCCAACGTGCCCTTCAGCTCCCCCTGGTATAAATACCTTCCAGCGCGCCTATAAATCTTATCTATCTCATACTATTAAGTCAGGCGGCAGCTCGCTGCAGCTGGTGGTTCCACGCGCCAGATAAGGTGCCCTTTTGTTTCACTTGAGCACCTGCCCCTCAAAGTGTCTGTGCACGCCACTGTATACAGGCTACTGTACATGAGGAGAATTGGCAAACATTTTGTGGTTATGAGAAGTGGGGACACATGTGAAGGTGGGAAAGTGGATGATTGCCTATCCAGAACCATGAGCGATTTTTGTAGCAAGTTGGGAGAGAATTTGATAACTGCTTAGTTCTGTGTTTGTAGGCCGCGTATACATTTTATTTTGCTTTTACTCACATGTTAGATAGCCTACATACGGATCCAATGTGCATGCACTTCCTGGTTGCCCTCAAGGACTATTTAAAGAGGACGAGAAGCGAAGACCGTACGGTGGACTCCATGTTGCTCCCTGGAAGGAAAGAAACATGCGCAGTTGAGACCAGGAAGTTGTACATGAAAAATCATAGATATGGCACAAATGGCCCAGCAGATGGCATGATGCCACTGAAAGGAGAGATGCTTGTATATCACGTCACGTCATTGCATTTTACCTTTTATATTAACGTTTTAACAGCAAGTGGATAAGTAAGTCCCAGCATGGATCATCACACAGATAGTAATGTTGGTCGGACATGACATATGTACAAGCATCTCTCCTTTTCAGTGGCATCATAATAATTAATCATAATTAATGGTTGCCCTGGGATCTCTTCTTCTACTGTGGTATTTCGTGCCTTTGACTGGTACTGGCCTCACGATCCCCGCCTATGTGTCGGGAGGGAAAGTGTTAAGTTGCTAGTATAACATAGGTTTGGTGAGATGGTGACTGGTTCCATTACCCAAACTGGCAGGCTAATTCAGAGCGGGAAAGGTAAATACTGTATAGGTAATATCAAACCTTTTTAGTCATTGAGCAGTGCTTTGCTCAAGGACACTTCAGAAGGATGCATTACTGTGAATGAACTTGCATCGGCTCTGGGAAGGAATTCAGTCCTTTGACTCTTTGGTTAGACAGGAGTCTTTATAACTAATAGGCTACACTGCTACCCATGACTCTGGTTAGACAGGTGTCTTTCTAACCAATAGGCTATACTGCTACCCATGACTCTTTGGTTAGACAGGAGTCTTTCTAACCAATAGGCTACACTGCTACCCATGACTCTTTGGTTAGACAGGAGTCTTTATAACTAATAGGCTACACTGCTACCCATGGGAATATGTTCTCTCTCATTAGCCACTCGTAGAGATAGCCTTGAGCAAGGTTACTTCCTCTAGAGCAGCTGCTGGGATGAAACGGTTCCATGTTGTTGTTTGCCTGTGCAGCTCCCAGGTGTGAGGAGGTACAGTACATAAATGCACCTCAGCAGACTATAATAAACGTATATAAGTATTTCCTAAGACCATTATGGTGAATTTCCTGAATACACAGGGATACACAGCTTGTTCAATGTACTGACTTGAGCTTAACCCATTCTGAACGGGCACCCATTTTGGTGTCAGCATCATGTTATGCTTTAGCTATTGAAAAATAGCAGATCTACAAGCTCATATCGCGCCACCGAGTGGCGCGATACGAGCTTGTAGGTCTGCTATTTTTGAAAAATCGAAGAGCGACTGTCATTTTTTAGAATCTGATCTCAGGTCAGAATGGGTTCATCAGACCAGTGTGTGTCCGGCGGAAACCTTGTATGAATCTGATCTCAGGTCAGAATGGGTTAAGTCTGTACCGTGTAAAATGTCATCACTGTTCATTTATTCTTGTGCTTTACTTCTCTATTAGGAAAGTTGACATCAACATAATTTTGTGGATATAAGAAAGGTGCCGAATAGATGCACAGCTTTTTGTTTGTTGCAAGTGCATAGAGTAAAAACAAACCTAGACCTGGCTGGATTCAACTGTAGACGCAAGCATTGCAACACTGCGACTTGCTCCATACATATTTAATGTTGCCATAATTTCAGTCAAAGGCCTTTGTCTCAGTGATAAGGAGGAAAGTAAGAAAGTTTTGAATAATTGTTTAATCCTTTCACGTGCAACATTTCATCATTTCTTTCCATCTTTGCTACCTTCATCCACCGACATCGTCCCTCTGCATCATCCCTACTTCTCTCCCTGATGCTAATTAACTCTATTCAAGTGCAGATTTGGACCTCATTCACTTTGCCTTGCAGAAAAAAACTGTGATGTCGACTGTTTTCGCCCGGCGTTATTTAATACCCCCATGTCTGCCAGGGCCAATCCCGTCACCGTGGAGAGATTGAACACGATTCATGGCTCAATCTCAGACTGTGGCTGAACGCCAGCGAGACAGTAGATGATTTTTATTTAGCGAGTGGGAAAGTAATGTGAAGAAAATCAATTATAGAGATTTAGAGTTTTAACTGTTTAACTGTTTGTGTCGTCAGCAAGTGGGAAAGACGAGGGGCAGAAGTTACACAAAAATCTTTTGAATAAGTTTGGTGTGTGTGCGTGTGTGTGCGCGTGTGTGCGTGCGTGCATTTGCACGCAGAATTTGTGTACGCCGTGCACAACGTAGTATAATCAAACCTTCTCTGTGCCCCTTATTGTATGTCTCCAATTTCCTTATCTGCTCTCATTCTTCATTTCATGTTGCGTTCAATGGCCATCAATCCATCGTCCTATCAGTCATCTGTTTGTCAATCTCTCTCCTCCTCTGTCCTGTAACTAGAGTATCTGTTAAATTGTATCAGTCCATTTGTTGAGGCTGTAATTGCGCTGACTGTGCCCAAAGCTTGTTGGCCAGCGGAGCACTGCCTTATCAGCACTGGACCATGTATAGAGACTATATACACAGTGGGATGGAGAGAGGAGGCCCTGAGGGAGAGAGAGCAAGGGAGGAATGGAGAGAGTGAGTGCCATGAGGGAGAGGGGAGGGAGGGGTGGAGAAGAGAGGGCGCCATGACGGAGTGTGAGGGATGGGTGGAGAAGAGAGGGCGCCATGACAGAGTGTGAGGGATGGGTGGAGAAGAGAGGGGGCCATGAGGAAGAGCAAGGGAGAGATGGAGAAGCGTGAAAATGAGGACAAGACGGTTTGAGGATATAAGAGAGAGGAGCAAAAGGAAAGATGATGGAGGAAGGGCACAGGGGAGACAAGAGAGGGGGGTGAAAGGAGGAAGGAAGACGGCAGGATGAGAGAGGGCAGATGGATACATGAAGAGGACAAATGTGGAGGCCCGGGGGGTGGAATGAGTGATTAGTTAAGAGTAAATGTGTCAGGCCATGCGTGAACATGGAAGTGTAACCTTTTTAACCTTTTATATGTAGCTGGCGTGCTCATGTAATTTTCAGATACAGTACAACAATAATGCAACGCTGTGCATGTGATGGAGAGTAGGTATAGGAAGATGGGTCGATAATAGGAAAGGAGTATAAAATAAATGTGTGGATGAGCGTGCGTGCGTGCGTGCGTGCGTGTGTGCGTGCGTGCATGCGTGCGTGCGTGTGAACGTGTATGTGAGTGTACGTGTGGCATGTCTGAGTGTGTTCTCACCTCCATGCTGTGTGGTGGGGTAGCCTCCAGCAGGGATCATTAGCTTCTGTTTGACTATTCTCACAGCCCAGGATCACCACCTGTAATCTACTTAATTCCCACTGCCACTTCCCACTAGGACACAGTCGTGCACGCACGCACGCACGCACGCGCGCACACACACACACACACACACACACACACACACACACACACACACACACACACACACACACACATACGCATGAGTGTGCACATACAAGTCGATAAAGGACCGTGTTAATCGTTTCATCGCTCATTATTATGCGACAAATTAGCGCCTGTCATTCCATACATAGGATTTTTAATTGTATTGACACATGATATGCTAGAGGTCACCTACAGTATCTCTGGGATCAGCTATTTGTCTTTGGACATGAAGTCTTATTATCATGATGTCAGATTATCATTTTAATTAACACAAAATCTTGTCTAATAAAAATCACACTGCAATCGTTTTCCTAAACATTGCACTCCAAACTGAAATATTTGAGCATTTGCAAAATGATGGTGCATTTATTGAATGATGAGATGAGGAGAATGCGAAGGCTACAGTAATGAAATTAAGCATTTTACATTACATTCAACATGATTGACAGTAGATAGTAAAAATTATGCACTAGTGTCCACTTCATGGAACAAGCTTCAAATGCGTCGCTCTGCACCATATTTTGATCATGTAGATCTGATTCTGATACTTTTGTGTAACGCTGTAGTATGATCAAGTACAATTTACAATTTAGGCATTTAGCAGACGCTCTTAATCCAGAGCGACTTACATTTAAGCAAGAACAAAAGCATGGGAATACATCACATAAAAGCATTTATCATGAAACATGCGTAAACTAAGAAAGTAACAGTGGAATATCTATATAATGAAACTATACATACACTATACATATAAACTATACATATTTACTACTATGCTATACATATGTACTATGGCGTGCTATGACTATATACAATACAATTATAGTGCTGTCTACATAACAGCATATAGGGCAGGTTTCTGCCCTACATGGACATTGTACACTGGCCCCTCATAATAACAACTACATATGGCAGTGCTGGAATCTAATCCAATCTGACTGTCAAACACCAAAGGCAGGGAGACATGTGAGCCTGTGAGGCAAGCAAATGAACATTAGATGAGGATTTGCAGTATGAACGACATTCACACAATTTGATAAGCAATGAGTAGGCCTATTATTGTTGGTTTGTGTAGATAGCAGTTTGTGTTTCCTGTGATCTGTGTGTACGTGTGTGGGCGTATTCAGTGTGTATTCGGTGTGTGCGTGCGCTCACGTGTGTGTGCGTGCGTTGTATCTCAACGTGTATACCATGTTGAGATACAACATCCTGCAGAACACGGCACCAGTTGAGACGCCACCTGGATTGTAACCTTATTGACCCAGCAAGCAAGCAAGCAAGCAGGCAGGCAGGCAGGCAGGCAGGCAGGCAGGCAGGCAGGCAGGCAGGCAGGCAGGCAGGCAGGCAGGCACGCACGCGCGCACGCACGCACGCACGCAAGCTAGCAAGCACGCACGCACGCAAGCTAGCAAGCACGCACGCACGCAAGCTAGCAAGCACGCAAGCACGCATGCACGCACGCCGCACGCAGATGATGGAGAAGTCAGGAAGAAAGGTGGTCTGAGGTAGAGTTGTGTGGGAGGTTATGGCTGAGAGAGGAGGTGTAAAGGTTTGGTTCGTGGGAGCAGATTCACAATCTGTTTTGACAGGTGTTGTAGCCCTGCAGAGAAGAACGGAAAACTGCTATGTGCTTTATTTATGTTGTTGTTTTGTTGTTGGTCTCCTTAATTTAGTCGTTGCCAACTCCCCACCGCGTATACCAGTACTATTCCTATGACTGCCAACGCCTACTGCAGGGCTATTCAATTACACATTGGGGCCAAAATGTAATACCGGGAAGTGTAGATAGTACACATTAAAAACATTGGTTCATTTAACTTTTAATTATAAGTCTCTTACACACTTGAATAACGTCTTTGTGACAGGTGCGTTGGTGGAACAAAGATTATTTTTAAACGCACACCACCCCCTGATCCCACAATGTTTTCACTTGCTCAATAAAGAAAAATGTGCATCTGTTCAATGTTTTCTTTATTGAAATTTGCCTGCCCTACTGGTCTCCGCCGTCTGCCTGCATGCAGACCTACCAGTAGGCTGCCTCATTTCTCCTCCGATACACATCCAGTGACCAGCTGCTTCTTTACACCTGGCATCGAGCGAAGACTTTCACTGGGAGGCTTAATGCCTGCGGAGGACCATGCTATTCCTCCCAATTCAATTTAAAGGCCTTTATTGGCACGAGAAAACGTGGAACAATACGATCAAAACAAAATGTATTCACAATTGAAAGTCAGAATTTCCAATAAATGTGCCGAGGTCGCTCTAGGTAGTGCAGTATGTCTCTAAATGTTTGTATGTCTTTAAATGTTTTGATGAATTGAACAATGTGGACCCTGTTGTAAACAAGTGTAATGCTTAATTGGGTCGTCCACTCACAGTTGACAGTCTTTGTATTGAGTTTGTGCTTAAAATGTACTGTAAATTCTACAAACTGTTAATAAATATTTCAATCAATCAATCAGGAATACACACAATGATTAGTAGTCTTTAAGGTGGCTGTGTTCCATTTGATCACACACACACACACACACACACACACACACACACACACACACACACACACACACACACACACACACACACGTACACGCACACGCAGGCTTGCACGTGCAGAAATATTGAGTCATAGTTTCGTTGTTGTTTTTCTTCTATATTTAGTAAATTATTCAGCATTTTTGTTTTGGCCTATAAAGTAAGTCAGATTTGAATCTGACTTGCCTGACTAAAGGATAGCATCCTCTGGGTTCAACCAGGGTCCAAGCAGGGCCAGCCACTTCAATGTTCCCTGTCCATCAATAATGCAATGTAGCCTAAAATAAGTGAAAACTGTAAGCTCGTCATTCACACCCCTCTCACATCCTCCCTGAGTATACAAAAATCACATGCACATTAAATGTTACAAGTCAATAGATACATTTTTGATGCATTTCAGAAACACGCCAGTCACCGCCGGAGATTTGGCTTATTGTCTAATAACTGAATCTCCCACTTTGTCGAGGCTGCTGACATTCAACTTGCATTAATTTATCTTCCTTCCTTTTGTCTATTCAGAAATGTCTTTGAACAGATACACGTTGGAGGCTGTGTGAGTAGTCGCTTCATGCAGCACTGACTAAACCAATAGATTCACAACCTTTATGAAATCATGAAAACACATAAAAGCCAAGAAAATGGATTTAGATGGTGAAGCCTTTGACAGCAAGATTGGGGCAACAGAGTGATAACGGGTAAATAGAGATGGAACACAGGGAGAAGAGAAAGGTATAGAGACGGTGAAACAAGGAGAATAGACCACCAGGCAGGAGGAGAGTGTAGGAAGGAAAAGGCACAAAGACAGGTAATTAATATGAGTGATGTATCTATACCTCAGGTAGAAAGGGCATCTTCTCTCGTTAACCTCTTTGGCAAACACTGCTGTCCATCTGACACTGTGCCCAGCACTTCCAGGGTATGGTACAATAATAGATCTCTCCATCCTTCTGTATAGTCTAGATCTGTCCATCTGTCCATGTTAATATCTGGAGGTCTGAAAAAAATCAGTAACATTATGAAGTACATCTTGATGAGTCATAAAGATGTACTTTATAATGTTACATGCAGATACACTTTCCAGGACTTTTTTTTATTATTTCCACACAACTATAAGGTATATTTATCATGACATACTGTAGTAAAATGTTGAAAATGAGTGTTATATCCTTTAAGGATCTTCTTTGTGGATCGAGTCAAATGCCTTTTTGAAGTCGACGAAGCAGAGTACAGCAGTCAAGAATAAGATATCCTTTTTCACATCATTCTCCTTAGTGCCAAGGTCTGTGCTAAAGCACTGTTGGCATCAATCATGTGCTGGCACTTCAGACCTGACAGTAAGGGTGATGATATTACACTGGCACGTAGTGCATGTCACAGGATATGTCCACATTGTCAGCCACATTTGATCTCCTCAAAGATGATCTCCTCAAAGGAGGAGTATAGTTAATTAAGGAGTTTTATGATAATAGATCCTCATTCCCCGTCTATCCCTTTCTATCCCTCTCTCTCTCTCTCTCTCTCTCTCTCTCTCTCTCTCTCTCTCTCTCTCTCTCTCTCTCTCTCTCTCTCTCTCTCTCTCTCTCTCTCTCTCAGGCCTGACGTCGAAATTAAAAAAATGTCTATGTTTTTGTATCAGTGGTGCTCAATATTTCATGTCAAGGACCCCAACGATGATATGTATTTAGTACATATGTATGTACTCTGACACGGGTACAACAGGTATTGCATAGCCGTGTGGGGCATGGATCTCCAACTTCCATTGTTACTGACTCAGTGCACTACAGCCGGGCACCGGTCTAGTTATCTGATCAGCACTCATATCCCTGCTATACTGTACCTTCTAAAGCTGGCATTAGGATTGTAGTGGCAGCAAAATGTGCAATCTGTTCTGACTGTGGGCCTTCACCAGGTGGCCGCTGCACTGCTAATTATATAGACACCAGGCCAGTGGTCTGTCCAAATGGCCATGGTGGGACATAGTATAATAGGCGTATTTTATTATTTCCCATGTTTGGGGACTGGACAGATGGATATGAGCTTCTAGCTAAATCCGTCATGTTTACATAAAATCATGTACGCTCATGTATTGAATCTTCATTCGTGTATTGTGCATTGTCCCTTCCAAAAAAAGTTCCACTTGTTTCATAAATATCAATACTTTAGCTGGGGACCCCCTGGAACCCACCATAGGACCTATTGTGATGAAGAAATGATTCAATGCAACACCCTACTTCCTCAGGGCTCTTTTAAAGATGGAGTGCCACAATTTTTTTTATTTTTCCAGCTTTTCATGTGTCTATGGGGTGACAGTACTTCATTAGACACCCTGGAGTCGTTTTTATGTGCAATGGTGTAATAACCAGACAGTGGCCTTGTGGTTAGAGTGGCCGGGTCATAACGGCTGGGGATACGAAGAAAATGGGACCCAATGCGGCGCCTCCCTGCTTGGCACTCAGCATCAAGGGTTGGATTGGGGGGGTCAAATCTACTAATCAAATGATTCCCGAGCGATGGGTCAAATGCGGAGAACAAATTTCACTGTGGTAACGTGTGTGACAAATCGTACGACTTAATTGTCACCTACTATGTGTCTTATCCAACACCAGGGTCTACAATACATTTATCAATGGAAGTATGGATTAATAGAAGTAGGGAGACCACCTCCAACCACTTCCTTTTATAAGAGTGAAATTCTTGCTCAACATTGCGAAAACAAAGAACTTAAAATAATAATAATGAAGAAATAAATGCAAAACAGCAGCAATAGTAACAAAGTTTGAAATGCCTTCTGAATGGTTCCTTAGTACTAAATATCTATTTGCTTTTATGTCTATGCACATTTACAATGTGGGCCTGTTTGTGCTGTCTAGCCATCGGCTGCATATATTCAAGTGTCATGTGCCAGTGTCCGCGGACCCCAAGGTTATCCACTGTTATCTGCGGAGTCGGTGGATTTGGTTAATAAACAGTTACATTCTTATTAATAGCAGTTTGGTAGATTAAATATTACATAATTAATGAGGAGAATATTAACTTGTGTGTCTCTTATTCCCATTCTGTGAATTCGAGGGTCCATTAGCCTTTTGCTTGTCTGCTTTCATGTGCATCTACTGTGCTTAATGCACACATGGTACTTTATTGATTGTTTAGGGTTAGGGTTCACCGCAGATTGGATTGGTCAGGAAATAATTATTGTGCTGTATTCTTCTACAGCTGTTACACACATGCACAAGTTTATGTAATGAATTAGTTTGGAGTAGAAAGCAGCCGCCATCAGAGCTTAAACAATATGTCCAGTTTGTGGATAAAATGCTTAAGACACAAACAGTGTAATGGGAAAAGTGCAAGAGTTAAATTAACAGTCCAAATGTCTCTCCAGGTCCGCTCATACATTCAGTCTATTGTTTCCCTAATCGTCCTTGCTTTCATTGTTTCTTCTTGAGCTCCACTGTCAGAAATACCTACTTTAGGCCAGTGAATATCAATTCATCCATCAATCCATCCAACATTAGCCATCTCGGGGCGTTCCCATGCCAGTGTGGAGATATGTAATCCCCCCCATCTGGCCTGGTCTGCCATGGGGTCTCTTCCCAGTGAACATGGACCTTCCTAGGGAGACACTTGAGGCATCCGTAGTACGTACTAGATGCCTGAACCACCTAAGCTGGCTCATTTCTAAGTGAATGAGCAGCGGCTCTACTCCTCGAGTCTGTCTCTAGTGACTGAAGTTCTCACCCTATCTCTAAGAGAGATGCCGTCTGAGAAAACTGATTTCAGCCGTGTGTATCCGCAACCTTATTCTTTCGGCATTACCCACACTTCATACTCATTATGTGAGACTAGTAACGAGGATTGCTCGGAACTGTCCACTTGGTTCCCAACTATGAAATGCAGTTAAAATAATTTGGTTCAATTTGAACTGTATAGGGTCCATTTTGTCCATCAATCATTTAGCCAGCCGCAATAGCCGGGGACCCATTGGAATCCCCTCAAGGACCCCTAGAGAAGCCCAAAGCGCATGTTGAGAGCCAGTGCTTTAAGCCAACCTCCTTCTGAACAGTAGTAATGTGTTTTTAATGAGCTCAGGTATACCAGGGTGAAAGGACAGAATCCTCATTAATGTTATGGACTCAACACCCTTGATCTGTCTTCTACAGGCACGCAAGCACAACACATATGCACGCACGCACGCACGCACGCATGCACGCACACACCACAGTATGCAGGATCCATATCTAATTTGGACTTTTGTTAGTGCAGACGGAAATTGCAGACCTCATTCCTATTATGCTGCTCTGGTGGGGACTGATGGGCCCTGTCTGCATGCCAAGTGGAGGGAGAGAGAGACAATGGCATACAGACACCCATAAAAACTGACAATTGTCTGCACCATATTTTAGTTTTGTACCTATTACACTTGCAAAGTTGCAGTGTTTCACAGCTCTGCTTATCCTTAACTATACACTTCTTCTTCTTCTTCATCATCTTCTCTGATCTCTTGCTTAGGCAAACCTATCTTTCCCATGTCAATAAAGCCATAATAAAGTCATAGCACTTTATAGTACATGTATATTGTATGATATATAATATAGTATAGTATGTATAGTTGACATAGATACTCCACTATTACGTTCTTAGTTTATACACGATTCATGATAACTACTTTTTATATTATGTGATGTATGACATGATTTTGTTTTTGCTTAAATGTAAGTCGCTCTGGATCAAGAGCGTCTGCTAAATGCCTAAATTGTAAATTGTAAAGCCTGTTTGAATTGAATTGAGATACAAGGAAAGATTAGATTATTGCCAATTTAAGACAGAGAAAGCGATGAGAATGCGATGGTAAGAAGAGAGAGGTTGGAGAATGAAAGACACATTGAGTAAAACAAGGAACAAAGTGAGAGAGAGGTGGAAGGGGCTGTCGATAGCATAGCAGCAATCAAATTGTAAATTGTAAAGCCTGTTTGAATTGAATTGAGATACAAGGAAAGATTAGATTATTGCCAATTTAAGAGAGAGAAAGCGATGAGAATGCGATGGTAAGAAGAGAGAGGTTGGAGAATGAAAGACATTGAGTAAAACAAGAAACAAAGTGAGAGAGAGGTGGAAGGGGCTGTCGATAGCATAGCAGCAATCACTGTTCAGTGAATAGTGACTATTGGTGAAAGACTTCATTTGTTCTCCATTGCGTGCTGGTGTTGTATACTGAAAACAGACAACACAACACAATGTGTTGCATCGCCATACATTGTCATTGTCAAATTGTAAATGAGCAAAAGTCTAAAGAGTAAAACATCTGGCCAAGTATTACGTATTAAAGTATGGATCAAGTTTGATGTTCCGGGGCACGGTGGCACAGTTGGTAGTGCTGTCGCCTCACAGCTAGAAGGTCCTGGGTTCGATTCCCGCTCGGGGCGCTGTGGGTGTCTTCCAGTGCCCATACCCGAAGGCGGGGTTGGCGAAAGGGCCTTTCTGTGTGGAGTTTGCATGTTCTCCCCGTGTCCCCTAGGGTAGGTACCCTCACAAAAAACATGCAGTAATCCTGGTCACTAAACTGCCTCCCCCTGGCCAGCCGGGGCGCCTGATGGAGGGGAAAGGAACTGGTTGGAATAACGTGTTCCTTCCACATGCTACGTCCAACCAGGGAAACTCCCCCCTGTCAGGTGTAAAGGAGCAACTTGGACACTCAGGCATGAAGGAAGCATGAGTTCAAGTCCGTTGCTCTCCCACTAGGTTGGTGGAGGGTGTGTAGAGCCCAGGATCACATTAGATGATTGACACAGGGGTGAAAAATGGGTTACAAAATCGTGGGATAAAAAATATATATATATAAAAAAAAGCTTGATGTTCCAATAGCCACTGTTTTCGGAAAAGGTTAGCTTTGGTTAGATGCATGCACGCACGCTCACACGCATTGAGCTCATTTCCATTTAAATGCAATTGCAAGGTGTTGGTGGTTGTTAGTGGGAGTGTGGAGATGAAAGTTATGTGGAGGTTCAATCAATAGCAGATAAAATGCCCTGGTGGTTGCTCCAGCCAACCAGTCAGCAGACTGCTTTCATATCACTGTTGTACAGCTGCCTTCTTAGTTAGTGCTGTGAAATTGTGAATCTCACTCTCTGTCTGTGTGTGCGTGCGTGTGTGCGAGAGCGTGCCTTTGGTGTAGCCTACTGCAACAGTATCTGTGTGCCTGCCTTTGTTTTCATTGAAATATTGCCTTACCTGCCTCACTGCTTTTTTATTTAAGTTGAGCACAAGCTATTGATCCTGTGACACTGTGAGAACATGTGTTCTCTCACGTGCGTGCGTGTTAGTGTAATGGAACTGGAAATGCACCGTTGCCGACTCTACAGTAATTTGATGCTACCAGGAGACACACACGCATGCATCATAATTACAAAGCCATGCTTGATTGGCCGGATGTATCACATAACACGGAGAATGCACATCCACAACACCTACAAGGGTGTGGTATGATTAATGCCGATGTGGGCAACAGTACACACACGCACACACTCTTTTGAGATGTACTGTACAGTAGCAACTTTTAATATGCTGCAGCAAGTCTTTTATGCTTTATCTGACACCTCCCAGCCTTCCTCCCATATCTCCTCCTCCTCTGTGTTCTTCCCATGGTATTAGCCTCTCTTCATGCTGCATATCCCATGTTGTCAGTTGTATTGCCTCCCTCCCTCTCTCTCTCCGTCTCTCACCTCCTTCAGTCACTCCACTTGTATTTGCTCTCTCTCCCTTTATCTCTCTATCTCTCTCAAGCCCACCACACACCGGCTGCGTCCGCACGGCGGAAACAACCGCCTCCATTATTTTCAATGAACCTATCGCACACCGGCTGCGTCCAACGCGCGCTGGCGCGCGTCACGCCTCGCCTGCCGCACCGATGCACCGCTGTTCTATTTTCCAGGCGTTGCCGCGCGGCCTCCACCCGGCTATCCGTGGGCGTGGAATATGGAATAGTCAACAAAACTCCCCAGCCGCGTGGTAGCGCGCCGCGTCCTGTTGGTGTGTGTCGGGCTTCAGTCTCTCTCCTTCCCACCTGTGTCTCAGAACTCCGTAGGTGCATGGAGCCCGCCTGCAGAACTGTTTTCTATTGATATATGTCTACTCTCTTCCCGCAGTAACATTTAAATAAATTATAATCTTCCGTACTCAGACAACAGTTCTGGCTGACTATGTGACTTTTTTTCAGACATGACTTTGATTACATATTGTCCATATTCCATCTCGATTGGCTAAGATTGCCTTCCAAAGATTCAGGATTGGTCCGTTTTGAACAAAATGCCTCAAATCATGAACGCAGCGTCCAATTGCTGTGAAATGATGCACGTGCACATTTCCACTACATTGAAGAACAATTAATGCCACCCTCTTAACACATTTACATTTATAATTTTACTGGACAATGATGTTTGACAGTCAGCAATATTGTTGCTTATTCTAGATTTATTTTCTGACTTGATCTGGCCTGTTAACATTTTCATAGACCTGGTTGCTTGTTTCCCTCTCAGTCAATGTGGCAACCCTGGTCAATGCCGTGTTGACTGTTCTGTATGATGATTTAGCTTAGCACACAACAGCTAGGAGGATGCAGCAGGCTGATTAATTGATTGTTTAACAGTATTTTGCGCAATGTATGTCCCCGAATTTATGGATATGGAGTTATGGCTCCATCGCTGCCTCTTTCTTTAGTAGAAGTAGAAATTGAACGTGTTGCTGACTGTTTACCTCCCTCTCAAACGCGCGCACACACACACACACACACACACACACACAGCTGACATCCTCTCCCACCGACGTCAGCTGTTCATTTATCTCCTTATTCATACACGCTTTGAGCTGAGAGAAGCTATAAAGCGCCTTTTAAATATGACAATGCTGTATATATATCAGCTGCACAGTTCAGGCAAGTGTCTGTGGCATATGTAACTTTAACAAAATAGGTTTGACAGCTTAAATCCGCGCGGCAGTGTTGTGTGTGTGTGTGGGACACGGGGTAGTGTTGTGTGTGTGTGTGTGTGTGCGTGCAATCAGAAGTACTGGCAGTAGCGAAATAACAAACGCGATATGCCTAATCGTAGTAGTTAGGCACAAACCAAGTAGTTTCTAAGAACAATGTTAATGTAACTAAGACAATCTAATCGCTGAGCGACCTATATTTTAAATACAGAGATTTCGAAGGAATAAGCGAAATGGTGAGGCGACTATAGGTAAGGTTTCTCTGCGGAGAGGGAGATCCATAGGGGAGATCACATTACAGCAGCCAAAGAGGGAGGGGGGGGCTGAGAGCTAGTGATGGGTGTGGCTTGGTTGAGTTGGTTGAGTTTTCATTGGCTAGTGGCCACATGGGCACATCTTTTCATTGGCTAGTGGCACATCTTTTGCGCCACGTGTGCGAACGTCTTTTGCGCCACGTGACAACTTTACAACTATTAAATTAGATGTTACTCATTTTGTCCAAACATCACAAACGTTCCTGACCTGGTGGAGCACATTCTAGTTTACATACTGTTTCATCTGTAGGTGGAAATGTTTCCCTGAGCCTGAAGCTCGGCTGTGTTTCCCTGAGCCTGAGGCTCGGCTGTGTTTTCCTGAGCCTGAGGCTCGGCTGTGTTTCCCTGAGCCTGAGGCTCGGCTGTGTTTCCCTGAGCCTGAGGCTCGGCTGTGTTTCCCTGAGCCGGAGTCTCGCCTGTGCTTTTTACTCCTATTTGACCTTTAGTTATCTTTTCCCTTGATCATCACCTTATCTCTCTGCCACAGCTCCTTGAATGCTCACTTGCTCTCGTTATCTTGTAGGCTATAGAGTCACACATGAGCACACCCGCAGGAGTGTATGCATGCACGCACGACGCACGTACACTTCTTTCTTTATTCCACACTGATTAATGATCCAATCTATCTAAAATCTAATCTAAAAGCCCCAGTTCCCACAGCTGGCAAGTCACAAGCAATGGACAATATGTCACACAGACAGATGAGATGTTCAAGCAATCAGAAGGACAGACAAACAAAGGAAACAGTCAGATAGGCATTCAGGTGAGAAGACAAGTTACTTTGTAAGGGTAGGAAGGCATGCACACAGCGAACATGTATGACAGGGGTGCCCACACCTTTTTGACTTGAGAGCTACTTTCAAAATGACATATATATACATGATATATACCTGAGGAAGACAAATGCACTTCAAATGGAATGGGAATGTGTGAGAAATGGAATAGGTAGGGGTTTTTGTATTTAATTTGTAATGCTACCAACATTTTTGTGCACAGTTACACTCTTATGTTATATAATATTGCATTGTGGGTTTGAGCTGACAGGCCCTTTTGATGTCAATCAATTAAGTCACCTTAATTAAAGTGACAGATGGCAAAAGTATTTGGCTTTTTTCATTTGTATATTTAAATTAAATATTCTTTAGGGGCATGTCATGTGATCTACCTGCACAGCCTTCGTGATCTGGTAGATCACGATCTACAGTACCTTTTGGGCACCCCTGGCCCTGGTGTATGCCATTCCCAAGCCGGTGTCCTCAAAACCCTGCCCTCAGTTGCTGTGATTGGCTGAGCGTGCAGAGGCAGTGCTCAAATTGGTTCACGTGATAACCTGTTCCATCCACTACGGCGTGCCAACTCGGATGACAATGGTCAACGCACGAGGCCATTGGCTACTCGCCATATACGACCCAGGAATCTCCTTCACGTATGACAACCCCCCCCCCCCCCCTTTATCCTCTACTACTAGTATAGGGGGTGTGATCATATACTCAAACACAAAGGAGATTACAATGCTCGCTCGCCATATAACATAGCAGTGGCAGCCATTTTGTGGAGCCACTCGAAAAAGGCCAATGCATTTTTCCCATACTGTAGATATTTCCAAAATATATTTATATCAATTATCAAAGGCCTGGTGTAATGAAAAATACTTCTTTATTCTGTCGAGACATTTTAGTCAAGTTAAAAAGGAATTTTCTGCATATTAATTTCATGGTGTTTGTTGGTGGTGTTTTGAAACTCAACATGAAAAGATAAACTCCTTAGTAACAAAAGTGCTTGCAGCAACAAAAAAAAAATGTTTTGGCAAACCTACAGAGTTCCACTCTCTCACCCAGAACACACACCCCGGGCCTGGGGTAACCTCTAAACCTACTCTCTCACACAGAACACAAACCAACAGAGTTCCACTCTCTCACACAGAACACAAACCAACAGAGTTCCACTCTCTCACACAGAACACAAACCAACAGAGTTCCACTCTCGTACCCAGAACACACCCCGGGCCTGGGGTAACCTCTGATGTTAGTGGATATTGTCTCCTCAGAGTTGGCCGTGTTCTCTCTGAATACTAAACAGCCTTCCCTCTTTCATCCACACACTGGGGTCTGTGTGTGTGTGAGTGAGTGCGTGCGTGCGTGCGTGTGTGTGTGTGTGTGTGTGTGTGTGTGTGTGTGTGTGTGTGTGTGTGTGTGTGTGTGTGTGTGTGTGTGTGTGTGTGTGTGTGCGTGTGCGTGTGCGTGTGCGTGTGCGTGTGCGTGTGCGTGTGCGTGCGTCCACTCCCTCAGGATGCCATGGAACAGTCAGGTAATGGGAGGACAGGGACCTGTTACTAATGACAACTGCAGGCTATTACCTAACAGTTACTGTAGGTTGTCTCAGCCCTCTCTCTGTCTCTGTCTCTCTCTCTGTCTCTCTCTGTCTCTCTCTCTGTCTCTCTTTCTTTCTTTCTTTCTTTCTCTCCGATTGAATGAAGTCCCGTGAAACGTGTGTAGTATGTCAAACTAATTGCCACTAAGACTCGGAGTCGAAACTACCGGCCAAGTTGCCTGGACAGCTGAGCCACGGCCCAGGCCTAAATTGAACAAATCAAATCTTTGCTTCTGGGGGTCCCAGGAACAAATTATTTGGAGGTGGGCGATCGGCGGGCCAAATACGTATAATATTGGTCCTTTGTAGAATTGGCCTCAGGTCTTAAAGGAGCATTCAGTGATTTGGGTGATTTGGAAACCCCCCGGTCCGCCCCGGTAACAAGATGTGAACATGCACGCACTACAGTGGGGGGACACGAGACAGGCCAACAGCACGAACACCAAGGCCCGCCCCCGCTCAATCATGATTGGCGGAAGGCCCCTCTCTATCCTGATTGGATGAAGGCTGGGCCACCTAGCCAAAAACGAAACCTACAGTTTTTTGACCCCCATGGGTTAACTGGGGACAGGGAGGAACTCCTTATTATGGTCAGCACACTCTATAGTAGGGAGGATTATCACAACAAAACAAAAAAATAAGTGATATTGGAATTAAGTGAAATCACTGAATATACCTTTAATGGGTTAAGATAATGCTTTGATATCATTTCACTAGAGCGCACACACACACACAAACTCTGACACACATACAGCCCTTATTATGTTCCCTAGACACAGCCGGCAGGCCAAATCGATCAAGAGAACAGAATCCCTGGATGCTGCTTCTTTGTAATTATCCACACTCCCTCCCCTGGCACTGAAACGCACACACGCACGCACTCACGCACACACACACACGCACACACACACACACACACACACACACACACACACACACACCCTCACACACACACACACACACACACACACACACACACACTCAGGTGGTACAGTCTCTGAATAAAATGGTATAATTTCCCCGAGGCTCTGATGGGATTTGCCTTTCGTCCAATACAAGCCCTGGGGTGGGGAGGGGGGCCGGGAGTTGTTTAGCCAAAGCCTTTGCAGCATCAATGCCAGGGATGCATCGATACCACTCTACTGGTGCTATACTAACATTGTGTCTATTCATAGCCACATTATTGTACATACACATACCGTTACATACATCAATGGCTTTACTGTTAGATTTAGAATTTCTTCACATTTTCTAAAACATTTACACTGCAGAATTCACCTGCATTATTGAGTTGATGAATGGACATATACTGTATGTTCAGTGGCGATGTCTGATAACGATCTGATGACCTGATGAAGATCTAACAGCTCGAAACGTTGTCAGTATTTAAATAAAGAACGTCTTGCTAGTACCTATGGTGTGCGGGCTCCATCCAATTCACTTACGTTTCTTTTAGCCCAGCACCCAGCCTGTCGATGTGCGTATTCTACGTCTGCTCTGATAACGATCTGATGACATTTCCCCCGTGCACCTGATTAATCTCACCTGACAACTTGCTACCCCACTCACCTGATACCAATATATCTGACTAGAAGCTCGACTGGCCTCCTGCCAGTCTTCCTGTGTGGAGTGCTCATAATTATACAACGTCGTTTCGAGGAAGGAATCTGATTGGTTGAAACAGCCATCTAGCCGTGCTTCAAACCAGCATCATTGAACGGCTAATCAAAACAAATAATTCAGCTGCTCTGTTCTCCCAGCAAACTCTGCAACAAACTCGGTGGCTAGGCTAGCTAGTTCTTTTCAGCGATCTTCTTCGTTTTAAGGATTACTGTTGGATAATTGCTTGTATAGTTAATTATAATAATAATAATAACTTGGATTTATATAGCGCCTTTCAGGAAACCCAAGGAAGCTTAACAAGACAAAAAACAAAACTAGTTGCCAAAAGCCAAAGTGAACAAATGTCTTTTCAGTGCAGACTTGAAAGAGTTAAATGTGGGAGTCTGGTGGATCTCCAAGGGGAGAGAGTTCCAGAGGGCAGGGGCTGCCACGTAGAAGGCTCTATCGCCGAGAGTCCGCCGTTTTGCGTGACGGATGGTGAGGAGTTCCATGTCTGAAGACCTCAGGTTCCGCTCAGGGGTGTAGTCCTTGAGGAGGTCAGTCAAGTACTGTGGGGAAAGGGCATGGAGGGATTTGTAGGTGAGGAGGAGCAGTTTGTAGTGAATGCGGGATTTAACCGGGAGCCAGTGGAGGTGTTTGAGGGTGGGGGTGATGTGCTGCCAGCGTTTTGTGCGGGTGAGCACTCTGGCAGCGGAGTTTTGCACGTACTGCAATCTGTCAAGGGACTTCTTGGGGAGGCCGAACAAAACACTGTTGCAGTAATCCAGCCGGGAGGAGATGAATTCATGGACTAGGGTCTCTGCAACAGAGTCCGGGAGTGAGGGGCGGAGTCTGGAAATGTTTTTGAGGTGGAAGAAGGCAGATTTAGTGACAGATTTGATGTGGGATTGAAAGGAGAGGGTAGAGTCCAGGATGACACCCAGGTTGCGTACTTCAGGGGATGGAGAGATGGAACAGCCATCCACTAGTTGTATAGTTGCTTTCGCAACTCGCTCTGCGGGCGAGTTCTTGCAGTACCGCAGGCGTGCATTAATTACATTAAACCACCCCCTCTCGTGTAATATTACTTAAGCTCGCCCCCTAGCACTTACCAGACCACGTCGACCCTATTCTGATTCTGGCAGTGGGATACTTCTTGAGCCACTGCCGCCAACACTTGACATGGTTTACAGGGTACCTGTTTACATGGTACTGTATACAATTAATAACCAATGTATACTAAACCAGTGGTTATTCTTATACATTCTGTAATTGTGTAGACTTAACTTGACTAAATGAAGTAATGCAGATGTCTAACAATAATTCAATGGGCCAAATGGTTTCATTTTACGCTAGAGTTAATGATCTATAAGGGTCCATTTGGTTACAAACTCTCCATCATTTAGCTGCAGGGGACCACTTGGAATCCCTGGCGTGAGTTTCTAGATCTGCTATTTTCACTGAATGTTCGCCCCCAGAATAGGAACACTAGGGTTCATGTGGTTAATTATGAGAATTACTTATGGTTACTCATATACTTTTCCCTGTCAAAACATAATTTAAAAGCCAGTCTCGGCCCTCAGTCAGCACGGCTCAACATCCACATATCCAAACTTTACAAGCCCTGGCTGTGTTCCTTGGCTGTTGTGGGCTGTATGATGTCTGGCAGCATAGAGCTGGCTGTGTTCCTTGGCTGTTGTGGGCTGTATGATGTCTGGCAGCATAGAGCTGGCTGTGTTCCTTGGCTGTTGTGGGCTGTATGATGTCTGGCAGCATAGAGCTGGCTGTGTTCCTTGGCTGTTGTGGGCTGTATGATGTCTGGCAGCATAGAGCTGGCTGTGTTCCTTGGCTGTTGTGGGCTGTATGATGTCTGGCAGCATAGAGCTGGCTGTGTTCCTTGGCTGTTGTGGGCTGTATGATGTCTGGCAGCATAGAGCTGTACAGGTTAGGGATGCCACCGAATAATAGATTTTCCGATTAATAGTTGCAGTCTCCAAAATTGATTTTAATATTTCATAATCGAAAATCGAAAAGAAAAGCAAAATAGCCATATTAGCCAAAATATTGGCTAATAAGTAAGGCTGCATGACAATGACAATCAGTTGAAATGAAGGCAGGTGTAGAGTAGAGTGTAGACTAGTGAACTGAACATGTTCTCTTTATATCAAGTACTTCATACCAGCCCCTTATGAAACTACTTCTCCCCAAATCCAAATGGATTTCATTTTCCATCCTGAATGGCACTGAGAAGATCTCCACAAAGATCAAAACTGGTTATAAAACTGTAACCATCAAAGCATGCACTCAACATATAATGGTTATGTGACCATGGCATGTGCATAATATAAAATCTTAAAAGTTTTATCTGATATTGACGTTACTATGCCGCTGTCT
Source organism: Protomyctophum parallelum (assembly GCF_964188405.1). Taxonomy (NCBI): domain Eukaryota; kingdom Metazoa; phylum Chordata; class Actinopteri; order Myctophiformes; family Myctophidae; genus Protomyctophum; species Protomyctophum parallelum. The sequence continues at coordinate 45,568,123 of NC_139706.1, read as the reverse complement.
CAAAAGTATCATAAGAACATGCCAATCGATACTCACTTACTCAGTATGGATATCATATGTATATGGTTAATTTATGACATCCCTAATTCTAACGCTTTTCATAACATAATACTGTAGGTTTCTTGTTCATAAAAAGCTCAGAGTTAGTAGTATTACTGAAAAAGGACACCACGACCTGTGAGCTAGCAAGCAAATTCTTGCTCTTGGCTGTCTGGTTGAGGCGATATAATATAGATTATAATTCTATTGATGTCTCAGCACTTCCTGCACAAGGACATTGGTTTGCTCTTGGAAGAAGTTTTTCTTCCATGACATTGTCAGTATGTCATTGCCTGTGCACAGCACACTGCTCTTAAAGGTAATGACAAACGATAATTTGATTGGTGATGATTTAGCTCTGGTCCATAGCTCTGTAATGCGTTGCATTTATATGTTGCTCTCGACTCTCGCAGCACACACTACATTACATTCAGCCTCAAGTGTATTCATCTCACCACTGTTTCACAGGTACTCTTCCTGTCTCTTGTTCTGAAAATAGCAGAAGTCCATCATCGATGTGTCACATGCCCCTCCCCCCCCCCCTCTATTGACTGCATGCATGCCTTGGTTTGAGATATAATCAATTTCTCCTCATTAAGGACATCTAACATCCTTCTTTGTGTGGAAAAATAAGACAGAAAATCAATTCACATTTGTTGTTGTTCCACGTGGCTTTTCATATCACATTTCCTCAGTGTGGGAGATATCCTACAACAGCAATGTCCATTAGAAATGTTACACTACAGTCTATAGATAAAAGGCTCCCAAGCTTTTGTTCTCTAGTTGGCCACCCCAGAGTACCGAAGTCCTGACATCACTCGCTCATCCCCTGGGTTTGCAAAAGTCATTTCTCTATCTGGCAGAGGTTTAACTAATTTGGTGGCAGTAACAGTAACGTTTTCTCGCTGTCAGTCGATTCTTCATATCTATATGAGTGCAATCACAGGGATAATTTCTATCTATCTATATATTTTGTTAGACACTAGGTTGAAAGTAATTATACTGGCACAGTATTATAAATTGAATTAAAATTTCACATATTAATTTATTTAAATAAAATACACAAACCTGTGCTATAGATATGGCTGTCTGTAATGTATCAGATTTCATGAACAGATATTCCCGATATGGATGCTCTCTCATGGTATTGATTGATATTGAGTATTGATACTGGTGCATCCCTCCACTCTGTTGACCTTCACAGAGTTACACATGGTGTTTAAACACTTGAACCTTGAACTTGAAATTTACATAGAGACAGCCATGAAGGCCAAAGCCATCGTAAACAAACTGAGGGAAGAAAAAGCACATAAATGCCAAACAACATCAATATTTAATAGGACAGGACAGCCCACGAGCTAGGATATTTTATCTTTTACCAAAAATACACAAAAGCCCGGATTCATGGACAATACCATATGAAATTCCACCCGGGAGACCAATTGTGTCGGACTGTGGCAGTGAGACTTATCAGACAGCAGAGTTTATTGAATACTTCCTAAACCCACTGTCGATAAAACACCCCAGTTTTATAAAAGACACTTACGATTTTGTAGACAAAATTAAAGCTATTATAGTAGGAAGGGAGGCCTTTCTGTTTTCAATAGATATAGACAGCCACTACACAAACATTGAGACAGAAGCAGGCCTACTAGCAGTTAAAGAAGTCTTTAGTAAATACCCAGACACAAATCGACCAGAGGAGGAATTACTTCAATTACTAGACTTAAATCTAACCCAGAATGATTTTTCCTTTAACAACAAATTTTATTTACAAATCAAAGAGACGGCCATGGGAAAGCGATTTGCACCATCTTATGCAAACATTTACATGAGCATATGGGAGCAGACAGCACTAGAAAAATGCAGACTTAAACCAACACATTATTATAGGTTTCTGGATGATATATTTGGAATATGGGAACATAGCAAGGAAGAATTCCAGGAATTTATTGATGTTCTAAATAGCCATCATAGATCCATAACGATAAAATTTGTGACACACACTGAAAGGATTGACTTTCTTGATGTAACAATCTTCAAGGGCCCAAACTTTAACACAAATGGGAAACTAGACTTAAAAGTATTCTTTAAAGAAACAGACACCCACGCCCTATTACACAAAACGTCATTCCACCCGACACACTCCTACACAGGGATAGTCAAATCACAACTACTAAGATTCCATAGGATTTGCACGCAAAGAAGTGATTTCAAAATAGCTTGTAAAACACTATTTAAGGCCCTCAGACTAAGAGGATACACTAGGACATTGATTGATTGATTGAAATCTTTATTAACAGTTTGTAGAATTTACAGTACATTTTAAGCACAAACTCAATACAAAGACTGTCAACTGTGAGTGGACGACCCAATTAAGCATTACACTTGTTTACAACAGGGTCCACATTGTTCAATTCATCAAAACATTTAAAGACATACAAACATTTAGAGACATACAAATAGACATTTCTCTGTAGGTAAAGAACAGAACAGGAATTCATCATATGGGAAGCAAAAAAGGGAAAAAATACTATATACAGTGAGGGAAAATGGGGTGGGGGGGTGGGGGGGATTCAGATTTTACAGAGGCCAGTTTCGAATTGCAGCCATCCGTAGGTGCCCTTTGAGAGCGGTTTTGAAGGAGTCAAGGGATTCACATGTCTTAATGACTGTTGGTAGGGCGTTCCACATTTTGGTGGCATAGGAGCGAAAAGAATTTAGTCCCTTGTTTGTGCCGAATCTGGGTTGTACATGGTTTGTTGCACTCCCTCTGGTGTTGTGGGTGTGGACTTCGTTTACATTAAGGAAGTATTTAGACAGGTACATGGGTATCTTGGTGGTGTATTGAATCTTGTGGACCAGACCCATTGCAAGATGCTGTACTCTGTCGTCGACCCTAAGCCATCCCAGCCTGTCAAAGTGGGCAGGGGTGAGGTGGGTTCGGGGGGTGAGGCCAAGTAGGAGCCTGACCAGTTTGTTTTGAGAGGTCTGGAGCCTTGTTTTAAGGGCCTTTGAGGTGCTGTGGTACCAAGAGGTGGATGCATAGTCAAAGAAACCTTGTACGAGGGCTCCTGTTAAGGTCTTCAAGGTGTTTTTGCTGACCAGTGAGGAGATCCTGTAAAGGAATCTTGTTCTTTGATTGACTTTTTTGATTACGTTGGTGGCCATTTTATCACCGGAAAGATTGGCCTCCAGGATGGAACCTAGGTAGGTAATTTCATCTTTTCGTGTGATAATATTGTCACCCACTCTAACCAAGAAGCCATCTGCCTTGCTGAGTTTACTATTTGATCCGAAGAGGATGGATTCAGTTTTTCCCAGGTGTAAGGATAGTTTGTTATCAGCGAGCCAGGTGCAGATTCTACCGAGTTCAGAGCTGAGGGTCTTTTCAACCTGCAGTTTGTTCCTGTCGAGACCAGCAGTGCTGAGTCATCTGCGAACAGGAACAAGTTGCAGTCACAAGCTGAAGTCATGTCGTTAACATAAATTAGGAACAGTAAAGGCCCTAGTATGCTTCCTTGTGGGACGCCACAGCTCACTGGGAGGGGAGGGGACAGTGTTCCGTTCACCTCCACCATCTGTTCTCTCCCCTCCAGGTAGGATTGCATCCAGCTCACTGATGTGTTATCAAAACCAATAGCTTTAAGCTTGTTAACCAGTATGGAGTGGTTCACGGTGTCAAAAGCCTTTTGGAGGTCCAGCATGACCATGCCGCAGTATTTTCCAGCATCCACCTCGTGTTTGATGTGGTCGCTCAAATAGAGGAGGCATGTGTCAGTGGAGTGGGATGTTCTGAAACCAGATTGGAACTCGTACAGCAATTTATTAGTGGCAAGATACTTTTCAACCTGTTCATAGACTATTTTTTCCATCACTTTCGAGATGGAGCTTAGAATAGAAATAGGGCGGTAGTTGCCGGGTTCTAATTTACTCCCTTTTTTGTACAAGGGGGTTACATTCCTCCGGAAAGCTCAAAGTACCTTCTTAGAAATAAGAGTGCAGGATCCAGGTCCCAAATTGGCCCTGATAACCAGTTATTCAACACAGAGCACACTAGCCAACAACAGAATAAAAAGGAATTTTGAGAACCGAACGGATGATCTTCTAAAAGATTATAAAATTATATCGGCCTACAGAAAAAACAAAAACCTTAAAGATTATCTAGTACACAGCAAGCTAAAAGAAATCAACACACCAGCACGCCAGGGACCAGAATACTTCAAACCCAAACAATTAGTCAAAAATAGAACTACAAAACGCGTGTTAGAGATTAAACAACAAATAACAACCAGAACCAGCAACTGCATTTACTTAATCACATGTGAAAAATGTGGTTTACAATATGTCGGAGAAACGGGTAAAACAATAGGTATAAGGCTGGGACAACACAGATACAATATTAACAATGGAAAAAAGACAACCACAAGGTTTGTGCAACATTTCATGGCTCACGGCATTGAAGCTCTAAAATGCGCTGGACTTCAACACAATCCCAACTGGACAGTAGGACAAAGACGTTTTAATGAAAAACAGTGGATTAAGAACCTCAACACGGATTTTCCTGGAGGCTTAAACATGCCTAAAATTAGATCTTGAACACAACAAAAACTTAAACTCAGGATTAAACTGGAGAAATCTAAAAATGATTGGATCAGACTTCCTTCGGATACATGGCGAATGCATTTATTCCTTGCATTGTGCCTACACATGTTGCGACGTGCAGTCGCAACATGTGTAGGCACAGTGCACTGAAGTTTTTTAATTCCCCCTCTATTGACTGCATGCATGCCTTGGTTTGAGATATAATCAATTTCTCCTCATTAAGGACATCTAACATCCTTCTTTGTGTGGAAAAATAAGACAGAAAATCAATTCACATTTTGTTGTTCCACGTGGCTTTTCATATCACATTTCCTCAGTGTGGGAGATATCCTACAACAGCAATGTCCATTAGAAATGTTACACTACAGCCTATAGATAAAAGGCTCCCAAGCTTTTGTTCTCTAGTTGGCCACCCCAGAGTACCGAAGTCCTGACATCACTCGCTCATCCCCTGGGTTTGCAAAAGTCATTTCTCTATCTGGCGGAGGTTTAACTAATTTGGTGGCAGTAACAGTAACGTTTTCTCGCTGTCAGTCGATTCTTCATATCTATATGAGTGCAATCACAGGGATAATTTCTATCGATCTATATATTTTTTTAGACACTAGGTTGAAAGTGATTATACTGGCACAGTATTATAAATTGCATTAAAATTTCACATATTAATTTATTTAAATAAAATACACAAACCTGTGCTATAGATATGGCTGTCTGTAATGTATCAGATTTCATGAACAGATATTCCCGATATGGATGCTCTCTCATGGTATTGATTGATATTGAGTATTGATACTGGTGCATCCCTCCACTCTGTTGACCTTCACAGAGTTACACATGGTGTTTAAACACTTGAACCTTGAACTTGAAATTTACATAGAGACAGCCATAAAGGCCAAAGCCATCGTAAACAAACTGAGGGAAAAAAAAGCACATAAATGCCAAACAACATCAATATTGATTTAAACACTTGAACCCCAGCATGCCTATTATGGGGGAAACATTCGCCAAGAACTGCAGATCTACAAGCTAATTGGTGTAAACGTAAAAATCTGGTCCAAGTACAGTTGTAACTCACAGTCACAACACATCACTCTTCTGGTGAAAAGAAGTTAAAAAGTCTTTATTGATGTGGCTATTTCATAATGAAAGTTGTTAAAAAGTGGGATAACCCACGTGTAGCGGCCTGCACGTCCTTCTTCAGGGTACTGTTGTAACTCAGTTCTGTTTCATTGTTCAGCTTCTTGTCAGCCAGACTATCCACCTCTACGAGAAGCATTGCTACTGTGTGTGTGTGTGTGTGTGTGTGTGTGTGTGTGTGTGTGTGTGTGTGTGTGTGCGCGTGCGCTGTGCGTGCGTGCGTGTGAGAGGCTGTGAGCTCAGCTGTTCCCTGGTGACCATCATGCTGAGCATCAGTGCAGTGTTTATCCAGGGAGAACCGCCTGGTGTCTGTAGAAGGTTAAGGATTGTGGGCTGCCGGGCCGGCCTCAAGAGGCCTCGGTCTGGAAGCATAGAGGCGGTGGGGATGAGGTGGTGAGTGGCTGAGTGAGCGCAGCGCAACAGAGGGGCACTCTCTTTCTCTGTGTGTGTGTGTGTCTGTGTGTGTGTGTGTGTGTGTGGACTGCGGGTCCCGACGGGAGGATGGTGGGGGTGGGTTGGTCTGTCTGTGTTTTGGTGGGTGTGTTAGTGCATGTGTTGGTGTGTCTGTGTGCGTGCACTGTCCAAGCATTTTTGTGATACTGAAGAGGACACTTTCTGCCACAAGGCTATATATCATGATGAATCCACTCTCCATTGACATCGGAAATCAAACTCTGGAATGTGTTAACACCTTCACATATCTGCAATCTCCAGCGATCTCTCACTTGACCCAGAACTAAACACCCGTCTTGCAAGAGCCGCCACAGTGATGGCCAGGCTGTCACAGAGAGTATGGTCAAACAACCACCTAGCTACGCGCACAAAACTCCAGGTCTACCAAGCCCGCGTCGTCAGCACCCTGATGTATGGCAGCGAGGCCTGGACCACATACACCAGACATGAGAAACGACTCAACAGCTTCCACCTGCGTTGTCTACGTTGCATCCTGGGAATCTCTTGGCAGGACAAAATTCCCAACACAGAAGTCCTGGAACGTGCTCACTCCACCAGCATGTTCACCATGCTGAGCCAGCGCCGCCTCAGGTGGCTTAGCCATGTCCACAGGATGGACCCCAGCCGGCTCCCCAGGGCCGTCCTGTATGGAGAGCTGTCAACAGGCTCCAGACCTCTTGGTCGCCCACGCCTGCGCTTCAAGGAAGTTTGCAAATGTGACATGAAGCAGGCAGGCATTGACCACAACAACTGGGAGGAAGCTGCAAAGGACCGTGGCGTTTCAATCAATCAATCAATCAAAACTTTATTTGTATAGCACAGTTCATACAGCAAGTGCAACTCAATGTGCTTCACAGTTTACAAATATAAAAACATTAGAAAATAAAATAAAATAAAGAAAACATTTTAAAAACATTAAAGATAAACATAAACAAGGATAATGATATGAGCTAATTAAACGCAATGTTAAAAAGGTATGTCTTAAGGTTTCTTTTAAAAATGTCTGTGGATTCAGAGAGCCGCAGGTTAACTGGCAGGCTGTTCCACATTACAGGACCATAATGGCTAAAAGCTGCTTCTCCATGCCTTTTAGTCTTAGGTCTAGTCCTAGGAACCTCTAAGAGAGCAGTTCCCGAGGATCTAAGAGCTCTTCCAGGCACGTACCCAGGGAGCATTTCGGACAAATATGTGGGTGCATTACCATGGATAGATTTAAAAACCAGCAGAAGGACCTTAAAATCAATTCTAGATAAAACAGACTGTCGCTGCAGGAACCCGCCGTGCCGAGGAGAGACACATCTCCTTGTTGCAGGCGAAGAGACAGAAGAGGAAACTGCGTGAAGCAGCCCCCACTCCTGTGCCTGCAGTCCCCTCTCGTTTTGTCTGCACCAACTGCGCTAAAGACTGCCACTCCGGAGCGGGGCTGTCCAGCCACAGCCGTCGCTGCAAGAAAACATGACCTTCAGGCGCAATCCATCGTCATCACTGACGGACGGATGCCTATGATGACAGGTTGAAGCTACATCCTCTGCCTCAGGCTCATACACATTATTCCAGTCCTGTAGTAACAATTCACTTTGGAATTAGTTTCGGGCACCCTCCGTTTTTAGTTCTTACTCTCATATGTTTTTAATTCATAATAATTAATAATGTCTTTCTCCTTCTCCATCACTAATATCATTAATAATTTATCCATTTACTAAATTATTCTCCATGTTATTAACATTAACTTGAGTACTGCATGTACATGAGTAACGTTTTTGTTTTCTTCATTTCTTTGGAAGCTGATGACTTTCTTGAGACTGAGAAATACATGATGAATTAACCACTTAAGCCCCACTTCAAATCGAGTGAAAATGGCCGATCACCAAGCTCACACAACACATCGTGAGCTTGTAGATCTGCTAATTCCACATTTTCTGTTTACTTACGTATGTCCACCAAAGCATCCATCATCCCTCTGACCTGCCTGCGGTGCATGCCAAACCCCATCTTCCCTCCATCCATCACTGACCTGTCTGTCTGCGCTACATGACATCATTGTATTATTGATGTGACCCTTTGGCATTAGGATTAGAACCGGTTGAGTTCCAGGCTTGTCTTGGAGACACTGATGGACGAACTGTCAGGTCCAATATAGTTTAACATGGTGGTGGTGAGAGTGCGACAGGACCTTATATTTAGTGCACCTCCACACCTCCTGTCTGTTTTTTGCATGCGTGCGTATAAGGTGACCTTAATGAAGGCACATCATTCAGCTTCAGTGCGGCATCAACACAGGCGCGCACGCGCACGCGCACACACGCTCGCGCGCGCGAACACACACACACACACACACACACACACACACACATGTGAGTATTAACAGGTGTGGAGGGAAACCTTGCTCTTGTAATAATAAAAGCAGTCTGAGGCTGTGAGATGGATGACCCCTCCATGATATAGAGAGAGACACATTTTGCTCTGATTGTTTAGACGTAAGGGTGCAACAGTCAATTGAACTAATGGATTTAATTGATCATAAGAATAATCAATAATTGAATATAAATAATCGATCAATACGGCTGAGACCGACAATAAGCCACTCCCGACCTACGTCTTCTTCTTCTACTTCAATATGATGAAAATGTTTTCTTTTAATCTATTTTTATATATTACAAAAACAGAAATTATGAATAATAATGAATGCAACTTGTTGCATTGAGCTCTTTTCATTATTTTTGCATGTCACCATTGTGCAGTGAAGTACAAAATAATGCACGCTTT